>NC_051126.1:3058109-3376906 GCF_014839805.1 Manduca sexta
GTAGCATGAGTTTCCACAGGGGCGTAGCTATAGGGTGGCATATCGGCAAAATTTTAAAGGCCCCGACACGAGAGAAAAACCGATTAGCACCGATTCCTTGAGGCACAGGCTGCGTATTCAAGCTATTTAAATATAGTTTATTTCATAAAGAAAATAATCTTATTGTGACCTAAACAATACGTCACTGAATTTTGCATTGGCAATAAATTTCCGTCAATTTGCCCCAGGCCTTCCTTTGTGTAGTAAGTCACTACTTTAAAAATCTAAACATTTTTCCAATTAGGTATGGATATGCAGGTATAAATGGTACAAGTACAACAAAATACCCAATTAGCATTTATAAATCACGAATTATCAAAAACATGTGATAGATGAAAATGCTATCTAAATACTGGATAAATGTTTTACTCGTTAAGCCACATGAACTGTCGAATCTCATCTTCAGAAGAGGGGCAGCAATGTGGCGGCGCCTTTTGCAGGATATGACGTAGTTCCTGAGAAAGATGGTAGTATGTACAGAATACATTACAGTGTCAAGTGTAGTTGGCGCGCTTTAATGCATAATCTGTAAACAGCAATTAGTAGTTCATTTTGTCGTTTGATACAATTTAGACATGCTTGTTTTGAGAATATTTTGATATATAATGATGAAATTTACAACATAATAATGTTAAAGATTACCGAAAAGCATATAATTGGCTTAATGTGTATTAGTTTTTTTTTCGGATATTAAATAAATAACTGGCTTAATTTATTAAAGTTTTTTTTTTTTATTCGGATACAACTGTCTGGTCTGTCTTTCTGACCGTCGATGACTGAAGTGTAAGTAATAAATGTAATAGTTTGAGTTTTCACCGTATACTCGTAGAAGTTTGTTACTATCTAGTTGGGTTTAATATCTACCGTGTAATCGGCAGAGTATTCATTACAAGGATTCATACACGTTGCAAAGATCCCTTGAATTTCATAATACAGAAAAAATTCTTGGCGAAGGATGCTACAACAATCCATTATAGGTACAGTCAGGTACAGAAATGGCTAAACATTTTTTTATGTACAATAATTTTTCTTTACTAAAATAAACAACGAAATTAATTTATTTTAGATAAAGAAAAAGCAATTTTTCGATTGAAGTTAGTGTGTAGAAGGGTTACAAAGAATTTTGAACTTTACAAGTTGTCGATAAGTCTTAAAATAAGTCCACGGGATCGTTGCAACGTATACTCATTTTAGGCGCGTAAGTACTAAGTACCATGGACCTAGAAATGAGAGCATGCACACAGACACGCACACACATACAAATCGACATGTTACATATTTACATCCTATAAATGATAATAGCCCAATGCAATGACAATTTTCCATAAAACCAATATAAATACATTTTATGGAAAAGCTTATCATTGTCCCTATCCACACCAAAATCACCAGACATCACTTACTGATCGAAAAAAACAAGTTAATCATAATTTTGTTATTTTTTTTGCCTTAACATATTATTATTAAAAAAAAGTATATTCAAAACTTTTTCATGTAAAAGTACAGACGAGAATTGAACTAAATAATAATACGCCAAAATAAGCGCTATATAAACACGTAACAATAGACATAATAAAAAAAATCCAAATTGCTTTTCCACAAAATGCATTACAATACGAACACCTTAAATATTTTAATCGTTAAAACTTTCAAATATGTTTACTTATTCATTTTTCGGTCCATGGGGTCATTGTATGGTAATTTAATCTACGAACCCCGACTATACTGAACCACTTGTCCTTGTCTAGTCGGCCGCCTATCGACCGCTTTAACCTCTGAGGAAAAACAACGAACACTCATCATCTGCATGTGGGCTTTGACCAAACACTATAGAAACACAGATGGCGGCGTACGATAACAATTCTTTTGAACAAGCATATCTATATGAAAATAGAGTTCACGTGACTATAAAATGTACAATACATGACGAGCCGTTTTCTATAACCGATCCCAATCTCAATCTTCAATCCAATTCCGAGAATTAACCAATCAAAATAACTCATTTGTAGAAATGTCGAAACTTTGTTCTGATTGGTCCATTTTGAGATAGATCGGAAGAAGCGATTGAGATCGTTTTTTAAAATGGCGGTAAAATAGATGACTCAAAGCATTGACGTATATTCTACTCAAAGTCGATAATTTCAGTGACGTATCAAAGAGACATATTATTATCTTGTAATCAAAAACATATATACTTTTGTTCACAAGCAGTTCCCTAGGATACAAAATGATTTTTTTTTCAAAGCAATAAAAAATGGTGAATGAAGACATATTTTTTTCTATTAATGTCTAGTTTTCCGCATTCGCAGCTATATGTGTTTACTATGTAAGTATTTGGTATAGCTAAGAGTGTAACCACATTTATAACAACATTTTCAAAGCAAATATAATTTTATAGTCCTCAAAGGCTAATTTCGAACTTATTATTTTACATTGTAATGTGGTAACAATCTTAGTGTGGGACAACAATATAAAGGCAAATGATTATTTAGTATGTAAGTGTACTTAAAGGGCATTTCACGTGAAGCTGAAAGGTAGCATGAAGCTCTAGGTCTTATTGATTTTGTGGCTCGATTCACGTGAAATGCCTCTTATAAAATAGAAGCTTAAATATATACTTATAATTTAATTATAGCTAACATGCTCCTGCTATACCTATGACTATAACTTGACTATGAAATAATATTTCAGAAAAAAAAATCGGCATTCCATCTACACATATTATAAGGTCTCTTCATAAGAGCAACAGAAGTCAAAATAACAGATTTTAGAATCTTTATCTGTCTGTATATTTGTACCCACTTCATGCAAAAACTACTGCCTAGAATTTAATGCAGTTTTCATCAATGTAACCCTAGAGGTATAACTTAAAATATAGGCTCCTTTTTATCCCGGGAAAATATAAAGCGGGACTTTTATCCCGGAAAAACTGACACGCGAGCGCACCCACGAGCAAAAACAATTTTATAATAAAAACTGAAATAATTAATAGTAGTAATTAATCGTGACATTATAACAAATAACATACAAATTTACAGCAAACGTAAACATCAAGCCGATTGTTACAAAATCACGTATTATTTGTTCGTCACGTGTGTTACGTAACATTGGACGATACATGCAAATAGAAAATTTTACTACTAACAGCTATTAGAAATATGATCCTATTGTAATGACAAAGTTAGAACATTTATTTTATTATATTATGGACTATTGTAGTAGGTCTATTAGTAACAATTAGAAAAGAGAAAAAAGAGAATATTCCTGCATGCAGACACTATTTTACTGTGACAATATGGCCTTTAAAGTCGGTAAATTTAAGCATTTGTGAATTTCAATAAACTTAGCGCTGTGGTATCAGACTGGTACTGCAGTAAGAAGTTTAATGGGGGTTCCCATTGTTGGCACAATAATAAATTTTTCTAATTTTATGTATTATGATATCAATCTTTCACTCTGAAGTCATTTATGAGTCTTTAAATGAATTTTAATAGAAACGTGTAAAGTAACGTAACTTCATGGTCATAAAGATTAAAATCGGCTGTATGAGTTAAGCGTGATGTTCGAAACACACTCTATCTCTAGCACGAATTTACGCGTTATAGTATCTTTCACACAGTGGTTGCGTCTAAGTAAATTTTCCATAGAAATTTTAACAGCGCTCCGTGAACGTAATTTGAACTAAAATACGTCAGCGCAAACATAGCGCGAGGAAACTTCGAATAGTAAATCACATAACTTTGCAACGGTAAGTAAACTTAAAATGTATGGGAATCAGCAGCACGAATTTGTTTTTTTAAATACGTATATTGTCCAGCAACCATCGAGAACGACGTAAATGTGAACTTACTCGATAAGAATACTATACGATAATGCGTAAATTCCTCCAGATTATAGTGAAGTAAAAAAAGTATAAGGCCACAATTCCTTGCAAATTAGTATATCAGATACAAAATCAAGGCCCAGTACTTGACGTCATGCGACGTCAACACCTCACCTGACGTCTCTATACGTATCTGTGGGAGTGTGAAGGTATGAAATATGACTTACCTTCATAGCGTTCCTGTTTCTCTGGGCAGCGACTACGTGATTGACAAGGGGCGCAGGGTAGTCCTTGCCGATGATGCACGAGGCACGCTCCTGGACGTCCAGTGGTGCTTTCCATGGCTCGTAGCTGAGGAGTGTTCAGTGTAATAGTACTTGGTAATAAGTCATGTGAAGTATATGCTATAGCCATTGGCGTGGTACGATTTTTTTTTTTGGAGGGCATCAATAGTAAAAATGGTCGCCGAAGTCAGCGCGAGGCTATTTTTTCTAAGTTGTGAACGGATATTATAGCTAGAATAATTCTGCTGCATTATGAGATGTAATGTGTTATGTCTTAGGGTGAGCAGCGCGGTGGAACGCCACAGAATACTTCATAATTCAAAGTTCTGTATGATTTGACTATCGTTTATGGACGGCCGTATCAAACGCAATAAAAAAAGATATATATAAATATAACGCAGTACGTACATGTACTCGACGGGCACGCGCGCCAGCTCGGGCACGTAGCGCCGCACGTACTCGCCGCTGGGGTCGAGCCGCTGGCCCAGCCGCACCGGGCAAGCGCACTCGCCCGAGTCCAGCAGCGCCTCGAACGCGCTGCTCGACACCCACATCCAGTTACCCGCACACACCGACCTGAACACACGTCACACACTATACATGTGCGGACTCCAGCAGAACTAATCACATATAAAAAAAAAAAAAAACAAACTCGTCCCTTTTCCAATAAACGATCTCAATCGCTTTTGTCGATCTATCGCGAAACTGGACCAATCAGAACAAAGTTTTTTGACATACTTACATATTTTTTATTTTAATTGGTTTATTTCCACAATCAGATAAAAGATTAGGACCGTTTTTTGAAAACGACTTTTAATGATTTTATATTGTTTTAAATTTATGTCATTTTATTCTATTACTGCAGTATTATGGTGGCCATTCGCATAATTTACAGATATCTATTTTTATATATATGCACTATTATATCTCGGTAATCACTGCATGAAGTTGTATAAAATATATAAACACAGGCTATATTCTGGATTAACTATAATATACTACCCATTACCGAACACAGGAAGAATTGTATAATTACAAAAATGTTTCACGCTAGCGAAGCCTTAACCAACATCTAGCATTTTTTACACAATTATTTTCTATATACCTATAATTTTACATGTATAAAATGTATTCTATAATCATTTTTATCCCAAGCAAATAAAATACCGATTATATGTAATGCCTTCACTCACCAGTCCGCGTCCAACAAGTACTTGAGGAAGTGGTTGAGGCCGTGCTCCCACGAGAGCCACAGCGTGCCGCGCGTGAGGAAGGACGCGACGGTGTTCCTCACGGCGTGGTGCAGCCAGCCCTCGGCGCGCAGCTGGCGCATCGCCGCGTCCACGAACGGGAACCCGGTGCGACCCTCCGCCCATCTGATCAGGGCAAGGGAAGTAGTTTTTTTTTTTTTTTTTTTTTTTTTTATTTCACAATTTCTTGTTATTCGATACGAGTGTAAAGAGGGAGCGAGTTTCCGCTATTTGATACGTAGCTCGCCCCCCTTACAGACATAGACAGGTAGATTTTTTTTTTTTTTTTTTTTTTTTTGTGTTTCTCTGATGCTTATTTGTATTTCAATCATGGTTAGCTTTAGTGATTACTAAAAGGTGAGGTGGGGCGAGCAGGGTCCGCTAAATAGAAAGGTAGTTAAGTATATATAAAAATTGCGCGTGATATTTGTTTTCGCCCGGATACCCAGGATACCGGATATCCGGTTTCAAACAGACCGGGATAATTGTGTTGACTGACACAACTTATCACCTCGCTTCTGTTATGTACAGTGAGGTCAATTTGCTGTACCTATTAGCAAAACAAGTTGCTATTAGAAGATAGTCCAATATAGTACTAGTGACACCTACAATTTTGAATAACAGGATATTTTTTTACAACTGAATTAGACAAATTAGCCCCAGAACTACAGCGCGGCAACAACGTTCCTGATTTCAAAGGCGCTCTAAGCGTCACGTTCACCATAAACAGCAACAACACGAACAAAATCAAAACACTCTCGCCCCTGCCATTAGATACCTATTAAGTCCCAAAATGACTACCAAACTGGAAGACAAGTTACCATCAGGTTACCCACCTGCTCAATTACCTTACCATTGGCTATTTTATAATAGAAGCAATAAATTGTTACATTATTTACCTTTCCAGTTCATCGCCCTCAGGATTCTTCCACGGGATGTCGAGGCAGATAGGGTTGTCCGCCATCTGTCCGTAGTTAGGGTTGTTCACACTCATCGTGTAGAAATACTCGCGCCATATCAACTGACCTGTAGGGAATATTTAGACAAAGTAAAAAATATATATTATCCATGGATATATATGAACTACGCACTAGATTTGGCGTTCCGAACATTCACTGTAATCAACTGAACTGAACTGCAATACATTCAAACTGACTTTAGCATGGTCAATATTGACAGCATGTGGTTGTGTACGGAGTGGCGCTAATGATATAAGAACTCGAGTCTAAGAATAAACGTGGATTTGAATTAAAAAAAATGATGAAATAAGTAAAATTATTTGTTGTTCCAGTGAATAAATAGGTTATCACAGTGACGTTTTGGTTGCCATTTTAGTTAAGATTTTGAACAAATGGTTTGTATGGACGTTCGTGTCTATAGAATATACGTCAATGATATACTCTATGGTTTGAATCTATGTGATAAACTTACCTGTTATAAAATGAGTGGAAGTAAGACGTCCCTGATGGACCTGGCGGAATAGATCCTGCACCGCCCAGTAGAACCTAGCAAATATACAATACCATTGTAAAAGGTTATATTAAGAAGGATCTTCGGTTTAGTAAAAAAAAAAGTTAATTTATATTTTTACAATCCCATATTTCAATACATTATTTGTATATTTATGTGTTTATTCCTTAACAATTATTTTTAAATAAACAGGAACAATTTAATTACTACAATAAACCCCAATCCGCTATCTATGATGTTTTTAACAGCAACGTCAAAGGAACATTTTTATCCTCTAAAAAAATATTTACGAGCTCTGGCTACTCATCTTTTAAACCGTTATACCTACATATTATTTGTTTTATTTATTTAAGGTGGTAGCTCAAGGTCCATTTTCATACATTTTGTTTCGGCTTTAATCTGGGTAACTAAACAAGTATTGGCAAGTAAAGAATTTAAATTCACGTCTAGTTAGTGATTAGTTCTCGCAGTTGAAAGAAAAATGTAAAATAATTAATAATCATGGATATTTCGGCCTTTAAAATTTAATATGACGAAATTTTAAAGGCAGAAATATCCATGATTATTAATTATTTTTACATTTTTTTTCAACTGCGAAACTCACTAACTAGACGTGAATAAACACTGTATGTACCAAACTACCTTAACGTCTTACTTTCTAACAGAGAGGCAACCAAAGCGCAGGGCCGGACTCAATGATATCGGAGGTCCAAGCAGGTCCGGATTCCCATGAGTTGGTAAATAAGAGCCCCTGGAAAAAAAACAAAACATATTCATATATCAATGCCACCTATAGCCATACCTACAGCTAGCCTAGGGCCAGCTGTTGGACATCAAACAGATCAACATCTGGCAACTTTCGAAAAGTGCAGTGTCTCTTGGCCAATGTTCTGTCATTCACTGTACTGATCCTGTGCAGTTATTTTGTAGTGCGTAATTTCTTACAGATACCATTTAACAATATTATCAACCCCGCTGATGGTTTGGAAGAGTTCGCTTTTTAACGATAAGACTGATTCTCGCACGGTTCAAAGTTTGTATTGTTTTTGATGTATGTGGTGTACCTTAAAATATCTCATTAATTCAACATGTCGCCTTTTTCGCCCAGACGCACCCTCGCACACGAGAGACCTACAGCCATCGATATATATCTACTACGTACTAGATCTTGTGTTCCGTATAAACAGTGTTTTCGACTCAAATGTACTGCGATCCGTACACCTGCTTTAGTACGATTTCAACATTGACAGCGTGTGGTTATATATGAAGTGGCGCTCATAATATAAGAACTCGAGTCTGAGAATAAACCTGGATGTGAATAAAAAATATTAGTCAATTCAGTAAAATTATTCGTTGCTCAAGTAATTATAACAGTGACGTTTTGCCATTTTAGTTCAGATTTTGAACAAATAGTTTATAAGGACGTTCGAGTCTATAGAATATACGTCAATGATATACTCTATGATTTGAATCTATGTGATAAACTTATATTATAAAACTAGCTTTTGCCCGTGGCTCCGCTCGCGTTATAAAGTTTTTCAGGCTAAAGTTTTCCGTTATAAAAGTAGTAGTTTCCCGGGAGCCTATGTTCTTCCCAGGGTCTCAAACTGTTCCATACCAAATTTCATCTTAATACGTTGGGTAGTTTTTGAGTTTAACACGTTCAGGCAGACAGATGCAGCGGGGGACTTTGTTTTATAATATATTTTATAGAACTTTTTAAGAGGAACAATCCCGTCATACATCATTGTTGCATAACTCTAACCGTTTACGCAGCGCACGCAACGGAAGCTCTCAAAACTAATAAATTGTCCCCGTTTTTGCAACATGTTTCATTACTGCTCCGCTCCTATTAGTCATAGCGTGGTGATATATAACTTAGAGCACTCTACAAACAAAGGGCTATTCAACACAAAAATAATTTTTCAGTTCGAATCGGTAGTTCCTGAGATTAGCCATTACTGCTCCGCTCCTATTGGGTATAGCGTGATGATATATATCATATAGCACTCTACGAACAAAGGGCTATCCAACGCAAAAAGAATTTTTCAGTTTGGACCGGTAGTTCCTGAGATTAGCCATTACTGCTCCGCTCCTATTGGGTATAGCGTGATTATATATAGCCTATAGCACTCCACGAACAAAGGGCTATCCAACGCAAATAGAATTTTTCAGTTTAGACCGGTAGTTCCTGAGATTAGCCATTACTGCTCCGCTCCTATTGGGTATAGCGTGATGATATATAGTCTATAGCACTCCACGAACAAAGGGCTATCCAACGCAAAAAGAATTTTTCAGTTTGGACCGGAAGTTCCTGAGATTAGCCATTACTGCTCCGCTTCTATTGGGTATAGCGTGATGATATATAGCCTATAGCACTCCACGAACAAAGGGCTATCCAATGCAAAAAGAATTTTTCAGTTTGGACCGGTAGTTCCTGAGATTAGAGCGTTCAAACAAACAAACAAACAAACTCTTCAGCTTTATATAATAGTATAGATGAGTGGAAGTAAGCCGTCCCTGATGGACCTGGCGGAATAGATCTACAGCCAGTATGAGTACTCACTTGCAGAAGGTGTCGTACTCGACGGCGAGTCGTTGCTGCATCTGTTTCAGGGCGGTGGTCTCGCCCCCCACCCAGCGGATCATGCGGATGTCCTCGTTCTCCAGGAACACACCAAGATCCTCGGGTTTTGGCGTCTGGTATAAAATTTATATTCTGGAGTGTTCTTTATGTACAAAGAGGTTAGATATAATAAAGAAAAGGACGTATTCTCTTGATTATATTAGTCATGTTTTTGTATGAGTTTTAATATATGTATGTACCACTAAAGGTAAGGAAATGCTGTTTCGTTCTTCGAAGTCGGCAAAGATTTTGAAACTTCCATACTACTAGGACGTACAAAAACCTTCATTTCAATTGTAAATTACATAATAAATAAAAAAAATGCTTTATTCATCACGTAGGCGAACGCAGTTACACTTATGATAAGTCAAGGTACATGACAATATTTAATTATTATTTAAATAAAGTCACTTTTAAAAATGTATATAAAAAAATATTAAAATTAAACTATTTTTCGGATGTCTAACATTCGCGTAGACATAAGAAATCATTAACAATTAAAATATATAATAATCTAAAAATACCTTATCAAATACTGTGAACTCCTGGTAGAAACATTCGGGCAGAGTGCTGAACTTGACGCCGAGGAGGTCCAAGTCTCCGACCGGCCGCGGCGGGTCGCCAATGGTCGCTACCGTGTGCTGAAATACGAAGATTTTAAAGTGCGGAAGTGCATTTTATTTGGGAATGTGAAAGAGATAAAACATAAATGAATCATGCATGTAGATAATATGACTTATTTGTCTTCAACATGAATGGGTCTCGTCTGGACTATTATTATCGTCTTTCAGAAAACTTATATATAGCGACAGCTTCTTGTTGTTTTCGTAATGGCCAGTGAGATTTACCAATAATCCTCTCCCCAATCCCTGTTCCTCTTCTTTAATATCGTTAATGCATCCATATTTCTGGTATGAAGGATGTTTAAAAACGAGAGAACAATTAATATCACGTGACCTTGTATACCAGTATATTGCTGGTGGTAGGATATATTTTATATCCGCCCGGATAGCGACCACCGTACGCAAGGCATTACACCCCACCATAGTGGCCTAAATAAGTGTGTCGCGTTCCAGATTCGACTAGTGTATATTCGACTCCAATAGGCCGGCATAATTGTGTCGACTGCCGAGGGGTAATCTCTCGTCAATAGACATTCTATTGGAGCCCACATAACTTACTATTAGATGCAATGGAGTCACTTAGACGAGTCCGTACAAAAAAGGATACTGTATAACCCGTCTTACCAAGAACATCTGAT
This sequence comes from Manduca sexta, assembly GCF_014839805.1. NCBI lineage: Eukaryota > Metazoa > Arthropoda > Insecta > Lepidoptera > Sphingidae > Manduca > Manduca sexta. Next base: position 3,068,863 of record NC_051126.1, read on the forward strand.
AAGTGAGCGGGGGTATCCCCCCGTTAGCTCTTATCACGGTGTCTGGCTCCCACAGCGTGTGAGAGACGTGTTCGTGGCACGTGACGCCGATCTCGCGGCAGATGCTCTTCACGCTGTCGTCACGCGGCCGCCACACCGGCTCGCAGTCCTGCTCGAAGCACACTTTGCGGATGCCTGCAATTCAAACTTGAGATGGTCTACCAAATTTATATATGTGAACATTTTACCATTGGTCACTAGAAACGCTGTCCAGCGGGCGCTTGTTACTTAGACAAAAAAGAACTTACTTCCAAGTTTACACCTAGATACGCCCTTTTACCTATCCATAAGTGGACGTAAAATTTCCAGGGTATAAGAGAAATCAGCTCTTAGACATAATATCAAACATAATATTTTAATACTTTTGGATTGAACGATAAACCAACATCGTTTGCGACTTTATTTTGTTGGTCAAGATTCAAAATGAACAGACTCTCAGTGGGTTCTTCCCACTTACCAGGAAATCCCATTGGATCCAAAAATCAAAATTGGATTTTTCAGAGAAGACTGATTTTAGGAAGACAGGCAGTCTTAAAAACCAAACCTAATCAGTAACATTATTAGAAGCATCTATTTCGCTGACACATTGAAGTGGGATAAGTGCTCCTGCACTGATCCCAAAGGAAGTTGAAGACCAAACTAGAAGCGCTCATGCATTTGAGAGAACAGTCAATACACGTTTAGTACTTACACGTCTAGCTGAAATTATTTTATCGACTCAACTTATAAACTATATATTAGGTAACTTGGTTTGCATAAACAAAATATTATATAACAAGTATTAAGGTAACGCGTGTCCAGTTTAATGCTAACAACGCGCGATTATTTATAACTTGCAACTCAGCAACTGCTATAAAACATTGCACCGTTTCTAATGATTTAAATACATATATTATTAGTGTTATAAAAATATTTTATTTACCTTCAACATATATTATGCAATAATTATCCATCATCCTAATTAATAACCTATAACATATTACTGCTTCGTTGGCTTAGTTGTACTACGGCTGCAGTGCAGTCTTAGCTTCAATCCCAGGGTCAGACAAACTGATATTGGGTTTTTCTACTTCGTATCAACACGGATTCTGGAATTTGTACCCGATATGGCGACAGTCGCGAGCCTGTAGAGTGACCGACCCCTATCATATTATAGGAGGGAAATACACACGGCGGAAAAGGAATGTACTGTTGCGCCCCTGCCTACCTCATTGTGAATAAAAGAAAATAAAAATTGTGTAAATATTAGGCAATAATGATCCAACCTCATGATTAATAAATGTTTAGATAAAAACTATAAAAAAAATTACTGGTTTGCCTCATTGGAGTAGTTGTACCTGATGCGACAGGACTACCACGTTGTCTCGGGTTCTATTTACGCTTTGGACAAAGTGATATACGCTTTTTACTAGTACGCGATTGTCATCTATAATTATATGGGCGCAACACTCATATTATGATAAATTTAGCCCCATATTACGCAGACTTAACATATTATCTGGTGAAGTTTGGGCGCACTACACCTTCGCCCACCCTTAAAAGTGAAAACGGCGTGAACTAGAAGAAGATAAAAGAAGAAATCTTGTATATCAAAAACATAACGCACAATTATATACAGCGGATTTTTCAGCACTCACCGAATTCCTCCCAAAGCCGTCGGATCACGTGGCTCGGCTTCCCCTTGATCATGATCAGCCTACCGCCAAACTTCTTGAACTGGCTGTCCAGGTCCTCCAGAGCTTCCAGAAGGTACCTCATGCGGTTGTAGCCCACCAGTTTTGTACCTGTCAGCACCAAGTTTAGTATTTGTACAGATTCGGAAAGTATTGCCTTTGCCTAGCCCGCAGAGTCTGCAAACCTTTCCTTTCCCTTTTCATTTATCCTGGGAACTCCCTTTATTTAATCCACTCCCGGATTCATTTCCTGGACTACTGCAATATCTTAACCGAGAGTTCGCTTATTAAATAATTCGCTAGATATCTCGGTAAAAACAGACCGAAATAAAAAACAAAACCTTTTGATTGATTTAGAAAATAATCCCTTACCAGCCGTCTCTCCGTCGAAGATGAACAGCGGGAAGAACGGCACGCTGCGATCCTGGAGTGCGCTGTGCATTGCAGGGTTGTCGTGTAGTCGCAGCCCATGACGGAACCACAGTACGCTTCCGCCCAGCATCTTGGTAATTTAGTTCAATATCTGGGAGCAAATGAAGACAATTTTCATATTTCTCGTTATTAAGTACTCTCGGGTTTAATTGTGTCACAGTGGCGAATGGTGAAATTTTCTTAAAGGGAACCCGACCTAATATAGGTACTTACATGAATTTTAAGGAGAATTAGCTTTGACATAAATTATGAAAGGGAAGCCAGCAGGAATTGAGTTATATGGACCCTTCGCCACTGATCTATCATTCAGGTTCAGGATATCTACTATTGTGCATAGCCTAAAAAATTACCGACATGTTCATTCAGATGTTCATTTGCACCATGATTAAAGTCTCTTTAAAGGCTTAAGCGTTTAGATCTAAACTCTTACGATCATACTCCGGAAATATCGAACAATATCGTTTATTTCAGCCGTATATCGGACACAAATACTAATATCAAACTTGAGTATTTTGGACTGAAACACACTAAGTTATATTCATGTAATACACCACTATTGAACAGTTGAACTAGTATACGTACTGAGAGCTCAACTAAGACCTACATTGACTAATGTATCACGAGCAAGTCAATAAAACGTAATTGTGTGCGTGTACCGGGGAGCAGTAACAAGATTAACGACGATGCATGCATGAGATTGCATCATTTTCGCAATATGGTTTCATGGCCAATGCAACTTCTTACTACGCTTCCTTACGTGTGTAATTCCGGGTGAATTGTAAGTACATCAGCTGTTCTACGAAACTTACAAAAATAAAATAAATATTTGTGAAATCTTTGGGAATAACCTAGATTTTAGTTTAGTTTGCAAAAATATTTGGTTATTTGTTAGAAGTAAACGTAGAAATGACTGTACGGATTTGGATGAAATTTGGCGCACGTGAAGACCATTTCCTATATTAACACATACGCTCTTTAAAAAGCCTTTTCTACTCCGCTCTGTGCTCCGACGGGAAATAACGATGGCGCTGGATTCATACACCGCCGTAACACAAAAATATAATTTAGTACTGACTTTAAACCAAGACTAAAAGTCGAGTCTTTTAGGAACTTATAGTGGAAAGCTTTACACGCGAGTGAAGCCGCGAGCATCACCTATTAAATGATAAAGCTATACTGACTAGAGGGTAAATACTAAATAGGCAAGTGGACCACCCAAGACCAGCTATTATAATGCAGAATTAATATAGAATCCATTACGAGTAATCATTAGTGAGCAGTGACGAAAGGTGGAATTTTTTGAAAGAGAACCCGACACAACATATAGATACTAATATGCATAAATGCGGTCTACAAATCGTTCTGATAATTAGATTCTACATAAAGATAAGTCGGCAGGAATCGAGTTATATGGACCCTTTGCTACTGGTAGTGAATGACCACACATGAAACAAACAATCTCCATCCATAATAACAAAACCAAAGATGCGACGCTGGTATAAAAACAAATGACATGGTGGTAAATGGCGTCGGGCCTCCGAGCAAACGAGTAATTGCATCATTCGACAAATAGCTATAAAAGATATAAATAAAGATCACGGGGAAATTGTTGCAATTTCTTCCGATAAACAATAGAATAACATGAAGCCCGAAGGCCGCCGACTCAATGTGACACAGCTCCGATTGATTATCGTGCTATGATGTAATTCCTATTGGCTACGATTATGTCGATCGAACGTCCGTATTTCCTTGAGTTAGTTTGCATAAATATAATTATAAATGCATAATCAACGCATAATCATATTAAATAATATTTTATAACTGTTTATAAAGTTATCGTGTGGTTTAGTTTGCATTTAAAGGAAAACGTTCCTCTATGAGAAATATCAAGTTACTAGCTGACCCGACAGACGTTGTCCCGTCTTAACTATGAATTTGGAGCGCGCATTCTGTCAATCGCTGACAGTTATTTCAAACAATTGACAGTTATACAAGATTAATATTCTCGTTAAATTTTCTAATTTTCCGCACATTTTTTTGATTTTTTCTTTCATAAGAACCTTCTCCTGACAATCATTAACACAACAAAAAAAGGATTAGCGAATTTGTTCCAAACGTTCACGCGTGATGCGATGACCATGGGAAATTGGGATTCATTTTTATATACATTGATAGATGATAGATATTATATAGGTATAAACATTTGAATTGCGCCGCAATATCATTGTCAAGGCAGGCGTAATGTTTCACAGAAATTAGCTAGGCAACTAATTGCACCTCTACTTAGGCTTTTGGATGTATGAAGCAGGGAATACGTCTTATTTTGCATGTTCAGGCCTATGCTTCTTATTATAAAGTAAGAAGTTTTTTTTTATATGGTCACGAGAAAATGGACCTACTGCAATTGATGGTTAGTGAAGTCGGCGTAGATAGAATGGCGACTGCCGAGAGATTATTATTCCTCGCCACCCGACACAATTACGCCGGCCTGTATAAAACCTGATATACACAGGCTGATCCCAGATCGCGACACACTTACATGGGCCTCTATTGCAGGTTTTACACCTTGTGTACGGTGGTCGCTATCCAGGCGGATACAAATATCCTACACCCACCATAGGCCACCTTAGCACCAAGCTATCGCTTGCCCCGTCGAGAAAATTTGGATTGGCTTATGACCACATTTAAATCTAGTGGTAACCCTAGCTTCAGAACTATAAAAATCGCCGATAACACCAAAAAGGTAAATTGTCAATAACTCCGGACATTTTTTGAAACGGAATTATTTAAGCTGTAATCACTACTTAACTAGTTAGTATGAACAAACACTGACGACAAATTCTAATTTTATTTTAGGTAAGTAACAAGTTTATTTTAAAAGATTAGCGCGCGTTGCAATTTCGATTTTTGGCGATACTAATGCTACTAAGGATACTTTAGTGCATGCATACAAAAAACCTAAAATTTTGCAAACACATAAATAAAGAATAAAGTTTAATTTCAATAATATATCTTTCTCCGATATAAACTTGCACTTTTAAAAATCGCATGCGATATTTTATCTAAGTAATAACATTAAAAGCAAATTTGTACGAATATTAAAAAACTCTGAATTGCTAAAACAAGATCCAATATCAAATTGCATCCGACATTAAACATGCATATGCTAGAAACGTATTTACAATTCTTACTCAAATATCCACGATTTCAAACAGTAAGTAAAACCACATGTCACTACAACCGGAGTCAGCCGCGCACTGAGAGCGTTTGCAAATGAACACTCTAGAACATTCCGCTAGCGAACAATAAGCAACCTTTGAAAGTACTACAACTAGTTTACGTTGACCTTTTCGCACCCTACTTAACAACTGCACACGACGTTTCAGGACGCGAAGGAAGTCTCAATTTAAATTGGTTTCATTAATTTCTGGATCGTTTCGAAGGAAATTGTTCATACAATTTGCTGCGAAAACTTATGACTTTTTTGCTAATTGTCAAGTTGTCGCAAAGTTAATGTATTAGAAACTAAAAGTAATGTTAAAAATATATTATTTACAGTTATGTTTGCATGAAGCCGAGAAATGGTTTAACTTAGTGTAAGACAAACATTATACGGAATATTTCATATTTCCATTAGGTAGCCACTTATTAAAGTCGAATAGAAAATACATGAAAAAATTTAATAAATGAAAATTTTAGAAATGCATTTTTCTATATAATGACACAAACAAGGGCTATTGAACACATAACAAACTGAACATTAATAAATGTATACTATGAAACAAACGTGTTCATGCCAATCAATGTTCGGTTAGTTTGTGTGATTTGTAATGCGTGTTTGCAAAAACTATACCATGGTGCATGATATAAGCGAGCATAAGTATAAACATTATGACACAGTACATATTATGTCCATTGTAGTAATTAACTAACTTAATTGTAACATTCACATCAAAAAACAAAATTCAAACAGTAAAGTCATATAATATGTAATACAAAATTCGATTCTACAGAGTACATACGGTCTTATTTCAGTTCATTATTGCACTTTGATATACAAATTGTGACTACACAATAGTGCAAATATGAAGAATTAATAAAACATAAGGTCACGGGGCACAATTCCGTCAACGGAGGGTGGCTTTTTGCAATTACTATATTTTTAATTAAAAGACAGGTGAGTCCAGGATGCTCTTTTACCTATATATCTATCAAAGCTGTCCTTCGAGTAGAACGCCAGTAATTGCAAAAAGCCTTATTCGCCCCGTAGACGAAATAAGGGACCTTGACTATTAATAACTTACGAGTGGAAGTAATAATAACATAAAAAGAGCTTTCAAATTTTACACAGACCGGCACTGACTACAATAATAGAATAATGAAGTCACAGTTATCCTTAAAGGAATTGAGATGTAGGAAGCGAGGACTGTTTAGGTCTCCGCATCAGTTACCAAAGAAACGCAATAGAAAACCGTTACTTTATTTATGTTTTCTGTGACACAGCGATACTCCTCCGGTCAAGCCACCTATTCACGCTGTAGACAAACATGTTCATATAGTTCTACCACGTTTAAACAAACGTCAAAACGCATAACTTTTTAGCCCAATAGTTTGGTACTTCATACAGCAAAATACAAAACCGATAAATAAAACCATGACCCGTTAATACCTACATTAAAGTCGTCACAATATCTGTTTCAGAACGTAATCCGGTTCAATTAACCATCACAATAGTTAGAGCTACAGTCTGCCTGTCGTTTCCAGAACAACGGCTAGGGTATCGGCCCTGAGCGGTTATTCTCGCAAAACAGTCATAAATGTCGAATTGAAATGTTTTATAAATATGGATGCTGGCAGATAGACACCTGTTTAGGATCAGGGGCCCATCTAGCTATCTAACTCCCGCCAAAAATGATATTCGCCGCCCTTTACATTAACGCCATATAACTCATGGGCTTGTTATTCCAAAAAACAATGGCTAAAAATACATCTTGTCAGACTGCTAAGCATGTCAATTTTTATAAGATTTTTCTCTCCTGGACAGAAAATTAAGGATTCCATAGCACAGCGCCCTCAATTTTGCCACTTTAACTATTTATCAGATTCCCTTTAGATCGGGCCCTAAGGATATACTTCGAAAAACGAACGTCGAAACGTCGGTCCGAAACGAAGAAACGATGAACTTTGGATTTAAATTTACTACCAAATTAGTTCGGTATCGTCATCGTTCTGTAGGTTATCTTAGTGGTAGGATCAATTCCCCGATTTTATCCTCGCAGATGGTTTTAAAAAGGGATGGCATAACCCTATAAGTTCTTACAAATTCCATGTCTGAAATATTGCGATGAACGGGTCGTGTGCGATCCGTCATCCGAAACTACAGATTTCCTTTTTTGAAGTAGACCCACTGTAAAAAGATGATTATCGTTAGAAATTACAATTTCCAACTCCATGAGATGTAGTTTTTTTTTTTTATCTAGCTACCTATCATTTATCTTTAACACAAAATAATTATGTCTCCTCGTCGTTTCCACCTTTTCGTAACTAACTTTAATGTAGATTCGACGCTGGACGTGACGCACTTCTTCTAGCAATACAGAAATGATTTGACCAACACCTACTTTTTACAACCTCAATCTATCTGATAGACATATGTCTATTTCGTAAGAATTGCCACCTTAGTTACACAATGTGCTCAGGGATTACTACAGATTCCAATTATACGCGGATAAACATCGAGCCTGAGGCTTACAGGATTGAACAGAAGGTTCAAAATCGCATTCATAACATGATGCAATTTTGGGCTAAAAGAATTGTGTACGGGCAGGGTAACATATTGAATAGGGCGAATTCTTTGATCCAGTTACACAAATATTGCGATTTTATATTAGGACATGAAAAACTGGTAAGGACACCTAAAGGACAAGAACGTTGCGTCAAACTTTTCCGAAATAGCTCACTTTTCTAGAGATACTTACGTAAGTAAGCTCGCTTTTCTAGAGATACCTACGTAAGTAAATGAGAAAATGCGTCATTGCATAGTAGCGAGCTTTATATCGGGGAAGATATTATATGGGTACTACACTATTTATCTAAGTAGATATGTTAGTACTATCGATGCATGCAGTATATAACGTACGTATAGGCAGGTGCCTAAACCTAGATACACCTAACTAAGCGATCAACGGCCATGATCAGTCAAACAAAGGAACTATGTTGATGGAGACAAAAATAGACTTGGGACCAATATTTATTCGACATTGGGCAATTTTCGCTATAGTTATAAATAAGGATCGGATCGCTACCGTAGTACTACGACGTATCTTAAGATATGCCGCGTTAGAATAGGCTGTTTTATATTCGCCACCTATTTTCAGGCCGCTCGCATAATGTTTACTAACACGGCGCGTTGCACGCACGGCGCATGGCTCGTGGCAAGCCACAGTTCCGCATCATATCAATACATTATAAGCACTTAAAATTTTATATACTGCACGTCGATATGAGCTGTTCACCTGAGTGAATCACGCACACACACTCAAGCATTCTATCCCCGAAGGGGTAAGCATAGGCACAGCTGGTGCCCCCACTTTTTGTCGTGTGTATTTTGTTCCATGATGTGATAGGGAGCGAGCCTATTGCCATGTCGGGAACAAATTCTAGACTCCGGGGTGATACTGAGCAGATAGTATCACTTTGCTCAAGCCGGGATTCAAACTCGAGACCTCACCGATAATCGTACCGCACATGCATAATAACTATGCCACCAAAATAATCATCAACCACACGTTTAAAAGCAGTAACACCACTTAACTCAACTCTAAGAAGGCTGAATATTTCACTCCCTTCCCGAATTCTCTATATTTTGCCTGGTTATCCCTGATTAATAATCCCAGGAACTTTAACGAAGTACTGCTCAAGAAATGCTCTGCGTTCGTCACTTTAAGATTGTATAGAATAAAGCACATATTTTTTTATTTTATTTTTCATTATATTACGCAATCCTTTTTGGGTCATTGCTTTTATTGTTTTCAATAGAATGTGCTCACATAAACAAAATGATTATGATCCGAATTTAATGGATTACGTAGAACAATATGTTTGCATGAAACTTCATTACGCTGATTATTGTAATAATTAAGATGAAAATTTACCAAATTGCGTGAAATGGAGCATCAAAACAGAACTTATCTACGCTGTTACCAAGTGTTTCATCTCATTTTAATACCCTTGTAATAATCGATGCGATGCGTCTCGTCTCGTAACATAACAATATTAGTAATAATTAATGTCATAATCTATAAATACCCTGCTACTCTGACGTCCTCTATTTCTGAGAGTACTAAGGCCTTAGTCCACCACGCTAGCCTGAAGCAAGTTGTCGATACTCTTACGGAGAATTCTCAAATATATGAATATTTCCATACGATGTTTCTCACTATAAAAGCGTTATACTTTACAATAGGTTAATACGTTGATCAATGAATCATTTCAATTTTGTTTTATAATTAACACGAGTTTTGGTCCTTCGATCCAGATAGATTGGACATTGTTTACAAACAATATAAGTCTGTAACCTTGAACGCGACGTCGATGTAACTATGGACGTTTTTAGCGCGCCATTATGTACCTACGTGTCTTATCAGTACATAGCCTTGATCTATACAGAGCTAAGTCTAGTACTTGATAACATCACATAGTTACATTATAAGAACACAAGCTTTTGCTCGCGGCTTCGCCCATATGTTTCTGGGATAAAAATCCCGCGATATATTTTCCCAGGATAGAGTGAAGCCTACATCCTTCTCAGGGTCTTAAACTATCCCCATACCAAATTTTATCATAATCAGTTGAGTAGTATTTAAGTTTATCGCATTCAGACAGACAAGAAGATGAAACGGGGGCCTTTGTTTTATTATATGAAATTTTCAGATTTTTTTTTAAAACGTATACGCAGCGCTCGCAACAGAAGCTCTCAAAAGGAATAAAGTTTACCGTTTTTGCAACATTTTTCAGTAATGCTCCGCTTCTATTGGTCATAGCGTGATGTTATTTATGTTATATTCCATGAACAGAGGGCTATCCAACACTAAAATATTTATTCACCAATAGCGCGTTCAAACAAACAAACAAAATCATCAGCTTTATATAATAGTATAGATTTTTTTTAAATATTTAGTTCGGAGGCAAATTAATCAAATTTGCACATAAATTATTAAAGAACTAAAAATAATACTGTGATCCTCTAAAACATTAAATAATTTTCGGAAATTTAATTTTTTATGTAAGTATAAAGCATAATAAGTATCTATTTGTAAGCTCTGTCTCAGTATGGAGCATATTATAGTTAGTGTAATGACTAGGCACCGTAGGACAATGATGATACAGTGGACTAATAATACATGCCGCATACTTCAAAATTATGTGTGGCCACACTACTGTTATCAACTCCTTGTGGCGTATTCGATAGTTGATTGCGAGTTGTGACAAGAAGTCTCTAAACCTAACAAGCAAATTTTATAGGAATAGAAATTTAAAACGTGTGCAGTTGCTTCGATTATTTTAATTAAAAACTATATGAGTACTGAAGCCGTTCGAGATGCTGTTATCACGTTTGCCTAGCCGCGACCTACATTCGAACTATTGCGCAATTAAACGTAGACAAACTTGCATTTGCGCTCACTTCGCACAGCAACGCCTAGGTCTTGCAATTTCCCAACGGTAGACCTAAGTGTGCGTCATTACCCTGTACCTATGCGACTGTAATAGTAGGTGATAATAATGACATCATATATGGATATTACTTATGCTGAATTGGTACTTTAAATTATACTTGCTAAGGTCTAAAATTTAATGGCAAAAATTTCTAAAAGTTAAAAAGTGTCTCCTAAAAACTTTTATCTGGAGTTACGGGGGTTCAAGTAGTTGCTAGGTCTTGCAATTTCCCAACGGTAGACCTAAGTGTGCGTCATTACCCTGTACCTATGCGACTGTAATAGTAGGTGATAATAATGACATCATATATGATATTACTTATGCTGAATTGGTACTTTAAATTATACTTGCTAAGGTCTAAAATTTAATGGCAAAAATTTCTAAAAGTTAAAAAGTGTCTCCTAAAAACTTTTATCTGGAGTTACGGGGGTTCAAGTAGTTGCTTCTTACAGCTCCAAATCCACACTCAGAATAATAATGATAGGCAAGAAATGGGCATATAACTCAGGGTAACGAGAGTAGCGCTGTGCATCGCAGTGTACTATAATTTAAAATTCCGATGGTGTACGTACAGTTTATGACGAACTGTGTCGCTATCAAACGAGTGATTTGCTCATCGCAATGAATTATATATTCAAGTAAATTGTAAATAATTATAGCAGACATATAAACTCGTATTGGCGTCACGATACCTCTACGGCGTTAGTGTAATACAACTGCAATTAAATAATATCTCATTGACATTGAAAATAGCAACTAGTGGTACCAGGAAATAAACACGATGCTATTGTGTGGTTCTCTTATAAACAAAACCTCATGTTACTATGCAATATTATAATAGGCCACATTATTTTTATATATATTTATAACAGGTATGCCAGCAACAATAGCATAACTACAAAGAGGAATGACGTTGAGAATGCCATAGACCCTCGGCTTCAAGGAGCTCCAAAATTTTGTAAAATAAAAAAAAGCCGTCAAGAAAAATGTATATACTAAACATATTTATCAAATTAGGCGGGTTCCCATTCGATTAATTAGCCACGAGCATTTTACGGCATATTTAAGCCAAATTTGTCACAAAGCTGTAAGCATTATGTTTGGTAAAGTAATAGGGTGATTAAGTAAAAAAAAAAGTAATTATCCGTAGGGTTTATTTAATTTTAGCAGTCGACATCAAGGGACAACTCCGTTGCATAATATAAACCTTCGCATCTCCGATTTTTATCAGTGCTGAAAACAAAATTCAAGTATTAAGAACTCTTACCTCCTTAGACCTAACCTCCAGTATCTAAAGGCATTATTCTAAACATGGTAAATGTCTCAAGTGGGCGTGGATGACGAAATTCACAACTATGAGTAATAGTGAAAAACGCTCAAAGGAGGTTCAGGGCCAATTTTTACCAAAACTAAAAAAAAAATATTGGATTTCTAAAAATGTATACTCCTACCTAGGGATCGAACACGTTGCATTTTATATAAAACACGATTTATCATTACCCTACTAAAATTGTCGCTTACAACAATAAAATCCTGGAAAGTAATGACATACGGAATTCTAAAAAAAAGAGCTAATTTTTTAAAATATTTTTAATTTTCGTTACCTATTCCCCTATAGAAACCTACTCAGGTTTCTAATTCGGACCTCAAAGTGGTGTAGTACCACGCATGAAATACAAATACACCACCTAGTCTAACTGGGTGGAGACATCCCAGGTAAAATTATTAAGTTGTGCAACAATTTCTGAATAAATTCCGAAAAAAAAATCCGAGATAGAATCCCTCAGAAAAATGTCAGTCAGGGGCCGGTCATAAAAATGTGAACAATCAACTTCCGTAACATTCGTGAATACTCGGAAATAAGATGAAGGCAGAACAATCAAATTATTAATAAGGCAAGCTTTCTACTCTAAAATCGGTGAAATAAAAGAAAATTGGCTCTATGGTAATCTAACTGTATGAAGCAAACCAACAGTAGGTAATCTGTTTATTCTCGTGAGGTACCTGTGAGGTACCTTAGTCGAAATGCCATGTTCATATTACAGACAATTGTTTACACAGTGTCTACACAACTAGGTGTAATATTATATATTTTTACTATGTCTTCTTTTGTACCAGGTGCTTGGAAAATAGGCTGTTAACAGAACACTTGTACTTACTCGCTCATTACGTCATTTACAGGTTTACTGTAAGCAACCGTCACAATCGATAATAATATCAACACCCAGCAGAATAATACACGAAACTCTGAAATTAATAAATGTAAATGAAATACACATAGCACACATATAGGTCTAACAAGTAAAGCAAAATTTCAAATAAATATTTGGGTAGAGGATAAATATTTATATATCATGAAAAAAAATGCACCCATAGAACATACAAAGTGTAATCACAACTTAGATATACTAATATGTAATGTAAGTATCTGAAAATATGTGACAAAAGCATTTGTCTAACAACTATATTCATAAACAAGTTAGTGTATCAAGAGACTTTGCTATGTTCTAGGTATTACTTGCAAAAAGTAAATGAAAACAAAACTTACCATTCAAACCCATTGTTATGAAACTGTTTGCCTGGAGATGTGGCAACAAATATAACATAGTTTTCACTTGAATCGCTATATATACTCCTAAGATAAATACTATTTTACATTTTAAATTTTAACAAATTAGATATATGTATTTAAAAATAAATGCATTTTGAGCAAATAATTATACAAACATTACTTCAAGTGTGACAGTTCACTGTTAATTAATTTTGTGATAAGCACATGGTACAAATTAGCTAGTTGTCGCTTACAACAGTCAGAATTTCGATTATTTAGACTTAATTATTCCATTGTTAAATGTCTCCGAATACTCTCTAGTCTACGATAAGACGAAATCGCCTGGGTGCATTTGTCCTTCTTTAACTAATATTTATTCAATATTTGTGTTTTTAATACACTAATGTTGAATAAATATTAGTTATGTTACAAACAAACTAAACAGGTTTATAATATTAGTAGGGATATAATGTCCCATGGCTGAGCAACGAGCATGGACCTCCTCTAATACCTACTCACGAGAGTGATCAAAATGTGAAACAATATTATTCTAATTAAAAAAGAAGGTTTATGTTCTCTATTAAGAAAAACGTGGGAAATTCAAATATTTAGAAAAAATCTTACTTTCTTGCATTACAAATTTTATATACGAATAGCTATAATAGCGAATACAGCAACTAGTAATATAATAACGTTAACGTTAACGCTAATATAAAAAAAAATAGTTTAACGCAGATTCAAATACGTATTAAAAAGATAAATTAATATTCTTACCTGTTTTTGAAGTACCAATACCGCAATATTCACTTAATTCAAATCTAGTAGATTAGTTGGAGAATTAATAATTATGCTTTGCTGTGTTTACAATTTTATAATTCTAAATAAACTTATATTTGTATCACAAAAACACAAGATAATCCAATACAGCTGATAAAAATTCTATTATGACATTTCAATGACAGTGACAATTTATAGTCAGTATTACCAGTGTAGAATATGTCATGAGAATAAAAATAAATTGTCAGATATTTTGTAGGTTCTTTTATCGTTTTTCTTTAACTCCATTCAAACTAAAATAAATAAATTTCTTTCACAAACTATTACAGGTATTTTCTAATAATAACTTCAATAAATTCAAATCAATGAGTTTTATCGATAACAATACGGAATCTAACATGGCATTGTGGGTCATCACTATTATTCTTACCAAAAAGGTTGAGGATTGATAATAAGTAAATTTTGTTTGTAAATTTGAGAATTAACACCCCTGCACTGCATTTATTTTATTGGATAACATGAACACATTTAGAATTATCAGAAATGTTCCAGTTCAATGGCGTTCTTTCTCAAGATGGTGAGTAAAATTTACGTCTTTTAGGTTATGTTCGTAACTCTTATTAAAACTTAAATATGTTATTTATATATTACAATTATTGTAACTGGATACGGCTCTTGGCGTACTGCGTTGCTTAAAAAATCATTCGGATATATAATATAAATAATGTTTCATTCATATACATTTAATAAAATTAAAAAAATATTTTTTGTACTTTCAGCGCAATACTCCGCCAGGAAGTTGTTCAGGCAGCAACTCCTCTCAGTATACCGGTCCCTGAAGGCGTAGAGAAACCCATATCGCCTAAGATCGAAAAAATAGTTTCTGACATAACCAACCTCAACCTTCTTGAAGTGTCAGAACTGAGCCAGGTCTTGAAAAAGAGGCTGAACTTGCCTGACGCCCCGGCGATGCCTATCGGTGGATTTGCGATGGCTGCTCCGGCCGCTGCTGCGGAAGAAGAGGATGCTGCTCCCAAGATAGTCAAAACAAGCTTTACTGTTAGTATTGCTTTAAGCTACACTAGAAAAAATAGTTTCTTTAGTACATAATTAAAAATTTGTGCCAATTTTCTCCCTTATACAAAAGTGTGATATCATTAGCCACAAAATGTCCACTGCTGAACATAGAAATCAATGTTGTTATAAAATACAATGAAATAATTCACATTATTTCTAGCAATATATCACTAATCTGTATTTGCCTGCATAATATTCATTATATTTTGTCAATTGTCCCATTTTAATCTTAGTCCTGGGTACCTATTACATATGATACAGTATCCTGCTTTAACACTTATGGAAATATTGGTAATTTCAGGTAAAGATGACCAAGTTTGATGACAAACAAAAAGTAGCCCTGATCAAGGAAGTCAAGAGTCTTTTGGAAGGTTTTAACCTTGTCCAAGCAAAGAAGTTTGTTGAAAGTGTACCCACTGTTGTGAAGGCAGACATTTCCAAAGATGAAGCCGAGAAACTCAAGGAGGCATTGTCTAAAGTTGGAGCTGTTATAGAAATTGAATAGATTAAGTGTTAGGTTTATTAATAGTCTGTAAATTATTTAGAAAACAATAAATATTCAACCATCATTTTGTTTGATTGGATGGGCGGTTACACTTAATATTATGTGAATAATTTTCAGCAAAATTGAACATCACTTTGTTTTTCTTTATTATATTTTCTTATTTTTGTTTCGGTTTCCCCCTCTGACTATTTGTGGGTAGTTATAACTTCATCAGATAAGCAGCATTATTAATTAATTATGCTTATTTCTGTCCCAAAATTTATTGTGCTGTGTTACTTATAAAAGTTTGTCCCAGCGATTTACTCCTGTAGGAAAATTAATGTTCTATGGTTCGCTACAGTAATTTATGTATGTTGTAACAGCAAAGGCTTTTTATAACGGAGAAGCCGCGAGCAACATTTTTGGCATAAATTTCTAACCCTAACTATATTACTTTCAAAATGAAACCAGAGATCTAGCAATAGTAAACGGTTTTCAAGGGCCAGAATCTCACAAAAGGTTTTATTTAACCAGGCCACACAATCAGATATGTGCATGGTAAATCAAGGTGATTATTTGATTTACATCTTACTATTACATTTCCTGCTCAATTTCAACAAGGTAGCGACAGATTCCATGACTTGATAGAAAATAAGCCAGTTGTAATTTACCAGGTAATGTGTATAAAAAAAAATTAGCTGCCACATTTGTAAGAGCATCACTTGAGAACAGCTCCATCGCCTTGACTGATTCCTTTTTTTTATTGTGTTCCA
The DNA here is from genome assembly GCF_014839805.1 of Manduca sexta. Classification (NCBI taxonomy): domain Eukaryota; kingdom Metazoa; phylum Arthropoda; class Insecta; order Lepidoptera; family Sphingidae; genus Manduca; species Manduca sexta. The sequence goes on from NC_051126.1 coordinate 3,085,384, forward strand.
AATTATCAGGAAAAAGTTTGTATCAAATAATTTGAAAAATCAATGGTCACGCTAATCTCCGGAAACACCCAACCGATTTCAATGAAAATTTTTGTCAGAATTTAGTTAGTTCCAGCTTGATACATAGGATAATTTTGAACCCGATAAGTGGCGCTGTTGTCGAGACCTAAAAGATGAGATAGTTTAAATAAAATGCAGTCTGTGGCTGGACGAATGCCGGGCCCACTAGTTTAATAATATAGCTAAATTGCTACAGTAAAAATATACCATTACATTTCTAATAAAAAGAAAACATGATACAATGTAAAGAAAGAATTTATTTACGAATTGTATCGTAACAAATTACGAGTATGTACCACATTCAATAACAATCTAGCGCATTGACCTCATTCTTCACTTGATACATACCAAGAATATCGTCTAACAACGACGAGAAGCTCCGTATGCCCTCATTCCACTTCCTCTTCTGATCCATAATAGCCTGGAAGTCATTGGTTTTTAAGTAGTTCACAAAAAGGTATGGCGACGCCAATCTCACCAGCTTTATTCTCGGACGCGGCGGGTTCGGCGGCGGCTCCGATCGTAACGACATGTGCTGTTCATAAATATTAGCCAGTAGGTTAATGTCATCCGCATTCAAAATACTCTCAATTACATTATCTGAAGCCGCGTTACTGGAAACTTCGGGCATCTCCTCGTTGTGCCAATCAAACTCATCCTTTATCTGAGATATCAGCTCTTCCACTGTAGCGGCATCTCCTGGAATGTATTTGATGAGATCCGGCACTTTGTGCTTTTGTAACATATCGTACAGTTCATTCGATATGGAGTGCGCGTACTCCATGATTTCTAGTTCCGTGTCGTCGTGCAGCAACTTGACCAGGACGGTGAGACATCCTATAGTGGATAACTCATTGAGGATTTTGACCAGCCTTCTTTGTATTTCGGCCGCGTTCAAGTTGACTATCTTGCGCGATTCTCTTGAGAACGTGACCGGCGGGAACTCGCCGTCCAACATGCCTTGATCCGTGAGGAGTGACTTGTAAACTATTTTCCAGAACGTCAGAGCGCTGAGCTGCACCTCCCAGTGGAAGTCGCAGAGCGAGGCGGAGACCATGTGGTCGTACAGCGACTGTTTGAACGTCGGCGCCAGCTTATGGTTCTGGTATAGATCGCAAAGTACATTACAGGCCTCTTTCCTGACTATACCCTCTTGACTTTCCCGCAATATTGACACTATTTGGTCCTGAAATAAAAAAAATGTTGAGTAAAAAATAAACACAATATACTACCACATGGTTAGTGTAATCAATTAACTTTTAAAGCATCTTAGTATGTCAGCAGCATTGATTACAATGTGATCAATGATTCAATGATGCATGTCGACAAAACAGACATTACTGTAGTACATACTGAGACTAATGTCGCCTACGAGAGGCGAGGTGTGTTTCTCGTAGTAAAAATTAAAAACAAGAAAAATAAAAATGTCTTTCTAAATTACTGAATAATATTGTTTATCTGTAAGGGGGTGCGAGTATAATCTCATTTCCAGATAAATTAAGTTAATGGTCTGCAACAAAAGCGTTATTTGCGTGATAAATGTTTCACTCATATTTAAGTACCTATAATAAAAATGCAATTATCATGTTTTCCCGGAATCGACGAGTTCCATATCTGCTTGTTAACTCAAAGCAAATTTAGGTTTTATAGACCAATATCTAGTAGTTATTTTATTTTTTTTAATTTATATCACTGTACTGTTACCAACTGGAAGTGCCTACAACACTTGCTTGTAAAACTTGCATATATGAGAACACATTTAGCATAATATTGCGTGAGTACCGGAGACTTAGCATTGGCATTCAAGTGACACGACTTCGTGCATATGAAATGTCAGAACCAAGCTTTACAAATTATAGTATTTTATCTACACCAGCCGCATTCAATCCTTATTTTAGACGTGCCACAGAGACTAGATATGGCTACCTTAGGCTACAACGTATATTCCTTTTAAAAATGTATAATTATAAAATACTTCATTTATCAGGCGAACAAAGGTCACCTCACGTCAGGCACATATGACACGTCAAAACAATTTATAAGAATAATATTTATTATTTCTAAATAAAAATTAAAATCTATACTATTATATAAAGCTGAGGAGTTTGTTTGTTTGTTTGTTTGTTTGTTTGAACGCGCTAATCTCAGGAACTACCGGTCCAAACTGAAAAATTCTTTTTGCGTTGGATAGCCCTATGTTCGTGGAGTGCTATAGGCTATATATCATCACGCTATACCCAATAGGAGCGGAGCAGTAATGCCTAATCTCAGGAACTACCGGTCCGAACTGAAAAATTCTTTTTGCGTTGGATAGCCCTTTGTTCGTGGAGTGCTATAGGCTATATATCATCACGCTATACCCAATAGGAGCGGAGCAGTAATGGCTAATCTCAGGAACTACCGGTCCGAACTGAAAAATTCTTTTTGCGTTGGATAGCCCTATGTTCGTGGAGTGCTATAGGCTATATATCATCACGCTATACCCAATAGGAGCGGAGCAGTAATGCCTAATCTCAGGAACTACCGGTCCAAATTGAAAAAATCTTTTTGCGTTGGATAGCCTTTTGTTCGTGGAGTGCTATAGGCTATATATCATCACGCTATACCCAATAGGAGCAGAGCAGTAATGGCTAATCTCAGGAACTACCGGTTCGAACTAAAAAAATCATTTTGTATTGGATAGCCCTTTGTTCGTGGATTGCTATAGGCTATATATCATCACGCTATGACCAATAGGAGCAGAGCAGTAATGGCTAATCTCAGAAACTAGGAGTTTGAACTGAATAATTCTTTTTGTGTTGGATAGCCCTTTGTTCCTGGAATGCTATAGGCTATATATATCATCACGCTACGCCCAATAGGAGCGGAGCAGTAATCGCTAATCTCAGGAACTACCGGTTCGACGTGACATAGCGAAACCTTACATCCTCCACATATCCCAAAGCATTATCACATTATTTGAATGTCGGCAAAGCGTCCAAGATTCTTTTGAAATAGGGTATTTGACTTATTTTTCTTTATAACTTTTATAAAATATGTACGTAGTCTAAATTCTAAATCAGAAGAAATCATTGAAATCTGATCAAAAATCCATAAGTTACAAGCAATTAAAATTTGGTAGTAGGCGTGTCAAATAACAGAAAAGAGACGCAATACTTGCATGTGACGTCAGCGGGCATTACGATGCGTGCGAAAGAAAGAGATAGAGCGATATCCCCACTCCACGCCCACTCCTGCACGTAGCAATGTTTGAAATTTGAATTACTGCCTTTTATTACCGAATTTTAATGCTGTTTTCACAAAATATTTCTTTTTTATACTAATTTCTATACATATAAAAAAATGCACAAAATTAAATATAGTCAAATACCTTATTATGGGTCTGTTGGTGTAGTTGGCTTTGGGGGCTCGTCCTTTGAGGCTATACATCGACGGTCCCTACATGAAGTATCGAATGTGCAAAATTGCATTTTGCAGATTCAATACTTTGGGTAGGGACCGTCGATATTTAAACGGTACTTATTAAAATGAACTGCATTTATTTAATACAATAAGTATCGAAGTGCGTATCGCCATGGGATATAACACTAAACAAGCAACGTATATTCGACGGTCCCTACGTAAAGTATTGAATCTGCCAAACGCAATTTTGCAGATTCGATACTTTACGTAGGGACCGTCGATATATTTATATTACCTGTACATTAGGGTACTGCATTTTGAGTTGTTCCCAGAGCGCGCTGACTTTACTCGCCGCCCCGAGGCACTTCAGCGCCGACACTTGCACATACGGCTCGAAATCGTTGAACGCTATCGTCGCCGCCACGTTGATTAAATTGTTCTCCAATATCTGCTTTTGGAATGGCGGGAACTCTGTAAGAACAATATTTTTATAAATCATTGTTGTATTGAACGTAACAAACTAATCCAAGAGAATTAGGGATACTTAAAAGTCAAAGGAATCGCGTGCCGGTGGCAGCCTCTATACAATTCAATTCAATTTTTAGATTGTGGCTCTATCGTTGCCAGACGATGATTGCCAATGTTAAAGTTGAAAGTAGGAAAAGTTACGGTAAATTTTTATGGGTCAATATGCAGGAGGTGTGGCTGGGTGACTGTCAATGGACGCCATTTTATGTTCGTTGACATTTAAATTTTTAATGAAACCTGTTACGGTATTCCCAGCTGTTACAGCCCTAGTACGTACACTATTAACTATCGCGCCGAGAAAAACTGAGTTCATTTCCTGTTGGTTCCAGAAACCTTCACCATCACGGCAGAGTAAACAAGACAGCGAGAAATCGCCTAATCATCGCCCAGCACCAGTTATTCAAAATATATCGATAATCATTGTCGCGGCAGTAGAATTGCAAGTCATCGGAAGATTCACTCATGTTGTTTGTACGTGATATCTAACCGTCGCGTCGATTATGTCCGATGATTTGACAAGATATATTATTTCTTATTCCAAATTTGGCGAATTCGTCATTTGCAACAGTCGATATAAATATGCACCCTAATAGTTGGTGATTCATTTTTAATCAGTGATAAAAAATGAATAACAAACAATTTAAAACGAGCAAAACGTAATTGATCAGATTAGAGCAGTAAAAATAAACCAAATTTAGATTTTATTTTACAGATACAGCGACTGAGTCGTATCTACGAGAAACAAAATTTTCTTCACATTTTTTACGAAAGCGAAGATTTAGAGCAGACCCTATAGTAATCGTTAAATGACTTATAAGCACTGACAATAATAGGCACTTTTTTAATTAATGATTTATTATCTTAATTTAAAACAGAAATCACGATCAAAATACGGCCAAAACAAAACAGATGGAATACTAGCTTGTCACGTTATCAGGAACTACTAGTCCGCGAAAGAAAGAGTTACCGCGCTATCCTCACTACGCGATCACTCCTGCAGATTGCCATTTTTGAAATACGAAATATGAATTTTTACTCCCTTTTCCAGACCAATTTTATTGCTGGTTTCATAAATGGACTTCTTTTTTTCTATTGTTTATTACGTATAGAATAATTTTCAAAATCATAATCACACCCCTTATTATACCTACATATATGCGCTACCCATTATTAAAGGACAATAAACCGTTTGGGAAAAGACAGGCGATGTTAGGATCTCTGGAAATCTCGCTTACTATATGAATAGCAGCAGAAAGCTGTCACTTCGCACGATTTAGTGAGACAGAGGTATTACCAAGGCCGAACGGTCCTAAGATGTTGGCAACCATCGCTATTGCATAGATCTACCTTTTAAAACTACTGTCCCTTAGTATAGCGTCTACATAATTCCCTAAAACACCATATATATATCCACAACACCGTTTGTACAACGCCCGCGTCGCGTCAATTTAAAAAAGAAAACAGGTAAAAAAATATCAATAAGTTCTTACACCTGGCAAGTTATTGCGATAGAAAATATCCCGTGTTAATCCAAGACATGGTCTATGTTTGTGAGCCAAACTTCATCCAAATCCGTTCCGTTATTTCTTAACGAACGAGTTTTTTATCGAACATCCAAACATTTTCACAATCTTTTGCATTTATATTAATAAGTAGTGAGACGTCATTATTGCCGAATCATTGTTAGCACAGATTTCCACGAAATGTATCGATAATCAATATACATAATACAAAAAAAAAATGTTATCATAATTTATGTATTGTTAGACGTTTAACGTAATCCAAACAAGTCTGCATGACTTCTGGCATGACTTGACAACAATGATGGATGGAAGTAATCATTTCTTTCACGTGAACAAGAATCTGTTTTACCGAATTACTCAACATGTAGATAAAGTGTAACGTTATCTATTTAAATTGTTAATTTGTTTTTTACTTTGTGAATGAGGAAAGTGGTGTCGAAATTGGAATTAAGTGTGCTTTACATTGCTTACTGGCTTCGTAGATATTTTTTAAAAAACAAAGCTTGTGAGTTAGGGAAGCTAGTTTGTGATTTCGGATCGTAGATGATTTATGTCGAACCAGCCTCCAGAACAAGCCCTGTGGACGGTCGGAGACCAAGTGCATAATGAGGAATTAAAGGCTATTGTGGAATCGTAGCTATCGCAAACCACCCAAGAGTTACTGGTGGTAGGTCTCTCACATTAGTTTCCAGATTCGCTTTAAGTGGATTAAAACAGTTTATTACTCACACCGAAGTCTGCAGCTAACTTTTTTTTGCTTTGAATGACGAGACGAGCTTTCCATTCATTCAATGAAACACCATCCAACACCGTGAATGGCAAAGTATCGTTTGGTATTCCACTGCACTCGTCATCCTAAGACATGAGATGTTAAGTCGTATCATATATCCAGTAGTTACTCTGGCTACAATGTCCTTCAAACCGGAAACAGTGACTACACACTGCTGCTTGGCGGCAGATATAGACATTGCGGTAGTACCTACCAGGGCCGACTCACATATATGAGAGACCTACCAGCAGTAATATCAGCCCTGTATTAGATACTTGCCCACTGCTGAGCACGGGCCTCCTCTACTGCTGAGAGGGATTAGAGGCCTTAGTCCACCACGCTGGACCAGCGTGAAATACGGTCGACTACTACCAGCAGTAGTCGACCGTATTTAAGATATTTGGCTATCCCTATTGTTCTTTCAATGTAATAGTGATACTGCAAGTAACATAGTATTGTTCACATTAATATGCACATAGCGCGTCCTTTTTTAATGATCCACACTCTAAGTTGTCACCTGTTAATTAAAAACTGACCATGAACGTCTGCCAAAAAGGATTAGACATAAGAACGGTTGGGGTTTACTAAGCCCTTGGAAATCTCGCCAACCGCCACGCAAAACACGCCAGCCGGCTATCACACGACATTCAGGCTAATACGATTATCGTGATAGAAACATGATATGATAACGGTCGCCGTCATTGTTATCGTCACAGCCGCGGTGACGGTGTGAATTGGAATGGAGTGATGATTTCATACAGCAGTTCAAATACAGTATCTAATATGCGATAATGCATTTAAATACATAATAAGGTCGAGCCTAATCATTGGAGGGGCTAGCAAAGTTCACCCATGGTCTATCGAACGATTAAATTCATAGTGTTAATATAAGACAAATTCAAATCTATATCACAAATTCCAATCCCATAAAACTTATGATTTCATTAAATACATTGAGAAATACTTCGTATCTTGCTGCAATCGTCATCCTGAGATATAAAATGTATAATTATAGGCATTAGAGTTACTCCATAATGCTCTATATTTGCAGTCGCAGGCCGTAATTACATATGAACAAAATAAAATTGCCCTTGCATAAAATAACTTACAAACAGAGATTTGTGTAAGAGACTACCACCGAATAACAATACGATTTACTGTAGTCGAATTTGTAAGTTCTTTAAATACCTGGTTTCGAACAGACCAAAATCCTACTAAAATTATAAATGCGAAAGTTTGTCAGGATGGATGTATGTATGTTTGTCCCCCTTTCACGAAAAATCTACTAAACAGATTTGGATGAAACTTTACAGTAATATTGGTTACACATCAGAATAACACATAGGCTACAATTTATAATCATTTTACGTAATTTGGTCATAATATAACGAATAACGATACATATCAAGTAAGACAGAAAAAATATGTATCCCGGAAAACTTCTTCACGCGGACGAAGCCGCGAGCAAAAGCTAGTAATAAATATGTCGAGTGGAGAAAGACAGTCATCTGTCATCCCCCACTTACCATCAGGGGCAGAGCCGTCAATCTGCGGATCCGTATAAAAGTCATGCAAGGCTACTTACTAATATAGGAGAGCTCAGTGCACACGTGTAGCAGCTCAAGCGCCGAGTCCCTGATCTCCCAGTGCATGTCGTGCATCTTCATGTATATTAGCTTGCCCAGATCGTGCATCGTGGAGCCCGGCTTCGTCTCTAACAGAAGCGACAGATTCGGCGGGAGGAACTTCTTCACTGTCACCGCTATCAGGTTCAGAGCTGTTACAATAAACTGTAAAATAGATAAATAATATTACTTTGAATGAAAAAACATTACGTTCATTAAGTAAATGCCCTAATGCCAGCCCGAAATTTATTAACTGCCGCCCACACACGTGTTGTATTTCTATAAATAGAAATACTGGCATGAAACGCCTATGCGTTTCATGCCAGTAACTTCAAACGCCAGAATTGTGAAAAACCTTTATAAGGATACATGCTAATATTTATTTAATTTTTAGGGAATTATCGCCTGAAATGAATTATTAGAAAAATACATGAAGTGTTAGAGAACCATTGCTATTTCATATAAATACCACCATACCAAGAGTGGATATGAAGAAAATGACACTCACCTGACAAGTCAGGTTGGTCCTCTTTAATATATTGAACACGACCGAGTGCAGACATATCACTTCCAGGCTCTCATGCCAGTTAATGTTATGATTCTTGACCAGCGACAGTACGATGTCCAGCACGTACGTCATCACGAACACTCTGTCCTGCGAGTCCTCGGCAGAAGCATCCTGCTTCATCTCGCCATAATCATCCACTGGATCGTATTCTTTCAGAGCATAGAATAGAGATTGGAAGACTAGATTAGCTTGTTCATCACTCAAGTGATGCTTCAAATAGGTAAGCTTCTTGACACCACGCAATATCAACGGCAACGTGTCCAACTCGAGCATCAAATTTCTTAACGCATAAGCAGCCTTGGCAGTGTGCTCGCAAGAGGAGTTAATGAAGTTGAGTATATAATCGTACATATAATCAGTCGTGGTCGCTGTACGCCCGCACGTACTCGTTTTTATGAACACTACTAACGGTACCAAGCACATAAACAGCATATTCAATTTCAAATGAGACTTCTTCACACTGTCCGTGACCACGATGACTTTGTCCCCGAACACTGTACTCCAGATGACAGCGCAATCAGTGCAGTAATCCAACACGGTTGTAGCTAAACGACGTTGAATGAACGCGTGTATCGTATTGAAGTATGTAGCGCCCAATTCAAGAAAATCATCTGGCCCGTACTCCGTTTCTGGTGTCATTGGTTTTATCAGTAAACATTTCGACAAAATCAACCAGAATACTGATTTCGATACGAGCAACAAAAGTTCCTCATTATGAATTTTATCTAGCACACAATATAAATACCATACAATTTTGATTTCTTTGACCATAACCTCCATCAGAATAGACGGCTGGACAATTCTATTATCTTTGCTTATGATAGCTATTAGCATGTGAGTTATAGGTATTAAAACTTTGGCTCTCTCTTCTTCCTCGTCACTTGTAAGCGATTCAATCTGAATATAATGTCCTTCCACTAAAGGCTTAATTATAAAATGAATAACTTCTGTTATGGCTTCTAAATATCTCAAATCGTTCAGTCTCCAAAGAAATTCTGCGGCAAATTTATAAGTTTGTCGAACTAAGAATACAGTTCTTTTCTCATTACCTAAACTGAGTATTTCTTTCCATATACCAGTTTCAAGGAGCCAAGATATGCCGGAACTGTGCTTTACAATGGTTAGAGCCATTTCCATATATGCCACCTTCATACTCAGGTGCATGTTCGGAGAGTTGATATCTTTGAGTCTCTGTACTGAATTATCCGTTTTTCTACACACAAACATCGTGAAATTAACCTCTTTTTTACAGCTGAGCGCGAGCAGCCTTATGATGAATACTTTGACGCTTATATCAGTCTCTGGCTTGTCGATGCACATTATAGCATCGTAAAGCTCTTCTGGTACGAACGGTATTATTCTGAGATAAGAGATATCTATAAAAAAAACAATGTGACCTGTAGTTCTGTTAGCAATCCGACATTTATGGGAAATAGGTAATAATAGTATATAAATAAATTACAGTCAATATTGACGCGCTGACTTTTTTCTGCAACCAAGCATTAGTCACTGTTGTGTTCCGGTGGACATTGTAGCCAGTGTAACTACTGGACGTAATATCTCATGTCTCAAGATGGCGAGCGCAGTGGAATAACAAATAATACTTTGTAATTCAAAGTGTTGTATGGTGTTTCTATTCTTTATGAGCGGTCATATCACTTACCATCAGGCGAACGGAAGCTCATATCATCATTCGAAGCGATAAAAATACAAAGCATAAAAAAGACGAATACGATAGGAGCAGATGGAAGAAAAAATATGTTACCTTCCATACCAATTATAACAATGACTAGATTCATTGTACGCCTTTTCACACTCATAACTCGGTTACCAACTCAGGATTTTTCAGCCTTCTTAAAGAACACTATGGAATTTAGACCATATCAATAATAAGTGGGCATGATGACTTGTCACTCAACACTCAAAATCTAAAGATGACGCACACAGAGGAAATGTAGTACTAGAACCAGAGACGTGTCGGGAGTTATTTTTAAAAAGGACATGTGCCCCTAAGACTAAAAAACCCAGATTCTGGTGTAACAGCAATTAGTACAAAAAAATCTTTCTGTGGAAACAGCATTAAAATTCCATAAGAAATGAGGCAGTAATTCAAATTTGAAATATTGCTACGTGCAAGAGTGGGCGTGGAATGGGGATATCACTCCATCTCTCTATTTCGCACGCATCGTAATGCCTGCTGACGTCACATGCAAGTATTTTGTCTATTTTTTGTTTTTTGACACTCACCCCTATTACCTAATTTCAATACAATATGGATTTGTCACCAGATTTCAATAATTTGTTGTTTTAAAATTTATACGACGTACTTTTTTTATAAAAGTAAATCAAATGCCCAATTAAGATGCTGGCTTTATTTGACAGCTTCTCACGTGCTATTGCACTTCAGAGGAAAACTGAGTTTTCTCCATTAAAAAAGCCCTTGGCATTGAGTTGTTTATGAACAGGCGTCACTCAACATGCGAGCGAAATGCTTGTCCCATCATTCTTCTATAAAAAGTTGAGTCTGAGTTATCCAATACATGTGAATTATGTGAACGACATTCCATAGCTTATACACTTGTCGCGTTCTTATCAAAACGAGGATATAGTTTGAGGTCAACAAACTTTACTTTTAGCTTATCACGGATATTTCGTTGAATGAAAAATATTCAGAAAAAAAATCATTCGATTGCTATGTCCAAAACTCTTTATTATCTTAGTTTTTAAAACGTATACTTTTATTAACAAACTTTTTAAAAATTGCGCATGTTTACAATTTGAAGTATAATATATATTTGTTAGCTATAAAATAAATGTACTCTTCAACATGATAATATAGCCAACAATTAGATAAGATACCTTAGTGGTTTTTTTCAGTAAAATAAATATTAAGGACTAGTAACTTTATCTGAGCCTAATTTTCATGCAGTAAAATTTCGACAACTGGAAAAGGTGTCATCATTATGCTATAAAAATGACAAAATATATAGTCACGATGAGAATAATGCAATGAAAGTGTTAATTTATTACCACCAAATGTGAAGCGACCTTTGTACTAAATGGGACCAAGACAAATAATTCAGCTTTACTATATTTAAGTAATTTTATAATGTGTTTATTAGTTTACTTACATATTGTAACTTATGTAAAGAAATATGAGCTTCGGATGTTTGACGCATACACCATAAGCTGGATTCAGATAAAATCGATACCAGCAAAAAGGCTGCGCTAAGTCGATTTTTATAGGTAACCTTTCAAAATTTCTTAATGACAAATAATTATACCGCCTCCATAAACCACTAAAAACCAAAAAATAATTTAACATTACCTATATATTGGTTACCAATTTTGGAGTCGGTGCCTTATAAAAATTGCCGGCCTTTTGGAACCGGATATACACAGGCTGATCTCGGAATGCGACACACTTACGTGGGCCACTATGGCTTTAGCAGCTTGTGTAAGGTGGTCGCTATTCGGGCGGATATAAAATATATTCTACCACCAGCAAAGTTAACATATTTAAACCTTAAAAAGGGGTAATGTTTGTAAACAGTGCTGCTTGAGGCTTTACTTTTGGGAAAAGCCTTTCTCACTACAAAAGTCCTTATAACATTAGAGCTATCCAACGCGCTGCCAGTACGGCGCCAGCGCCGTTCATTTAAAAATCGAATAAAAAAATACATTATTTCCCACGGCAGCAGATTACTGGAATAAAAAGTACCCTATATATTTATCCAGGCTCCAAGATAAGATGTAACCGTGTGCCAAATTTTACTCTCATCCGTTCAACTTTTTTCTGTATATATAAAGGTAATCTAACAAACATCGAAACATCCAAAAATGTTCACAAATTCGCATTTATATTTGTAAGAATGAAAAGCCCAATGACGTCGAACTTAAGGAAGGTTGTACCTCAGAAGAGTTATTTAGTTTTTCCTTCCTTAAAATATATTGTATACACTAGACATATAAGCCTACAAAACCTATGTTTATAAATAAATTAAAAAGGATTATGACATCATCAATACAAGGTAATTTTTGCCGTGGCGAGCCAACAGGCTCTTAAAAACAAGTTCTAAACGTAATATCCTCATTGGAACAAATATTTGAGCTACTCACAAACATTCAAGCGACGCGAGAATTGCGGTAATGATGGATTTAATTGGCACAAGTTTATAATATAATGACTCGTGACCTGGATGTCCTTAATGTTTATAAGTTTTTGCATAATTATTGCAATATTGTTTTCAGTTTGCGGCAGTCAAGTGTGATAACTGGGATTTATGAATCGGTCTATGTTGGTAAACAAATCTCACCTGTGAGCTGGATCTTAAGTGAACATTTGCACAAAACTTGGACAGTTATTTGAACATCTATTATCAGCTGACTCAACTCTGTTTATTAAAACTCAGCTCTCAAAATAAAAAAAATCACGTATCTGTCACATGTTAATTTACTACCAACGGTATTACATAAAAAAAAATTAATAAGGAATATTTAAAATTTTCAAAAAGGCCAACATTTTTTTTTAATTATATTTTGTTAATCTTGGCATATTTCCACCCGTAGAAATATGCAACGAATGTTTAAGACATTTTGATCGGGGAATGGATTTCATCACATCAGATGACGGAGACTCCAACTTAACAACTGCAACAGCCCAGGTTAGGAAATTTGGAAACGAAAACAGGACGAAACTTCCCAGAATGGGAGAAAAGGATCAAATTGTAAGGAAATGTTAACAAGCACGTTAGCATATACGGTTGGAGTTAGGTTTGTTGGTTGAGACCAACAATCGCTCCGGGGTATAATTAATTATAATAAGTAATAGCTCTAAAGATCAACGGCGAAGGGTGAAGTTTTCCGAAAGTAACCCGACACAACATAATATAAGTAGTAAATAAATGCGTTCTGCGAAGCGCTCTAATGATTTCTTATAAATTACGAAAGGGAAGCCGGCAAGAATTGGCTTATATGGACCCTTCGCTACTGCTAAAGACATAAGTATTCAGTTATTATATCTCTCATTTACATAACAATTAGTAGAAGACGACAAACCAGATTTCTAAGATTATACCGTCAGCAGCGATAGCCTAGTTGGGTGTAGAACGGACTGCCGAGACGAATGTCCACAGGTTCAAACCCCAAGGGCACACACCTCTGACTTTTCTAAAAAATCATGTGTGTATTCTTTGTGAATTTATCGTTCGCTTTAACGGTGAAGGAAAACATCGTGAGGAAACCTGCACATCTGAGAAGTTCTCTATAAGAATTTCGAGTGTGTGTGGAGTCTACCAATCCGCACTAGGCCAGCGTGGTGGACTAAGGCCTTATCCCTCTCAGTAGTAGAGGAGGCCCGTGCTCAGCAGTGGGCAAGTATATAATACAGGGCTGATATTATTATGCGGACATAGGGAAGATTTTCATAGAAAAAAATTACGCTCATGCGATTGTTACTCAATGTACCGTGAAATACCAAAACGACAATGTAAAATACATCATATTTTTTCCATATCATGACTTGCACGTTTTGAATTCGAATATTAGCATATTTTCTGTAAATATGTTATTACTCTATTAATATCTAAGGACGCTGTGTCATCTTGTCACACGGACATTTCAAATAAGACAGCGACTTATTACCAATTGGTAATAACTTTTGGAGCAAAAATTTGGCCCTGATGTTCGGTCTATAACTAACAATATAGTTTAACGTTTGCGACCAACCGTTAACTCTGTTACGTTTCCCTTCATAATATTACATTGTGCCGATAGAGAATAAATAAAAAGTTATGAATATTATTAGCTGTAATGCAGATTTTACGATTCAAGCATTTGAAGATCACCAGCTCATTTCCTACTTTCACAAGCCCGATTGATTTGAAATTTGGTGTACTGTGACTTCAGTGACATTTACAATACATGGCAACTTTGCACTGATGATAACCTTGTATATAAGATTTATTTCGATAATCAGAAATAATTACGAGAAAGCCAGACATGCATGGCATGTCAAGGTCAAGAGTGTCGCCAGCCGATGGCCCAGTGGGGGGCAAGTTGATATGGAGAATGAGAAAAGTATGAATTGTAGGTAAAGTCAAAAGCTCATGTTCTTTCCCCTCTCCCCATTAACAATAAAAAAGAGCAGGGCGTAATAGAGCGCACGGAATATTAGGAAAGGAAATGGTGAATTCCTTCGAGTTTCCGCGTACGGGAATGATCGATCAAGCAAGTCAAGTCAAAGACTTAGCGCTTTCGTTGCTTTACATTTGGCAACTTTTTTTAGAATCTCTAGGGGGGACAGCTGCTTCTCCCTGCCCCCCCTTGGCGACGTCCTTGGTCAAGGTTTCTTTTCAAACTCATTCTATATTAATAATGATGTGCACGTACTGGCTATATAGTTAACTAATTTAACTTTGTATACAAATGACTTTCAAATAACGTAATGGATATTGAATGGCGAAAATATAAACCCTGAGTTTCTTTATGCTGTTCTTCGACTAGGCATCATTTAGGTAGTTAGTGAAGGGCTGGTAGGTAAACTAAGCTAGGGCTCATATCGTCTTCACCGGTGGGGATCGCGACGCGTTATGTTTTCATCTCACCTTACCCAGACCGATCTAGCCACTTTCGTATACATTGTGTTTTTTTATTGATTTATTCTTAATTTAATATGTCCATAGTTATATTACTGAATTAAATAATGATTTGTTATGTTTACGCGAATGTTAGTCATAATTTTTTTTATTTATCGCAAATCTTAGTGTGGGTACCGAGCCTAAGACATGAAACTTTCAAGATACTTAAGATACAATTAATAAATACAACGCATGTGAAGATAGTCGTTATTTAATAAACCCATATTAACACCTGCTCAATATCTTAAGTCAACATATACGGATTTTGACAGCTGAGTCTTGCTTATTCAACAACCCCGACTCAACTGAGAACAAGCTCTCAAACAACAATTTAAGCTTGGTTTATCAATAATTCAATACATTAACAGTCTTACGTTTAAACACGTTAAGTTTTAATCAATTGCTTTGCCACTGATTACGAAAAATTTTACTTGCAAACTTGTGTTAGCGTTAAGAGGTGGTTAAGAATTTCTTAAATAGCAGTCAAAATTAAACATCGCTTATTTAAAAGTTTAAGAGCAACTAGTCTGCTCTTAAACTTTTAATCATTTGTTGACTAGTCAACACGTAACTAAGCATAGCTGTGTGAATTTTTTATAAGTAAGATTGTAAATGTCAACTTGAGATTTTACTCAAAGCTGAGATTGATTTATAAATACAACCCTTAGTAAAATATTAGTTAAGCAAAACTTTATGAAGGCGGCTTTATTCTTGTACTACTTAAGACGTTATAAAAGCTTAGTTATGAATTTTTTTGTTAACATATTTTTAGTTTCATTTTTTGCTTGATTTTAACCGCGAGCAATAACAGTTTTTATCTCAACAATAATTATTTGCTACGCGTGACTTCTTCCGCGTATAGTTTGCACTATGCATGTGTACGAAATATGATACTTTAGGTATACTACTGTATACTTTTTTTTTGTATTGAATGACGCAATACGACCGCCCATAAACAGTAGAAACACCATCCAACACCGTATTGTTTAGTATTCGACTGCGCTCGCCATCCTGAGAAATGAGATGTTGAGTCTCTTTATGTAGAGTAGCTACACTGGCTACAATTTCCACCAAACTGGAACACTGCAGTGACCACACACTGCTTTTTGGCGGCCGAAATACCTACTCAGGCGGACTCTCACGTATGAGACCTACCACCAATAAGGATAATTCAACAAACATATCTGTTTATGGACCCTATCTGTAACTTCTAAATTAATGGGGTAAGGAAAAAAGTTGAAATTAAATGTTTCGTGCAGTTTTGGTTAACAGAACAGAGCAATCGCTGAAATCCATTTAGCAGTTTGAACAAGACGCGCAAACAAATTAATAAACTTTTATTTTTATTTTATACTAGTTGTTGCCCGGGGCTCCAACCGCCTTAACGAACATTTCCGGGATCAAATGTACCCTATGGCCCTATAGCACGCTGCGAGCTACCTACAAGTAAAAGAATTTTCAAAACCGGTTAAGGACTTTTTAAGCTTATCCATTACAAACATACAAAAACTGAAATCTTTTCACTTTACAATATTACAGTAATAATATATTTATTCTATACTAGCGACCCGCCCCGGCTTTGCACGGGTGCAATGCTGATACTAAATACACTACAGAAAAACTGTGAACGTTGTATATAAAAACATAGCGGCCCGCTCTCGCTTCGCACGGGTATAACATAAAAAATAACAGTATTTCTCCACTATTTAATGGATGTTATTACATATAAACCTTCCTCTTGAATCACTCTATCTATTAAAAAAAACCGCATCAAAATCCGTTGCGTAGTTTTAAAGATTTAAGCATACAAAGCGACATAGGGACAGAGAAAGTGACTTTGTTTTATACTATGTAGTGATAAAGTTAATATGAGTATTTCGACATCCGTAATCAGGTAACAGCTATCAATTTTCGCTGTCAATACGAAACCATAGTAATAATCTATTTGCCCACGATATAGATAACAAGGTTACGTTCTGTGTACAAAAGTTAATCATTGAACGTTGATTCATATCTTTAAAACAAATATTACAGTCTACAAAGTACGCTCGATAAGCGATTTGCAGGGACAATCAGGCCAGGGAGGGGCGAGAGGACCCGGCGCCGGTAGAGAGGGGGGGGGGCATTATAAAAAGTATTAAAAGTCACTACATGCCTATGAAATATATTTGCCTATCGATAGTCGACTATCGCTAAACTATCGATAATCTATCGATAGTTGACGTCATATCAATAGTATCGATAGTATATCGAAAGAATCGATAGTATGATACAGGGCAATGGTATTCATACTATCGATATCGAAAATCAGCGTATATTTATGAGTAATACTATCGATAGCGCTATCGATATTGTTACTAGTTTTCGAGGTCATGTATCGATAGCGAAACTATCGATAATTGGGTAACTCTACTTTGAATGGTGAAATGATATCGTGCTATGAAAATTAAAGTCAAATTCCTCGCAAATTGAAATGGACTGCATATTAAGAATCTCTAGGTTAACTGGTGCCCTTTGATAGATCCCCCTCGCCCTTGCCTCTCCCCGCTGTGTAGGCTGGCGCTTGGGTACAAAAGCGTTAAGGTCAGATGAGACAATGTTAAGGGTCTTTTAAATAAATATGGCAATAAGGGGGCCAGCTATATGCATCTAACGTTGTGTTACACATAATAAAAATTTGATAAGCCTTGGAAACAGCGAGCGATTGAAAGTTGTGATCTCTATCTACATCGCGATAGTTTTTATCCGCAAATTTTAGATTCACGCCTTCTCGTTTAGCCATAAGTTTAAAGGTGCTCTTATAAGAGCTAATAAATAGAAAATTATGTTCCCAAAACACGTAAGGCTCAATGTTCTCAAAACATAACCACAAAAGATAATACTACATCTCTTGTATTATTACTAGCTTTTGCCCGCGGCTTCGCCCGCGTTATAAAGTTTTTCAGGCTAAAGTTTTCCGTTATAAAAGTAGTAGTTTCCCGGGAGCCTATGTTCTTCCCAGGGTCTCAAACTGTCTCCATACCAAATTTCATCTTAATACGTTGGGTAGTTTTTGAGTTTAACACGTTCAGACAGACAGATGCAGCGGGGGACTTTTGTTTTTATAATATATTTTTTAGAACTTTTAAAGTGGAACAATCCCGTCATACATCATTGTTGCATAACTTTAACCGTTTACGCAGCGCAGGCAACGGAAGCTCTCAAAACTTATAATTTTTCCCGTTTTTGCATCATGTTTCATTACTGCTCCGCTCCTATTGGTCATAGCGTGATGATATATAGCCTATAGCACTCCAGGAACAAAGGGCTATCCAACACAAAAAGATTTTTTCAGTTCAAACCGGTAGTTCCTGCGATTAGCCATTACTGCTCCGCTCCTATTGGTCATAGCGTGATGATATATAGCTTATAGCGGTCCACAAATAAAGGGCTATCCAACATAAAACGAATTTTTCAGTTGAAACCGGTAGTTCCTGAGATTAGCCATTACTGCTCCGCTCCTATTGGTCATAGCGTGATGATATATGACTTTGAGCACTCCACAAACAAAGGACTATTCAACCCAAAAAGAATTTTTCAGTTCGAATCGGTAGTTCCTGAGATTAGCCATTACTGCTCCGCTCCTATTGGGTATAGCGTGATGATATATAGCCTATAGCACTCCACGAACAAAGAGTTATCCAACGCAAAAATATTTTTTCATTTTGGATCGGTAGTTCCTGAGATTAGCCATTACTGCTCCGCTCCTATTGGGTATAGCGTGATGATATATAGCCTATAGCACTCCACGAACAACGGGCTATCCAACGCAAAAAGAATTTTTCAGTTTGGACCGGTAGTTCCTGAGATTAGCCATTACTGCTCCGCTCCTATTGGGTATAGCGTGATGATATATAGCCTATAGCACTCCACGAACAAAGGGCTATCCAACTCAAAAAGAATTTTTCGGTTTGGACCAGTAGTTCCTGAGATTAGCGCGTTCAAACAAACAAACAAACAAACAAACAAACTCTTCAGCTTTATATAATAGTATAGATAGGTACTATATGTATTATACTAGTTACCAATTTCGGAGTGGTTGACTTTTCACTTATTCTTTTCATTCATGTAGTATTTATATATTCATACATTTTGACGTTTACCGTGCATATTTCGGTATTTTTAAGTTAAATACTAATTGGCTCAAATTTTATCAAATTATTTTCAAATATGTCCGAAATATAAAAAAAAAATTACTTAATATTTTTTCGAACCGGGATTTTCATCTGATTGAATTCTAGATGCATACTTTATTAAAAATTTTGAATTTGTCGACCATTACATTTAATACCTTTTAAAGTTTCAGTCGCGAATTTTTTGTGAATTAAGTACTTGAACAAAATATTCTGGCTACACTATTGATTTTTTATATTGTTCTTTTGTTACACTGCCATATCATAAGTGCCATTTAATTACTAACATGAACAAATGAAACTTCATTTCATATTGTTTTCAAGGAAATATCAAAGAGAATATGTTTGTAAGAGGTAAACATTTTATCTTTTTAAATAATTTGTTTAGGCATCTAGATTTAACTTATACAGGGTGCTATTAACATTCCGTTCATCATCTTTATCTATGCTAATATTGTGCCAAAAATCATCTAAGAATATTGAATATTTTTTCTAAAAATCCTGGTTTTAGTTTTCTGAACTTTGTATCACTCTGTAGTTTAGTGTTAATATGGTGTGTAGTGTATTTCTAATTGAAAGTAACAATAATAGCCTTAATTCTTCCTAGGACCTGTAATATCAAAATGACTTTGTGTTGTTATTTATTATGTTCAAAAATTACACTTTTTTTACATCTACAGTTTGAATAACTTATTGTAGATTTTTTTTTACAAATACACAAGTATGTAGTTTCACTTAGTAACACAATCTCAAAATGACCCTGTTAAAAATAAGGTTGCATGTCCTTTACTAATCTAGTGTAATATAAAAATTAATTCTGAAAATAATTATAAGTTTGAAAGACTATTACTTCTCTCAACATTATAACCTAAAGGAACAACCTATTTAGTATTGAGAGGCAACATAAATTATTTCTGTAACTAGCTCTCACTAGTATTGCCCGCTTCATATAGTTTTCCCAGGATAAATGTTCAATTATATATTTTCCTAGTATAAAAAGTGGCTTATGTTTTTCCCAGAGCCTCAAAATATCACCATACGAAATTTTTAAGTTTATTGTTTTTAGACAGACAGATGCGAGTCGACTTTGTGTTATAATATGTAAGGAAGCATGGTAAACATAGAGTGAAGAATCAATCAACAGTATCTGTTATTTTATGTATATTGTGTTACGGAAATGTTGAACAGTAATTTACTACAAAGAGAGGGTAGATTTGAGTCTATGTCTTAATGTACCACCTACATGGACTGTTTTTTCCATGTAAGAAAGATCACTATTTATTTCGAAATAAAGTTCTTTTACATACATTTTTCACCATAGAAAAAATTCACACTTTCGACAGATGCACTAGTTTTATCAATGATCATATCATATTAATTATACTAAAATGACATTTATATTGTATATATATACTTTGTACCCAAAAGATGATGTATTAAAAGTATTTATGAGGCAGAAACGGTCAACAACATTTTTATAATAACTACACAAATACATGTCAAAATCCTTACCAAAAAATACTGTATGCTGAGAAAACATTCTGTATGCAAGTTTATCCAAGCAAAATGTTATTAAATGTTTTAACTGTTAGCTAAAATTATAATCTACCAAGACCACACTTTTTTTTATTTCTTTGAATGAGGAGACAAGCTTGTCGTTCGCCTGATGGTAAGCGATACGAAAGCCCATAAACAGTAGAAACACCATCCAATGCCTTGTATACAAACTTACAAGGTACAAAGTATTGTTTGGTATTCTACTGTGATCGCCATCCTGAGCATGGTGTTAAATCTTATTATGTCCAGTAGTTACACTGGCTACGACGTCCTTCAAACCGGAAAACAACAGTGACTACACATTGCTACTTGGCGCCAGAAATATACATTGCGGTTGTACCTACCCAGGCGGACTTCCACATATAAGAAACCTACCACCAGTGCCACCACCAGGGCTTTAGAGAAAATAAAATATTTAATTTCTACCTGGATCGTTATGTTCGTCATAGCGTAGCATGTTTATGAAACGGTCGGCGTAATAGTTACTCATCACATAGTTCGGCTCTGCTAGCTTCTTAAACAGCAGTCTCATTTTGTCACGAACTTGGCCCTTCTCCATGATAACTGATTCAATATTCTGTTTCTTAAAACCCAAATTATATTTACATGACCCGACATAAGTGTGGACAAGATCAAAGACAAGATTATGGAATACTTCTGAGGGATTATTTTTATATGAACATGTCTGTCAATGCCACAACACGTCAATTAGTCTATGTCAATAACTGCTGTCAGTTCACAGTTGTCAACTTAGCTTGTCAAAGAGATTCGTAAAGATAAAAAATCTTTTCATTTCCTGTAAGCTTTCGTATCAAAATATCGATGAAGTTTCGATACTTAGCGAGAGATCTTCTCTCAAAATTGGTCCCGGTTTTACATGACTGGGCGACTTGACGGGGGTGACGTGTTCGCTATTTAGCTGAGTACTGATATTTTTGAAGCGTTCCATAATACTATCAGTACGACGCCAGAACCATCTATTATTCCTACCATGATGGAAAGGAAGAAAACCATTAGTAAAATACTTTTATTTTAATTAGAATACATGTATCATTATTTAATTATTTTAATATGTTATTTACACGAATAAAACGCCCTCATTATATAAACTAAACTTGTAAACGATTAATTGATTCGTAAAATGGAACATGTTTACCAGAAACCCAAGAGCAATAAATCTTTGAATGCGGTGGTGAATACAGATAACAAAACTTCTTCATGCACATTTTATGCGTAGCAATTTGTATATATTTTAACTCAGAAAAATAACTAAAGCTATAGAAACCATGCTAAAATAACTACTTAATATTTTTATTGATAATATATTATCTTATGGCTTGAATAACGTGACATAAAGAAATAAGTACAATTCGTCACATCCCTATGGCAATTTAAATGATTTGTAAATTTAATGATTATAAACCTATTCTTGAAAACGTAGTCTTTGAAAGACTTTATAAAACGTACATATTTTATGATATTATTATACTATAAAGTAACTAATTTTCGTAGCTGTAACTTGTGATCATCACTAGTCATTAGACTACACTTTTTTATATTTGAAATGATATTCACCGACTATCAGTTTCAATTATACATATATGCCATATAATAAGTAATTATATGGGTCAAATAGAAGATACTCGTAATAAAAAATTACAATAAAATAATACCCAGTGCTTTATTTGAAAATCAATTTTCAAAGATTATAATAAACTGAAGAGATTAATATCATCAAGACAACTTTGCTAAGTATTGGTGCTGTAAACAACCTTTAATGGATTTACTGAGAAGACGATAACATGAAATCCTTCATATAAATATTAATTATAAACAATTATTATAAAATATAATAACCGTCTATCTTGCCAATTGCCATAATAAAAAAATAACATCTTTTTGATCAGTATCTATGTTCTAATGTTTATCGTACCATATCCAGCGTTTCATAAATCCATGTTTAATAAATGATTGTTCTAGAATTGCAAACACTTGTCAATTTTTATCTGCAGGAGTCTATACGAGGAATTGTAACTTTTGTGCCGGTGTTGCAGTGTTTTGCGGTTGCTTGACGTTTCGAAGTGTAGGAACTGAGTGATTATTTAACTTTTTAGTGAAATGCCTTTGAGAGGAAGAAGTTTCGTAAGTTCCACGACGTGTATTTTTTTATTTCATGCATTATGTCGTGCGTAGCATAGGCATTTAATGTTCCATGCATGCATTCAACAGCTTTCCGTCGGGATCCCTCACGGTGCCCTTGACAACGCGTCGTGACATACTAACCTACTAAAACATATCTATCAGACATTGCGGGTGCATCATGAATTTTAGTTTTGCTTGCTTTACAGTTGCAGCACATTTTTGGCTCGAATCCAGCTATAGTATCCTTGACTGTGTAATAACGTAATTATTAATTTGGGTTTTAATAAGGTGCTGTGATCAGGTCTGATCTGGTGGTCTTTCACAGGACGGTTGATGCGTGCCTGGTATAACCCAAGTGTTCCCGAGTGCCTCCTAACCGCCTGCTTTTGAGGTTAGTGCCTATCTGTATGTTATTTGTTTTTGAATCGTATTGTGCGCGTAGCAGTGTCTATGTTTGATGTTCACTCTTTTGAAACATTCTATATGTTTTCATATAGTTTCTATATTTTATGTTGTAGATAAAAATATTTTTGACCTTTATCTGTAAATGTTGTTGCCAGAATAAACAACAGTTTGTCTTGAAAATTGCAATATGTACTCAGATATTAACAGTGCATTACTTAATCAAATAATCAGTACCAATATTAAACAAACACCTCTCTCCTTGAAGGGGAAGGCATAGGGACAGCTGGTGCAATTAGTTTCTGCCAGAGTATTCCATGCCCATGATCTGATAGGGGGTGTGCCAATCATCATATTGGGCACAAATTTCAGACTCCAGGTTGTTATTCAAGTAGAAAAACCCTATATCACTTTACCTGACACGGGATCAAATCTGAGACTACATACTATAATTCAACTATGTCAAATTAGTGATAGTTAATTGTAACAATGAAATTAAAAATGTGGATACAATTATGGTTCTTACTATAATTTCATATGGGATATTCAATACTGCATCCACGATTTATGATGATAAGATTATCTTAAAGAATCTTTTATTAATTTTCATTTGGAATAGTCATTAAGCGTGGAAAGAACCTATGTCTTGCAATGGCTAGAGGCACTTGATGGATATTGAGGTACTGAGCAATTGAGATGAACTGGTTCCCCAATTACCATGACCTTAAAATTGGTATTACACTTGCGTCAAGTTCAGGAGAAAGATGTTATTTTAAGCTAAATTTAATTGTTAATAATTGATTGGTATTTTGATAGTGTATTTAGGTTGTACACTTTAATATGTTGTTGTTTGAGTTTACTTTAAGGGTGAGGCAACATAAAATTATGTTAGTTTTATTTGAAAATTGCATCTGAAATACCCTGCGTTTCAAGTTTACAACTTGATATCAAGCTTGTGCTATATTATATCATGAAATGGTTATAGGTTTAGCCAGTTGTGAGCATTGTATTAGCAACTCTATCTACTCTTTCTTATGTATAGGTATATTAATATATACTGCCCCGCTGCAAAATAAGAAACTTTTTTGCTATTGACTAATTTTAATAAGATAATATAAAAATAAGATTAATTTTAATAATTTTCCCCAGTAAGGTTAGGCTTTCGAATCCAATGAGTGGTTTTAGCACTAACACATCCCACTGTGAATATTTTTGTTACAAATAATGGTATAGAAAAAAAAATAAATAGTACATCTACATTGGACACTGTTGCGCACACAAAGTATGTTTTAGATATATGTATATCTATGTTGGTTGTATGACATATTTGGTGGATGGAATTTTGCTGTAATATTTTCTGTATTGTAGTATACACGGCTTGTTTATTTAAATTTTTTACACATTTTATTATATAATATTATAATATTAACATAATCTGCAAATTGTTAATGTATATTTTTAACATATGTAATTATTGATGATAATATTGCTGTGCCTAAAAGACGTCCACAGTTTTTAGCTAAATATACGACAAGGGTTTTTGTATTTTTTAATGTCTTCTTGGACTAATCATGAGGTCATCTCATATGCCTTGGATGATATTGAACTATAGTCTAGTACAAATTGTAAAATGATTTGAATCACAGCAATTACTTGCAATTGCATATCACATGTTTAATTCTATAGAAAATTATTATGTAATTTTTTGTGCCACTACCGGTAAAGTCGATATATATCGATATTACTCTCTAAGAAGCAATATGTAATATGCTACGCAGAATATGGTAAAAATGTCGATAGAGTTAAAATTTTATGATTTAGAAATTAAATTGTCTTTCATCCGTAGAACTATTTACTTGAAGTAAGTTGGTAATAATGGAGTAAATAATTAAGGCGGTGCTCACAGCAAAACGGCGCGTTACCCGTAATTTTAGAAGCTCTCTATTCGAAATTTATAATACATACAGAGGGAAAAATTTATATAATATTTTTAAAATATGATATCTTTCCTTTGGTTCTTTACTTTTGATGAACTGTGTATATTATTTTATTGATATCGTAATGGAACCGCCACTGAAATTGTTGATTCCGTGCGTCTCCATTATTAGATAAATAATATTTTTATAGTTTAATTTCCAAAACAACCTTAAATTGTTTTTTTTTAAGGATTTATTATATTTTCATACTCGCCGCCTGCTCATAACTCGTGCGCCGAATGCTCAGGGCCGTTTGCTCAGAGGAGAGCCTTAAGTCTAAACTCTAAAAGCTATCAATGATATAAAAGAATGTATAGCTATTTCCAAATTTTGATAAAAAATATTTCTTGTCACTGCCATTCGCACTGCGGTGTTGTCAGTGCAAACAAAATTAGCACAACTAAATTAAGAACAAAGTGCTCAAACGTATTGAACTAGAAAGTATGCATTTTGCAAATGTTCGCGTTTTATACCGAGTGAAAGTGTCCTCATACGGATACACCCAATGGAAAGTTTTTTTATGTCATTTCTACGGAATATGAGCAATATTTATCGAGAGCTTATGCTATACGTTTAAGGTGGAGTGACATAATTTATGACTTTATTCAGGCACGTGTTAAAATCTCAGTTTTAAAGTGTAGCAAATCATTTTCTGTTTTCTTTTGTAACATAATGAAATATCATCAGTGACATGTAATAATTAAAATCGAAACTTGGCAAATGTGGATTTTTCGCTTATAATTTAAAATCGGCTTTTAGTCTTGGCTGAAGTCTCTTGGTTTTACGGGTATGAAAATATATCTTACTGCAATGTAAGCTAGCGCCAAGTGGTGCCAAAGGCTTCACATACGTCCTTGAAGCGTCGCCAATTTTATAAGGTTTCAGTTCTAGGCCAGAATGTCTCTCGCTTTATTAATCTTTGCACAAGCAAACATGGTATGAGAATATTTTAATGTAAGGATTAATGCTAGTAGTCGTAAATTAATGTATGTAGATTATTAGGGTGGTTTATTTTAAGTTTATAATCCCTCAATAGGGAACAATACGGCATAGGCATATCTGACTTCTGAATAATCGTTTTTCTTCCTCATTATACATCGATCCAGTTGCATACATATTCAGATTTTCTTTTCGTAAAATAAATAATGTATTTTCCCAAATTACGCCCTTTAAAAATAATGTAGAAACCTAAACGTTTCTTCTATCCTCCGCACATTGCAGAAACCATTTTATATTCAAGTGAATAGTTTTCTAGAATATTTCACGAAAGAAAGGATGGGTTTGTCAACGGAATGTTCCGTGAAGGGAAAGAGGCTCGACATGAATAGCCGGATGTTGGCTAATTGAATACAAAAATAGTTTCAAAGGATGAGACGGGTGTGTCGCCCTGTCGCTGCTCTGTTAGTTTATTATTTGATCGTCGTTGGTATAATATAAACTCCACAATTTCGTACTCATGTGTTACAATGTTTATTCACTGTTAATTTACTAGACTTTAGGATTTTTTTCTAAGGATACGATTGGATTCCCCAAAACATTCATGTTTTTATTCATATTGACCAATTATGTCGCATTGAGTTTTTCGTAATATTATAAATTTAGTGGGAATATATTTATTGTTAATATAGACGCAAGCTGCCAGCCTTATAATGTTACATTATTATTAATTGCCACCATAAAACTTGGGAGGTACGAAGAAATGGACGTACTAATGACCAGATCATACTCCGCCATAAAAACTTATGGGCTATATGATAACGGAGCACATGCCGCGCCTCGCCGGACTCTATTTATACGCGATGTACACTGATTGACATTTATTGCAACAGACACGAGTAATCTCATCTAATAATAAACATGTAACCATGTTACATTTGAGCGTCATTGCGGTATGACTGACAGTTCCGGAGTTTGTGAGGATTAGGCGATTATGTGCTTTGTGGCCAGATTTTACAATGGATTTAATAGTGTGTTTTCTTTATTGGGTCACTTAATTTCGATGCTTATATCGTCGGTTGACATATTACTGTTTAATTTTTGACAGGAGAGTGTCGGTTCCCGTTAGTTCTAGAATGCTAATTTCATCAGAATTCATGTTGTCATCTACTCTAGCTCGTTCATAATACTGACGCTGATATTAGTGTAGTTTCTGTGAACGATTTATACAAACGATTAACAAAACGAGACAATAATTCGGTTGATAATAAGTTTCTCGATTGCTCATAATTAACAGTAGCATAAGAATACTTAGTAATAACTTACAGTTTTGATTTGGAATGTGATGCGAAACATTGCGTTCTTTACCCTAAGATCTAAGTTGTTAAGTCCTATAATGCCATACACCTAAACAGACTACTATAGCTTTTAGACTAGAATACAACAATGCATATTGCTGCTTGGTGACATCCAATAACCGAGCTTATTTGTCCTATAAACAACTTGAAATCAAAGTTCTGAATAATTTCAAGCTCATTTACAATGTTTATTGCCATCGCTATATTATTCAGTTCATCGACTCTTGATATGTAGTTACCGAACTTTCGCGGATCGTCATTCCATCTGGCCGGAACACTGATTGCGAAACAGACGCGGTTCCACATACGTCATTGGATACAGCCGTATCTAATTACGAGAGATGTTTTAATTGGAAAGATATTTTTAGTGTTATTTTTAGCTGTATTGGTTCGGGAAATAAAGTTCATGTTAGTTATTTATAGATTATGAGAGAAAATAGAGGCAGTTTAAGTAACAAAAAAATTTAAATTGCGTTGCCTGAGCAATACATTTTGTGAAGCGATAGGTTCTTAAGAGTTAAAATGTGTCTTTGCGCGTAACTACCTTCGAGCATAAAACCGTCACTGGTTATAAGTTTATGGTATAAACCCTGGATATGTCATTTTAGTTTGCCTTAAATAACTAGATTTTTTTTAGCTGGTTTCCACTTATAAAAAATCTTTAGCGAGTGAAGTCAGGTCCATTTAATAATACGCATTGACCGAACTCCGTTGGTCCAAAACAAAGCAGTCGTTGCCTGAGATCAGACGTGTCTACACTTTCTAAAATTATAGTGTCGTCATAAAATTGCTTCCACATTTCAATATATTTTGGTTAAAATCCGTTTATGATATTGCAAATGTCTTAATATTTGTCTAACATCAAAGAGAGTGTTACACAACATTTAGTGAAAGTACAAACTCTATAAACGAAACAATGGATTTTTTATTATGTTCCACTAGTCAGGTTTGGTAAGACAAACCGCTATTTTTGTAATTTTTTTCTTCATCATTAGTTGTATAGTAGTTACAGGCTTCTACTTTCATCACTTTTACGCCGAATAAAACCTTTTGATTGACTATCGACTCACTGTTATTTTCATGCTACATTATGAAATTGCTGCTAATTCTACTCTTAAACCTGTACTATGCGTAGGAAATACGTAAGGATGACAACGTATGTCACAATCCAATTCCATGTATTAAAATCTGCAGACCATTCATTATCAATTCTCGATCTTCAGCTCCCAAATAACGTCTATTGTTTTACCAACCGGTCCACCTGTTTATTCGGTTCCAGCAATTTTCAGTTATCCAAATCTCATCCAGCTGTACAACGTCATCCAATGCAAACTGAATTTTATAGCTCGTTATTCTTAACATGTGGTTCTCCACACAAGATGCATTTCATTACTAGCTGTGGTACGAGAGCACACATCTCCGAACGTTCAGAACAAACAATACGCTGGAATGTATGACAAGCACCTGAGCGATTCTCAGAAACATCCGCAAGGTCAGATATCTTGTGTTGTGTGTAATTGTCGTGCCGCGGAAACGTATCTGTAATGAGAGTTATCTTGATAAATATGTTTTGAATACTTAGAACGATAAATATGATTTGTTTTAAATAAAAATCGGTGATGTTTTTTCTTTTAAAATCTATAGTTCTAAATCTGTAATGTTTTGCAAGTTAGTCACAATATCTCAATTGGTAAATGCTCAGTTCATTCTATACTTATCAATATTAACATAATATTATATCTCTGATCAGTGTATTTAGCTGTGTATTTTTAACAGCTCTCGTGAATATTTTCTACAATGTAGGAAGGTTTTGATCTCGTGATAAAATCTTATCTTTCGACTAAACAATCAATCTGCATAATATGGTGGTTTGATAATTAATAGTTGTTATTCATTTAGCAAAGAAGCCACGTAAGTGTTATATGTTATGACATCCAAGAAATCCTATACTTTTTAATCAAATAATTATGCGAATTTTAATGTTTTTAATAACTATAAACTTCATTAAAATGTTTAAAAATAACAATGTCATCATTTTCCGCATCAATAACTTATTCGGTTGTCCCCGTGTCGGTATGATTAATCAGTTTAATGATTCGATTAAAAAATTCATCCAAACTTGGCCATAACAATCAATGAATGAAGCCCAGAGTCCGCGGAACGATTTGGCACCGACATACAGTGGGCGTGCTGTAGGTGTTGAGGCCTTGCCATTCATCATTATGTGCCAATGTTTATGGATTGGTTTGTTTGTTTCTCCAAACTTCGGATCTTCGAGCATACTTCTTGGGGCATGTTGTAAATTGTCGTTGACATGACGCGTCGTTAAGACGGTCGTAAACTTTTGCCAAATGTCGAGGAATTCTGAAAGTCATCGTGTTTCGCGTTTACGTAATAGAGCCAAATTTTATATTTATGTAATTCACGACGGCGGTTGATTATTTGGGATTAAGTCGGGGTCCATAAACTACCATGCTCTTATCAACATTTTAGGTCTATTGATAAATTACGTTAGATAATAATAACCTGAAAGTACTAGTAAGTATAGTGTTTCAGGCGATACTTAATCTGGCCAATTTACTGAAATAATTCAATGTTGGAAATACATAAATCAAATTATCGCGCATAAATATTCAGTAGTTAGGTTATTATACCAAGTAACCCAGACGTCTAAATGAGATGAAAATTATCCTAGACACGAGTCTGTGCCAACATCCACTTGTCTTGATTTTCTTCGTAACCAATATCATATTTTCGATTTGTACAAGTTTCGAACGAGCGAACATTGAAACAAGTTTCGGCGTTTATTTATTGTTAAAAACTGTAATATGGAGCTTCGGGGCATGTGTAATAAACGGTCTGGTAAAATATAGAGATGACCTCTGTATGCAAATCACTGCATTATGCTCTTTGCCATCTATAATCATTATATTTATGTCTGTACACCATTTTAGCATATTATGTTGCTTAAATATCTCCTCTGTTATCACTCATAAATATTATTGAACTGCACTATTTGCGATGTCTTTGTAAATATCTATAGAATAGATGTGTCTACTATGATGCTAAACGAAATTTGTAAATTTTTCGAAAAGTCATGATTAGCACAGGTTTAATTACTTTCCCAGAAAACGATCACACAGCTATTAGTCATATTGATTTATTGTCTTCACGTAACAGCCTGTAAGACAGTCTGTTTGTACGTAAACGGTCGAATGAAACATTTTTATTGTAAATACATTGGTATCGTGTGTTAAGATTCTTATCCAATTGAATGAATAATCATCCTGACTCATTACTGTTGACATCGTTTTTGTGAACATCTGATGCTATTGTTTCGAGTAATGTATGGTTGTGCGCGATTTGGCCTGCACCGACAACATTGGGTATGTAACGTTTAGTTCAAAGTTTTACAAATTGACTTGCCCATTCTAATGCCACTACTCGGATCGTAATTTCAGTTTGTTGTCACTTTGTTAATTTCCATGTTCCCCGATTGATTTTATTCTATAGTGATTATTTTAATGATGCTTCAGTTAGACTAAAATTGACAGACTAACAAATGAAATATGAAGTTCAAAGATTAGACTATTTATTTGAACAGAAATATTTTGAACATAAATAGTAAATGTATTTGATACATATTTTGGCAATTACGTTTTGTCGTCAGCTCCTGGAAGATATGTTGAGAATATAGTAAAATTGGACTTGGCACAGTTTTCAATTAGTCATACCTACTCACCTGTATTTGTGTTCATTGAATCGTTCAAAGTTTCCGCGTAGGTCAATGTTCATTTTGGATAATTACGCCAAATATCGTTGCACTGTAATTGTTTTGATGTCATGCTATCTTTGTTTTTGCCAATTTCCTTTTATTAGGTTTTCTTCGCAGTTCCGCGGACGTGCAAGTCTTTATCTCGAAAATGGCCGAGACAAATATAGTAATGGTAAATATTGAAAACCTGAGTTGCGTCTCTCACACGTGAGCTGTAGTAGCTGTTAACTAAAATTTAGAATTAATTTCAAAGCTAATCTTCGATTACGTACAACTATTTGATATCAATTTCATAGTAATTGATCAGAATATCTAATGGGTTTACATCACACCACGGTCGAATCAGATTAACGTTAAGGAAAGTCACTTGTGATTGCTTACTGGTTACAAAAACCTCGTATGCGCTAGTATTATTTCCTTTATCTCAATGTTGTTTAACACAACTGGCATTTTAATGGAATTTGAAAGACGAGGCTTAATTGTAGAGGAAGCTCGCTGGTAATGGCCACAATAATCATCATAGATGATAGTTCTTATATAGGTGGTTGTCGATTAAATGGCTAAATCGTTTTTGTTTGTGGTGTTCATGTTCTCATTAATATAGCGTATTTAAAGATTTGTTTTGATGATTTACTAAAAAAGCAAGATAGAAAATATTGTAGAAATTCGCGTCCTTTTAGTGAGCTGCTGAGAAGCGAGGAAATCCGCCATAGTAAATACTTAAAGTATGCCGAATCTTGTGCCCAAGTTGGCTAATTATATTATTACGAACTGCCATTATTTGTAATTGTCATGCGGAATTCACATAATAATCGTGGCTAGCGCTTGAAAAGTTTCCTATTCATTGTTCAAAAGTCTTATACCGGAATAAATGTTGAAATATTCGTATTGAATTTCAATGTCAACATTGGCCGCGGTATACTTATACGTAAAAAATAAGAGAATAATTAATCAAGTCGGCTATACCTCTGAGGACGGCCTGACTGATTATGTTGTCAAACGTTTAGGGAGTGCCGTAAATCAATCTGTCGCAACTCATGCGTGACAGGTGTGCTGAGCCTTGCTCGTGGTATGGGTATCCTAGTATGCGACGTTTTTATGTCCTGTTTTTAGGGTCATTTGTGAAGGATTTATAATACTTTAAAGATGGGTAGATTTTGTCTCCTATTTATAATTGCTAAGTATGATTAGCTTCGGGTAACAACGACATTGAGTCAAGATTTGTTGTCCTTGGACTTTACTGGTATATTCCCTAAGTATTTTATTGTTGATTCATCTGATTATATCTAATGCTTAGTTTCGATTGAATAAACAGTTTTTCCCACAAGTATTCAATTGACATATGCCCTTTTCGAAAATCACATGTAAATTTTCCAAATTTACTCAGAACAAGCTCCATGGCTAAAATTGTATGATCTCATTGACGATAATCCTCGCATTTACATACAGCACGCTTATACAAACGTATCTACGTTACATTTACGAAAGTATATTATTCCGACCTCAATTTGAACTCTTCAATGGCGCCATAAACGCTTTTAACGCGAATCGCCAGTTAATCGCGCGTGCATTCGTTTAAAACCGCTGATCGAAACCAAACAGCGCGTATCAACCAAATAATACTTTTATGGTGCTACGTCTGGTTGTTTGAATTTATTTTAAGATTTATTAAACTGCTTATCAAAATTGTTAACCTCAGGTCAACGTATTTATATTATCGATGTATTAAGGGGATATAATTGTATTTCGTATCTTTATTCGATTCGTCTCAAACAATATTAATATCATTACAACTAAGCATCACACGATATTAGTCTCAAAGCATCACACGATAGCAACACTGCAGTGCGGCATCCGTAGTACATTTAAAATTCATACAAATTACAAACAGAGCACATAAGATTCACGCTGCGCAAGACTTGGCTAATTGCAAGCGACTTGAGCACGTTATATTTGCAGAATACAAACATGTTAACTACAAGATGTAATGACAAAGCAATTGCTCTAATGGTATATTGCTGGCCTTTTAAACTGTGTACCTTTAGTGCGCCTAGATTTACAAAATCATCCGTTGAATGACATCAGACTGATTTGTTGCGTATTGTGCTTGTTTGGCTTTTATGCGATAATGGGCTTGCTATAGTCACTCCAGACATGTATTGATTCCGTAAAGTCGTAGACTAGAACACCCTCGAAATACTATGACTGATAATGTCTTTGACATTTTGTGTTCGTTCCAGAGGTTTAGTTTTGATGATAATAATATATTGGTATTGGACTAAAGTGTTGATAAAGAATATTTGTCTGAGAAGAGAGCAATTCTTGTATATATGTAAGAGGCCTACCTAACAACTAGTTATTCAATAATTTGAATTCAATCTATGGGCTTGTTAGAGGAAGTTTGTACTTAAATTTTCACAGGATTGTATTATACCGGTAAAAAAACTAGTAAATAACCACCAAAGGGCTCTTCTGCATAATATTTATTTTATGCCAACGACAGCGAAGTCGCATGTTAAGCTAGTTCTCGATTAAACTGCGGTTTTTAATTTTAAACACAGTTCTGGGAATAAGACGCTAGGAAAACACGTTCGCGTGATTTTTGTAACAATGAATATTCATTGAGGTTTAATTTTATGCAAATTGACATCATTTCGTACGAAGATGAGGCAGCGGTGGTTTTGTTTAAAAGTTTTATTATATGTTATGGAAGGCAGTCTCAAAGCACTGGTCTAATTTGGCAACTTGGAGAGTAATCCTTACGAATGAAACCAATCCATTGTCATTACGATCACATCTTATATCCTTGATATCAATAATTATATTTTAGCCATAATAAAATACAATGCATTATGCAACAGTCAAGATTTAAGTATTGATTCAGAACAGTCGAATTTCGAAATGATCTGTATTCTTACGTAAAAAAGTCCAATTTTGTTTTAACGACGTAATTTATAGATCTGACAACGCGATAGACTAAAAATAATGTTACATAAGAGCTCACATAATTTTCGATAGTTTGATATCGTTAAGACTTTAACTTTGAGTAGTTTATGAGTTGAATCATTTCTTCTCTACATGGTCCAACTTAAACTTCGTCACCGCCCTTCAACATCCTCTCAGTCACATTGAGCAATGGCAACAATAAATGAACGATAAACGACACAAACAGAGCGTGAAGCGTGAAGTCTCAGGAATATAATATCACACACGAAAACAACTATTGTGTTACATTGTATCGAGGGATCATCCACCAATAAAGGCAAAATGTCGACGATGCGCTGTCTTCGCAGTGGTTGGCTATTTTTTTTAAATGTTAATTTGCGGTTTTCAGTTTAAAGTGAAGCCTGTTGTAATTAAATCGTTATATTCTTCAAAGTAAAAAATTATTAGAGTTGTTTATTTTAAAATTGATTTCAGTGTTTTGTTAATGAAATGAATGAAACACGTAAAAAAGCAAGTACGCTTAATTTTTTTTTTGTGCTTCCTTTCACCATTTTATTTGATAATTAACAACCCATCACTCTTAAACTAAGGTTCATGTTTTGTAAACAAACTAATGCCATGATCTCATAACCTTGGTACGTTTATGTCTTCGAATACACACGGAAATGCACTCCTTTCGCGTGTATAATAACTGAATTGAATAATTATTTTATGACATGCACCACTTCAAAGTAAAATGATTTCATAAGTCACTGTGTTCCGGTATGGATCCAAATAATTTTAATGTTGGGGAAAAAATGGATGCAACGTTGTATTTATGTATAATGTTAAAGCCTTAAGTGTCAACTTCTTCTCATATTATATTTTAAATCGGATTTTAAGCAGTGAATCATCAAACAAAACATTAACATCTTAAGAACATTTTTTTTTTACTAAAGACACAATAGACTATATTTGTCAGGGGATAGCCTTCGAAATATAACAGCTTGCTAAGTCTACACAGATTTTGTGCGCCACAACAAAAACGGTCTCATAAAATACAATTTCCGAGAAATTTCTAAAAATCGTCTCACGACGTATATGGTTGATACCTTATACGATGCAGTCGTATCCTCAGACTCTGAAATGTTGTGTACACACCAACTTATGTAATGTATGTTAATAAGCGTCTAATAAAGTGTACATAAAATAACAAAATATGGGTTAAAAATATCAACTTTGTTAGTATAAACGTCTGAATCGATATTGCGCAGTTTTTATTGTGTTAATGAGGTGTTTAGGATTTCGTTGTTTATAAAATGTAGGATTTTGTTATGACGAGGATTTGCCCTCTGTCCGTCTTGCACGTAGACTTTTCTAAGTAGGGAGTACTTTTAAATTTTACGCACGTATAAATAATATGAAGCTCTCTGTCTAATAACAAAAACTCGAGTCGTAGTTTTCGATATCTTGCTGTCTGCATTATAGGTTACGAGTTATGACATTCCAGTATAAGGTTTCATTATTATGGTGAACGTCTTTAAATCGTGTACCATAGCCTCAAATAATACAATATCACGGCCTCTATGGAACTTTAAGTAGTCGCTTAGGCTTACAGTACTAACACTTTGGTCAAATTATTATTAGGTTTTCCAATGGGCGTTGGTTTACAAACTCACGATTGACTTAGTAGTATCAAATGACCAAAATGAAAGAGTTGACATTCTGATCCCACATGCGTACCAAAGTAGAAAGGAAAGTCAGCCAGTAATGGAACTTCCGTTTCAAACACATGTTGAGGTGCATTGCATTTCGGGCAATGGCGACAGCTGAGAATTGAAATCCTTCTTAGAATTTACGTTCCAGTAGCTTCAAAAGTAACGGTTTTTCGTGATGCCATTAAAAAAAAAATAACTGCAGGTAATATTTGGCAAGGTTTTGTATGTTTCGTTGTAATGCTTAAGTTTACGTAGATTGTAGACCAATTTGAATGATCAGTTACTTTTAAAAAAGTTTGGATTCTTACATATCTTTTATTTGTATAACTCTAATCAAATATTTTATTTAATTAAACGCCTAACCAAGCTTGAAGATTCGTTACTAATTTAATCATTCTAAAGTTCAAGAACAATAAACAAGTACATAGAATAAACTAGTGTTGATCAGCGGTGACCGATGGATTCGTTCCGACTCGCGTATCTGAACTAATGCGATTCAAATTGAATGAACTAATAACCCTGGAAGCGATTATCAAGTAATCATGGTCTTCTTTATAGTAATTAACCATGATAATTGGTATAACGAGTGTAATAGTAGTATTTTTAATGTGAATGTGATAGACTAGTTTATTAATATAAGGAATGAATGCATTGTCTGTGGTCGTTGCGGTTTCGGAAATCCGATTCGATAATTTTCCAGATGAAATAACTCGGTTTAATACAAAAGTGTAATACAATAATGTGAAACAGTATTATCTTCTATACAATAAATAAAGTGAGTGACAGACTTGTCACTATTATATATTGAGTTGTACGAAACAAACACGCAATACATTAAATACGAAGCAATTTAATTTACTTACAGAAATTGTAATAAATGGCAAACTGGACTGATAAATACATAAAAACTGGAGCTGGTGCTCTTGTATGTGCGAGTCAGTCGCGGTAGACAGGTACCTATCACTGCGTTAACTAATCTGCAGGGACTAGATTAGGAAATGCTTCTGATTTTAAGGAATTAGATAGTTTCCTATATTTTATTTTGTACTTTACTTTATATAGTATAATAGAAAATATTACGAAAAAAAATCTTTTGTTAAAACAGCACCAAAATTTATTGAAACATGAATATGGTTATTCATTATTGAAATATTTCATGTACGCAGCGGTATGACCTTTGACACTCGGTGACGTCACAGTTTGCTATAAAGTTCGTTTGACAGCCACCCCTTTTACCAAATTTAAAATCTATAAAATTTCATTTATTATTGCGTGCATTTTGAAAAAGCTTTTTTTTTAGATTTTGGTGGCGCTTGAAACAGCTGAACGATTACTTCGTCTTGTTAACAATTAAGGAAATACGTCTACGAAAAGAGCGTGTATGTTTTAGCATGCATTATGTAAAATTATATTACCACAAGGCTGTCGTGACATTGATGTAGCGGGAAAGTAGTTTGGATGATAAATGAAAGGTCGTGGATTCCATTTCCGCTACCGATAAAACGTGTATCCTGAATAGTTGAGAATTAAGTATCTTGAGACTTTGAAGTTTAATAATTTTTGTTCACGTGACATGAACAGCTTCGAATTAAACACAAAGCAAAAAAAATTAAATGAAATATACAAAAAATTAAAGGCTATTTCAAGTTTTAATTTTATTGACTATTTTAATGTGTGACTGTACCAATGATATAGGAATCTATTCAGGACTAGATCGATACATATATCGAATATAAAATTAAATCGTTATCTAAACAAAACATTAATCGCGAAACATTCCAATCAGTACACTCACATCTTTGACAGATCTGGAGTGCGTGAAAAATTATGCTCCCAGTCGGTTTGCGCCAACTCTATTTATTTGGGTCAATGTACCGCGATACGGGGATTTTTTTTTAACTTTTTCGCAATGTGAAATTCCAGGCCGGCGGAGATTACGTTTGGAATAATTATCTTTGTATGTTTTGAGGCCAGTAACAAACTTTTATGAAAGCTCTATCGAATGTCATTATCGGTTGTAGAACTTTTCCACCTTTCCTACAGAAATTGTTTATATTGTTAAGTTGATTAGTAAACTTTAATGGACTTTTAAAGTTATTATTAACTTTATGTAGAAGTAGGTCTAGCTATCTCTCGTTCTAACAAATAATTGTATCATAGATTTTGTTAAATGTTGTAGCTGGCTAGGAGGGTACCAGACGTAGTTTGTATCTGATCGGATAGCGACAACCGGCACATGCTAAGCAATAGCGACGTTATAGACAAACCCGATGAGTCGCGTTTTTTAAACCTGGGATCGGAAAAATATGTTTTGAATAAAAATATTTTTTTTTATCTAAGAGAAATAATTTAAGAATAAATTGCATAGGTATCTATATATAAAAATGAATCCCTATTTCCCTTGGTCACGCCATCACGCGCGAATGGCTGGACCGATTTCACTATTTTTTATTGTTGTGTTTGTTATTGTCAGGAGAAGATTCTTACGAAAGAAAATATTCAAAAAATTGCGCGGAAAATTAGAAAATTTAAGAAAACTTAACGAAAATATTAATTTTATATACCTGTCAATTGTTTGAAATAACTGTCAGCGATTGACAGAATGCGCGCTGCATATTCATAGTTAAGATGGGACAACGTCTGTTAATAGATAAACACGAGTTAATAGATAAACATTACAAAGAAGCAACATACATTCATACCGGTCACAAGTATGAGATAATCCGAATCTGTAAAACACAGTTTACAATAAATTCGAGCAGAATTAAATCATAAATTGATCTAAATTTTTGCTTTGAAAGAGAGAAAATTTCAACACTATGGAAATGTGTTTTGTGAATCGATGATTAGGTGCACGAACTCTGACATTGGTTCTACATATGTCCATGTGGAACAGCTTCGGGACGCGAACCTCCCGACGTATAACTGTCCTAGGTACTAGTATAGCACAATTTGTTATATCTATATAGAAAAGATTCAATAATAATGGTTGCGGTTATGAAATTTAATGCATGAGCATTGCTCAGTACTCCAACGAGATCGTACTGTAGGTATTTTATTTCTCAACACCTTGTAGAAGGTGACCAGTAAAATAATACTTCAATATACAGTTACAAGAAAGTGTATGTGTTGGGTTTACTCTACGGTATTTAGATTCCGAGACAACTACGGTCTTGATACAAAATATTAATATAAAGTATTACTTGGTACAGGAATTGACTGGCGACCTCTTCATTCAGCGTTGGCGTATCGCTCGTTACGGTTTCTAGCCTATGTGTTAATTAAGGACTTGGTCTTTCCATGTGCCAAATTCTACCCAAATTCGTTCAGCGGTTTCTGCTACTATTTCTATTGAAACATCATCACAAACCGATTATCTCCATGTTCTTAAGTCCCCAATTCTTAATCGTTTGTTCTATTTGCGCATTGCGGAATTCATAAATTTCATTTGCGTTCGTAATTTTTGCGAAATTTATTTATTTCGTCCGTGCCGTGACATCATTAACGCGATTTGCACGCTGAAATAACGCGTCGCATGTACTTATAGACGCAAGGTCGCCGGGGTGACCATCCTATTGTATCCTATTATTGCGCAATTTGTACCCTTATATTTATGCACCTTGAAACCATTTTTGGCTGCATTAAAATCTTAATAAATTCAAGTTTGTGAAGATGTTCAAATGTGTACTAGAAGTAGACCCAGAAACCCCTAAAAGGATTAGGACAAAATTTGGCACATAGACCACTTATTGTCCTTTACTAATTGGGGCACTACATTATATGTCGAAATAGTATATAGGTATAGCTATAAATGGATTTTTGTTACGTGAAAGCTCTTCACGCGTTCCGCCGGCGGTCTTTCGTATAACGCCTAAAATCCTAGAATAAATTGCATAAATTGAACAGTCAAAAACAACAATTGTACATGGTACCAGGATTATCGAGTATCATCTTTTTTCATTTCTACACATTTTGCAAAACTCCAGGACACAGTGTAGACTCCGGTAGGTGCATACGCCATCAAATCAAGTCCCGAGCGGTGCAGCATTTGTGGAGAGGCCATGTCACTCATTGACCCTGTTTCTACCACCTCAGATATGGGACAAGGTCTACTGAGATTACATGCAAATTGTTGGATTGGATTGAATTTAGAATAATATGAATTTCTCAGCATATTGATGATTCGTTGTTGGTGTTTTGAATATTTTCAAAATTGGCCGCTTCTCCTGTTTTTCATTTGAGAGCAACTTCGTTTTCAATATTTCTAGTTAGACAAGTAAAAACCCTAGTCACTTTCTTGTCGTTCAAAATTTTTAACTAGTAAGAAAATCCCCTTTCATACAAAAATCAATCATACATTCCACCGCTAAAGCAAACACGCAATGCTATATTGATTTTCATATAAATTATTCACAACTCAACACAACTGGTGTGTACATTGTACACACAGATGGAAGTACGTCATAACTCGTGACAATGCTCCGACCATAGACAATATTCGAAGAACCATTCAACTTTCCTTTACACTCTAGAATTCGCAAGTAAACAAAAAGTGATATCTGTTTACCACATATTTTATGTCTATCTGGTCTGCCTACGCTTTGGTTTTCAGAAGTATTGCGTGAAGATGAAGTTAATTTCATCTATTTGATTGATTGTTGACGTACATTCACTGGTCTTTGACTTTTATGTTTCCTAGGTGAAGAGAAAGATAGCTTTTTAGCTTTCTTTGTTATTAATTATAATTAGCTTTTGCTTGCAGTTTCGCTTCCGTGAATGTTTTTCTGGGGTAGAAAGTAACCTATATCCTTCTCCGGGTCTTAAACTACCACACCAAATTTTACCGAAATCTGTTCGGTCTGTGAGTTTGTCGCGTTGAAACAGACAGACGCGGCGGTGGACTTTGTTTTGTATAATTTTTTTAAGGATATAATCAATGTCAACAGTCAATCAACAGGTGTCCACTAAAATCTTAATTCCAATATGGATAAATTGGAAGGCAATTTTAATTGTACCTAATAAAATCAATGTCGTAGTACTTACTACTCTATGTTCAATAAACAAAAACATTTTTTGCATAACACCGGTTACTACCTGATGACATCAACATTTGCTATTGCGCTGCTGTGTAACTATAAATCATGAGTTACATTTATTTTACCTTATGCATTCAATATGTACACAACGGCGCTAACAGGGCTTTAATTAAAACACATCATACATATTGTAGTATTAATTGTCACTTTATCTTTTCCTTTGACAAGAACCGTCCTTGATTCTTCTGGCCTTTCATCATTTGTATTGTTTCGTTAATTATTATCGAGATCCATAGAATTTGTATGAAACTTAAATAAGGTGGTGATTGTTCGTCACTTGGATTTTGACTAAATTTTGTAGTTGCGTGATTTTGAATAGATACAAGTTACTTGTGAATTTTTAATTATTCTTTACTTTTTTCATAAATTCTATTGAAACGAAATATACTGTGACTGTCTGACAAATACTTTCTTTGGGTAAAAAAAATACACACACGTTCCAGTTCTCCCGGAATCCTCACGATTCCAAGGGCATGTATAATTCACACGTGACAGGTTCCGTCAGCTGTCAAGTGCAGGCACGAGTCGACGAAATGACGACACACTGCGCGTGTTTAGAATCTAGATTCGATTTGTGTTCGGATTAAGCGGATTAAGGTTTAGCGGTTAATGTGACCACGTCCTGCGCCCGGCTTTCACTGGGTCATTGATATAATAAGCTCATTGTTGTGATTCTTAATTAAATTAAATCAGGTATTTAGAGACACCCAACGCTGACATTTTGATGTCATCTATGCCAATTATCGTTAGTTTTAACGGCGAAGGAAAATATCGTGAAGACACCTACATGGTTCAGAATTATGTAAAAAGGATTTCGAGGGTATGTAAAGTCTGGCAACCCGCACTAGGCCAGCGTTCACTAAAGCGTAGACCCTCTCAGTAGTAGAGGAGGCCCGAGCTCAACATTGGAA
Organism: Manduca sexta; assembly: GCF_014839805.1. Taxonomy (NCBI): domain Eukaryota; kingdom Metazoa; phylum Arthropoda; class Insecta; order Lepidoptera; family Sphingidae; genus Manduca; species Manduca sexta. The sequence goes on from NC_051126.1 coordinate 3,127,465, forward strand.
CAGACTGTAATATAACAGAGTATATTATAATATATTGCTAGTATTATTATGATAAGTATTTAGATCTAATAATCTAGAGAAAAATGGGTTAACACCTATACCGGCTTTTAAAAAGGAAATAGACTTAATTCTATTTACGAGTGTTGATGTTTTTGGACAATACATTCAAATAATATTGATAATAACAGAGTACAAAGACTTAGATCACTCACTGTCACGTGACGTTTTAGCTTGCCTATTCTAAAACATGCAGTGAAGGTCTCGTTCCCTATTTCTCATCGTTAATACTTATAACCGTAATGAAACCGGTGTCATTGAGAAATCTGTAACCCGAGTAGAGATCACATCATAATATCTATTTATCACTATTAAAACTTGTTCTAGTAGTTGACACTGCGTGCGTTGCAGGGTTGTCAGTTATTGTAATTTATTTATTTTAATAGTAAAGAACATAAACATAGCATGGCCTTGAGAATAAGCATTTCTAATTGGTGTTTGGTTATATATTCTGTGTGATTGAGTCAAAATCATAGTAACCTGTAATTCAGATGTTTTTCTTTGCATTAAAAAAGTCTCTTAAATTTTTTTTAATCAATTTGTACAGCTCAAAAATCATGCCTGTGTCATTTTTTTCAATAATAATGTTATATGGCTCGCAGTGATTATATAAAAAATATATACAATAGCATCCTTGTCTAATCAGTTGGAAGTAAAAAAGATAGAACTATGTACTATGTATGTTCGCACTCGTATAACATTTTCACGTAAAATGTGTAATCGCAATTGGTTCGCTGATACTGATAATGATTATCACTGGTTTGTTTATTCTCAAATGTTACCAAAAGTGGATTTATGGGGCTTTCTAAATTGGTCGGTCAGTGGCTTATGGTATGCAATTAGTTTTGTAAAGTTTAAAATGTTTAAGAACAAGACGAAATAGGCTGTGTGTATAAAAATTGCTAATGATATTTTTATTGCACCGTTTTATGGTTATCAGTGAAATATTGGAGTCGTAAACTGTAAGTTATTAAGCGTCGTCTGTTTGGCGATTATTAATAAATAAGTGTTTTAAAAGTAGGATGATATTGAATAAGATTGCCTGTCAAATAATTTAAACGAAAAAGGCCGTAATGATCATAAATAATGGTATCTAGGAGATACCGTACGCCAATTTTGTTGTTCACCAAATTAAATGAAGACATTTAGTTTTATATACCCCCACACTCCATTAACAATACGAAAACACATTTTATGGCGAATTTATTTCGTTTAAAAAGTTTATTGGCCAATAAAAGTCCACACAAGGGTTTTATATAACTGTCAACCCTGGCTGTAAGGCGGCGCATAATGCAACCACAATCCTATCGAATGGGTCGCAAATTGTACGTGCGGCGAGCCTACGTGGGCGTCGTGATTCAAAACCGTGGGTAGTCAAGGACTTCCCTTTTACTGCACTTGTTGAGGAAGAAATTGTTAGCACACGTGGCGAAGTGCGTGATGTGAACAAAGTTTACTATGCAGTAAATGCACCAGGTACTTAACTCTTGAGACAAGAGATACTTTTGCTAGTTGGACTTTACTGAAATGCTCTTTTATCATGTTACTTGTAGTATGTATCGGATTAGATCTGAGGGACATAAGGATAGCTAACATGGCAACTTCTGACGCAAATAAAACTGTTCGTAGTTGTTTTAACTGTTGTAGAATTCAGTTCAATACCGTCATGTAAACATTGTTAAAAGAGGGGTTGGGCACATAGCAGCATTAATGTAGGCCGGCATAATTCTGGCGACCATTAAGGTAAACGAGACTTAGTGTGTCTTCTCCCTTCCATTCCCTATTGTAACATACACTATTGCAATATATAATTATATAACAAAGCATTTAACCTATTTTAGACAACGAAATTGACCTCGTTCAGTACGGTGCGAACACACGCTCGCCAAGTACTTTGGCTTTCAGTTGTAAATGGGTTGTTCTGAGGAAACTTTGTGATCAATTAATACTACTTGTACTGGATTGCGCTTTCATAAAGATAGTAAGTTCCTTTTTTAAATTCTAGATATTTCATATTGTATTTGTAATAACTTATTATTTTGCGTTTTGGCGCGAGCCTGAGTTACCATTTGGAAGAGTCGTAGAAGACATAAATTTACGAGTATTTAAAAGATAAAAGTGGGTGTAGGAATTTGGTTCCATAATAGCTATACAAATATTTGTGAATAACACAAACATTGGCCGCGCCTGGAGATTCGAGCCGACAACTATTCGTTTCTCAGTCAGTCGGTCGCTCGCCGTGGCATTGATGCCGTTGAATTTATAAAATTTCCGACAGTAAAAAAAACTATCTACCGTATAGAATTTTAAAGTTTCTTTTGCTTAGGTTTTAACTACCTTTTAATGATTAATCTGGTGACTAGATGAGCTTTAAGAAGAAAATGTCATCCACAAGATGCATCACAAGCAAACGTAACGGTCCGTTCAATAGCTTCATCAGTTTTAAACGACACCTCTACCTGTCGTAAAGTACTCGAATTTTTTAACGGAACAAAAACTACATTTGGCGACAATCTTTAATCAGCCGTTCTTGATCTTCAGAGCGTCATGGCGCAGTGACGCAATGAATATAATTTGTGTGGCGTGTGTGTGTTATTCCAAAAGTTCTATTTCTGTGTGCCGCCGCACCCACGGCGTATGCAAACCGCCACAGTTTGAGCGCGCGAGTGGTGTTTACCCGAGACGGATGTATGAAATTCAGTGGCGGTAACACAGCGTCTATACACGTCTGTTGAGGAGACAAAGAGATCGAACTCGTATCGCGACGTGCGGACTGCGGATATGAAGCGAAACGTGAGTACTGTCGTCTATCTGCTGGCTGTTTATTGTGACGTACAAATGTTTCGTAATCTATAGGTCATTAATATTGAAAGTCGAGTTGTATGTATAATAGAAATTAGTTTTTTTTTTCGAAGAATGGAGTATTTTTTCGTTTTTGTTAGCTATGTACAAATATAGAGTGGTTTTAAACGCGCTCATGAGGAACGATTTGCACTGAAGTTTGACATTAAGCGCACACTAAAAGCGGCGAACAAAACCGCAAACAAACTTATAACTATTGTGTATTGTACAGGAATAGTGTTCGCATTGCATGTCGGTACTACGGGTCACGGGGGGTTTGCCAAAATGTTTTGTTTACATTTGCTTTATGTTTTGTTGTAAGCCCAACGTGCCGTGGAGAATTCAAACGACTCGTCCAATTGGCGATAATTCTTTTTCTATTAAAATTGTTTCGTGCCAGTTGTTCATGTTGAATGTTTTATGCCATTTTTTATGTTACACAATGTTGTGCGTTCGGTATTTGGAGCGGGTCGCACACCTACGTGCGCGCGTTGTTTATAGTTTTCTGATTAACCCTCCGGCGATTCGTTGGTGTGCGTGCTTACACTTCACTTGAAACGCGTGGCTTTGTTTGAGTACTGCATAAATTACACAGAACAGACGCGGATACCTCGGATCAAGTATTCACGTTGATTGTTGACGCCAGGAAGGCGGCTGGACAGATTTATTTCGCCAAAATGTCTGTACACAATAATGCAAGGGCAGGGAGATTGTAAATTATTATGCATCGGAATTTGGTTAATCAAACATGTCACATAACTCGTGCTAAAATTGGAGTGTTGTAAATTAATCATGTAATACAATCCATGCAAGTGTCAATGGAACTGTATTATCATACATCGATATTCATTCATTCAAACAATATGAATCCTAATTGATCATTAGTGGAGCCTGTCGAGTACTATAGAGCATTAGTATTCCAAATCCGTCCCTAATGTTGACATTACAATGGCGTGTCAATGACCCCGCCATCGGCGCCCAACTGTGGTCAGCTGTTGGGACGTATCCATTGTGTAATGAGGTTTGATAAATGATCAATAGATATGATCGATTGAATTGTTCTGAATTTAGGTTTGGTCTAATGTTCTGAGAAATTGTTGGGTCATTCAAGTGTTTTGTTATTCAATTCCCTTATAGCAATGGTAAGGGAATTTCTTAACATTTCAGAATACTTCTAAAAGGAGTTACATTTCCCCTGTACAAAGGCACTTTCATAATAAATAAAAAAAAATGCTCCGTGACCTGCATTTTTAACTACACATTTCTGCACGAAATAAAGCAACGCGAAATACGTAAGGCAAAACGCGTAATTAGTCTCATTTTAATGAATTTCTGTACGAAGCAAACGAGCCGAGTGAAAATGCGAAACATCTGCCCCGCGTATGTTGAACACAGTTTTCTTTTTATTTCATGAGTACAGGGTTGCCTGATGTTAATGTAAGAAAGCCGAAAATCCAAATTGTTTAGCCAATAAACAGCCAGACCTTTAATTTAATGTGGCCGGTCAAAGCAGCAAGTTAATATGAGAAAGACGAAATTTCAAACTGTTTAGCCAGTAGCCAGACCCCTAATTTAATATACTGGCACCGGTCAAATGAACGAGTATCGTTGTACCAAAACTCAACTCGGGAGCCATAGGATTAAACAATCCAATTAATTTGACTGGTTTATCTGAACAAGTGTTTAAAGAGATCAATTAAGTCCTGTTTATTTGGACGCCTGACAACCCTAACTACTTTGAAGGAGTTTTTTTTATTCTCGAGCACCACTCGATATATCGCGAGGAAAGCGAAGGATTAAATTATCAAGCTAACAAATACATTTACGAAATTTATCATAACATCCTGTTAACGCGTCGTATGACGACATTTGTGCACCGTCTGTCTTTGTAGCCGATCGTGCGTGCAGTGACAAAAGTGAAATTTATTCAAACGTTTTCGTTTTAACGCGTTGAGTAGATGAAATAAAAACTATTTTGCGGATCTTATCGCGGTTTTAAATTATCACTTTTTTATTTTATTATAATTTTAAATTTGAGTAGTGCTTGTTTATGAAGAGGGCAGTAAATATAATGGTAAATATTTTCGTTTTCTAATTAATTTTGTCAAGTAAGAGTTTGAGCGTCCAATGGATGATTTTGTAGTTGAGCTTACTTATAATTATTCTTACGCACTTTCATAATCATAAAATAAATTGAAAATGCAACGTCACATCGTTTTTGAATACCTTCAGATTTCTTAACGATCTTTGTAATGGTATGTCAGAACAATTTGGAAAATACGTACTGCACAATTTTAGCGTTCAATTATTCGAGAAAATATACGTCCTGTGACGAAACGCTTCCATTATTTACGGTGTCTGTCCGTACACTAATCAAAAAACTACTCTTTAAAGGGATCGCTTTCCTTAACACATTAATAAAACAATTTGTCACTATCGTGAACAATTTGTTTACTCGCTTATTTCAGGCTGCCTTTACTGCGCATTTAGATAAACAATTGTTTCACGTATCAATGAAAGATATACAAAAAGAAGTTCCAGTTCTAAAATTTTCTTTATCGACATTTTTTTCTTGGCGCCAAAGACCTTACGACGGTCCCCACGTCTCACTCCTACCGACTCGATCGTCTATCATAAATGGGACAAGGTATACTTCGTGTTTTAATCAAGTTGATAGTGTAGTTTCGTGTTATATATTTTTAATACTTTTCATATTTTTTATGCCATTACACCTCGTAGAGTCGGCTATTTGTTACGAGCATGTTGACAGGGATATATGACCGAGTCAAGGTGGAAGGTATTTTGGGCGGCAAGAGATTTCGGTGGTATTGCGTTAGTATTTTGTCCTTGTGGAGGTAAACGGAGAGGAGATATATTATTATTGTAATTAGAAATGCGTTTTTGTATTACATATTTATTTCACTTCGTAGTACGCAAAATATAAGTTTGCATATAAATGTTTATCATGACTCTAGAATGTTTTTTAAAACTCCGCTTAATCAAAAATGTTTATAATAATATAATAGAGGTGTTTTTAAATGAGCATAAATTATTCCAAACGTCGATGTTTTAAATTAGTAATGTTTGTAAGAGCGTGTAATTTTCGGATTAAGTAAAAACCGTATTTTAAATAAATTATTCCGAACTTTGATGTTTTAAATTAGTAATGTTTGTAAAAGCGTGTAATTTTGGGATAAAGTAAAAACCGTTCATTCTCGGAATACCATTTCGCCAATTTGCTATCGGGTAAACGCTAATTATAAACAAAACAAATCAGTCCAACTTTCACAAGTCCTCCGAACAAAGAGAGTTCTTCCAAATTCAAAACTGGCCAATTGATCTCCATAAAAAAGATATTAATTCGTTTTTTAAAACTGCAATCGTTTATACATTGTTGCAAAATCGGCGCGTCATTATGCGCCTGATCATCATTGACGTGACAGTGATGATGATGAATTCGAACTCGATGTAAATGCATTACACGACAATAAAAACTGTTTCGATCATAAAGTTAATGCAGACGACAAAGGGCCGTATATCGTCTGGTTAACGAACATTATTGGCATGTTTCCGTAAACAAAGAGTCGTGCTAGACGAGTTTTCGAAGTCGGATGTTTGTTGTTTAATAATCGAGGAGAGAAAGTGGCAGGTTCTTTGCTAGATGAAGAGGTAATGTTTTCAGTGACTAACGTATAATGAAATGTACGACGAATGTCAATATGAAAGCATATTGTACAAACCATTTATTTACGTCCAGTAATAAGATAAAACATTCCCTGGAAAGGTCCTAGAATTTGGCTTTAGGTCGAGATAATGCCAGAAAAGAATAGCAGGCACCTAAACATCGGTCGACTTATAAATAAAAGGATAGTGTTTTTGTTTTTAATTCAGATATCTTCAAAGTCCCGTCCATCGACGTAGCTTCAAAATTAACATAAAACAAATCTATTGAAACCGTTCACGCAGGAAACTTCAGTAACAAATAAACTCTATAATAACGTTCTTAATCACACGTAGTGATTAGTGAAGAATTTACACAAAGGCATAACACGCATATTTATACAATTGCTAAGCACTATTTCTTTGTTCACCGTCTAGTAGCAGGTGGCAGGCGCCTATTTAAACATCTATTAAGTAGAGTGATTGTGTATAAATACCGGGAATCGTAATGATCGTCGACATACGTGTCAATGCAGGGAATGTCACACTTTTGAAAGAGTATTACGTCAGCTAACCTAAAATGGAAGAAAGTCGTCAATAACCATCGATATATACATATGTGTATGAACTACGTACTAGATCTGGCGTTCCGTATACTCATTGTGTTCGACTCCACTGTACTGCAATCCGTACACCTGACTTTAGTATGATTTCAACATCGACAGCGTGTGGTTATGTACGGATTGACGCTCAAAGAACTCGAGTCAAAGTGTGAACCTGGACGTGAATAAAAATATTAGTCAAATAAGTAAAATTATTTGTTGTTCAAGTGAATAAATAGGTTATAACAGTGACGTTTTGGTTGCCATTTTAGTTCAGATTTTGAACAAATAGTTTGTATGGACGTTCGTGTCTAAAGAATATACGTCAATGTCAGTAAGAAACATTTTATATATATCTACTCTGCGAAACTGGGTGAATTTTTGCGACGGGTCAGTTGTTTAGTTTATCGAAACAGTGATCATTGCCAACGTAATGTATGTACAGGAAAAAGTGTTTTTTTGAAGACACGTATAGACAGAACAGTAAATTGTGAATTTATTGCTGAATTTGAATTTTGATATTACTGATCTATAAATGAATATTTTATAGTTTGTTCTCAAAATGATCATCAAACAGGTACGAATTAAGTAATCTATGATACTAATTTTATAATTATTTCGACAATTAAGTACAATGCATTATACGTAATATTTTAAAGCTTTGCATTTTCACGTAACCTTCACACAAAACCCATCTAACAAAATACAATGTCAATATCCAATCACTTGGTAGATCCAATGATATTTGTAAAAGGTTTGTCGTTGCCAAAATATTTCAATACGCGTGACACGGAGTGATAGATGCAACCGTCGCGTGTGATTTTAACGAGCGTGTATATCATCGTACTTGTGCTGCCGGCGTTATAAATTGTACCAAAAGTGGTTCGGCAGTGTGCCTCGTGTTTTATTTGTTTACTCACCGATTCTTGAAGTTATCGTGGAATTAGGAAGGCTAGATGAAAAATAAAAAATATCAAAGATTGATACTTTTATTCAATAATTATTTGACTATTTATAAGAGTTTATGAATTTTAAATCTGTTTGTTGATGACAATGTCACTATGGCTGCTTGTTATAATAATTTAAAATTCGCAATATAACAATCAAAATAGACCTGAATAATAATAATTTGGCACAATTGGCACTGAGATACAATACCTTGGAGTAAATTGAATTATGAATACAATTGCGATAGAAAATGAAACTGGTGTATTTTTAGACTGGGGTAAACGTATAGTGTAGATTGTAGAGGAGGGATATAAAACTTCATTTACTGAACGATTATTGGTATTGTATAGATTGATATTGGAATTGAAACGGTTTGGTGCTGAAGTCTGAATCGCCTTATTTGTGTAGGATATTCCGTAAATACAAAATATGTTTATTATTTCATACGTTTGTACTTTACTAGGTGTTGCTCGAGGCTTTGCCCCCGTAAAAAACATTTCCCATTACAAGTCTCTTAAATCACTAGCCATCCATAGCGCTATCTGTACGACGCCAGCGCCATCTATCAATAATACTGATAAAAAAAATAAAACATTTCCCACGGAAGTCGTGTAACATGTTAATCCCAGATATGATCTATCCGTATGACAAATTTCATCCAAATCGGTATAATTTAATATAATAGATTTGACAGTACAGTTGCATTGTCAGTTCCATATCAATCTAATTCACTAGCTCTTTCTAATAAACGTCATTGCCAAAAATAGTGACGAGATATAAATAAATAAATTGTTTCGATAATTTTCTCGAAGATAATTCTATAGATAGTAGATAATGCAATGAGTAATAAAATCGACCTTGTGGACGTTTTGGATTTGCGATTGTTGTCTCCAGTACGCATGTGTATGTAGGAAGATACAGAGGCTGACATAACAAATTAAATACTGATTTGGGTGGGGGCGGTCGAGGCTCACGATAGAATCCTTTTGGTCCATTCCAGAATCCTTATACACAACTCACATGTGTTAAGTTATCTCTATTTTAGTTGCGATTTACACGAAATTTAAAACTTGTAATAATATCAGCTCTGTATTATATACTGTCCCACTGCTGAGCACGGGCCTCCTATCCTACAGAGAAGGTATTAGACCACCACGCTGGCCTATTGCGGATTGGCAGACTTCACATGCTCTCAAAATTATTATAGGCAACTTCTAAGGTATGCAGGTTTCCTCACGATGTTTTCCTTCACCGCTAAAGCAAGCGTTAATTTACGAAAAAATAAACACATGATTTAAGAAAAGACAACGCTGTTTGTGCTTGTGCTTTGAACCTGCGGCCATTCGTCTCGGTAGTCCATCCTACTAGAAACATTTTCGCGCTTATATTAAGCTGGAGTCCAAATACATTGTAGCAATTTGTTTTTGATTCCCTGTTAAAAACCTCACAGGATTCACGCAGTTTGTCACAGTAACGCACGGGTAACATGCGTCAACGCATTCTCTTAACATGCGTATAAGCTTTCTAGGAATATTTAGTTGTATTTACACCATTCGTTTTGACTTACATATATGGACTTATTTAAAAGTGTATACTCTTTAAGGGGTCCTTTGATGATTGGCTTGGATTGACTAGACTGAAGACCCATGATTATTTCGCTCAAATAAAATATTCGACTGTTGAATAACCATTCGATTTTTATATAAACGTCGTCGTGTTTTGCGTGTCCATGAAAAATATCACGCTTGGAGCGAAAGTAATTTCGATACACATCTTAAAGTTTTACATTAATGCGTTCACTTAGAATATTATCGTTGTAATTCTTTGTGACCTCAATGACCAAACAGCAGGTCATCCTCACCTTGTCAGCTCATTGAAATAGTTTCTATATTTAATGCAACGCACGAACAAATCCACGATGAAATGTAAAATCGTTGAGATATTTCAGACAATGATTTGTCAGAAACTAAATATATTATCTATATTTAGAAGTATGATGTTATTGTGTAAATATAGAAACGCTATACATCAGGTGATATTTGTGTATAATATTTTACACAGGTATATTTAGAAGTTTTAAATATGTAAATTTTGCCATCTTACAAAATTTCTTAAAATATAGTTTTACAATTATTATAATTAACAAATATCAATAACATCGATCTCGCCACATTCCCCAGCTTGTCAATAAACATCTCGTAGAAAGAATTAGTAGAGAAAAAAACTATTTACAATAATATTGCGTACGTAGTAAAATTTCTATTGTTTATAATCTATATTTTATAATTCCGCTCGGGGTTAAGCGGTTTTGGTTAGGCGTTTACAAACATCTAAACTTCTAAACATCTTTACAAAGTTTCATATTTATAATATTGTAAGATTTATTATTGTTGACTGAACACACTCCCATTTGAAACTGATTAATCTTATACTTAAAAAGTGAATTGTACAAGCACTTTTCCCCCGCGATCTCACTTTAGATAAATAATATAATCCTTGCAAACCATCAGCGATTGCGTTGACCTCCATTTGTATAAAGATAATATTATAAATATGACATTTGTGAATACGCCGGAACATATCTACACCCATGTTAATTTAACATGGACGTTTATATAAACTTTTTGTCGCCAAACTATTAAATTGAATGTAAAACAAAACAAATACAAATTAATTTTATTTTAAAAAAATGTGCTGTACCTATTAAATAAATATTATAAATTTAAAGTATATTCTACCACACGTGCACAACACGGCCGTCCTGCGAATTCATTATCTCATCACCATATTCATTTGGCATTATGACCATTTACACTAAATGACCACTTTTTATCAGTATACATAATTAAATAACGAAATGATGCATGAGTTTCTCATCGACACAATGCTTCGCCATTAATCAGAAGGGTTTATAAGGAGCTGCGAAGGAAAAATTAAACAAACACACACACGCCATTGTGTTGTCGTCTTCGTGTATGAACGATTGGACGAGCTGATTCACGCCTCGACATCCGAAATAAATTAATTCTCAACTGTTTTACAGTCAATTGTCATTGTAATTTATCGCCGGCGGAGAATTGTGTAAAAAAATAACAAAATTCACGAAATTCGTACGTCTCGATATCCGCGTCGTTTACGGCCATTTCCTAGTGAAAAAACTTACGCCAAGTTTCGAGTGGTTTCCATTAGGGGTGGAGGGTTGCCCCGCAGTGCACGCGTAAAGGCGCTCTCGAATCTTCTAGGGGCAGCTGGGCGCAGGCGTCGCGTCGCGGTGCGCTCTCTGGCCCCTACCACTAAGTCGTATAATAAGTAAATCGATTGTGTATACACGGCTGTTTTTGTACACAATGGCCAGCTACGAGCGATGTGAGCATGTCGATGTACATCGCTCTTCGCAAACTGTCGAAGTAATTCTCGAAGGATCCAGAAAATTCTCGAAGAGTCGCCGCGCTTCCCACACGCTGTATAAATAAGACTCGCGTGTGGCGATCGCTGCAGTATAAATCGAGACACGGTAACGTACGTACGCTTTATGAGTACATTCATTAAGTTTACAAGTGTATTGTCGAGTGTTTTGTGATACATTCCCAAGTGTATTTGAGAAGGGTAGTAAAAAATGGAATCGCCCGTAGTAGTGGACAAACCGCCGGAGTACCATGGGAGCGATGTGAGTACATTGCATTTTTTTTTTACTTTTCTGGGTGCGGCGAAAGTTTAGTTCATCCTTCGAAAGTTTTGTTTGCAAATTTGGTTACGATTTGCTAATAAATTTCCAGCTTGACGAGAATGTTTTGTAGTTTGTTGATGCGATAGTTTATTTAAAATGTCGCCGCCAGATGGTATCGATATTTCAATATTTTAAAACAATTAACGACATTGGAATATATTTTTGACTTAAAACCAATCATTTATCCATAAAACACTATTAAATATTAAAAACGATGTTGTTATTATGTTTTGCAATTGCAAACTAATTAATTAGCCTATAATATTCAAACATAAATTCAAGACCATTTACGGTTCTTACGCCCGAATACTGAAACGCTAGTCAACTAACCAACTTGTCTGAGGCCTACTTAAATTTAACAGGCTACTTAATTTAAATGGCATTCTCGAACGTACATTAAAAGATTTTACGGAAAACTCAGTTGAGGAGCAGTTAATTTGCTATAGATTATAAAAAGTTTGTTTTCGTTTACATAATTTTAATAAAATGATATTTATGTGTCGTTTCACGCAGCATAATTTATGAAACATAAAAAAAAATCTAATAACGTAATACGCAGTTTAATTAAAAATGATTTTTAATTATTAAATTCTCAACATGGATGTAGTAAATACATTCCAACTTATTTATACTTGCCATTTGGCAGCATGATCAGTATTGACATTAGTCACTTAAGAAAAAAAACTTCTGTATCTGTCAAATTTTCTTCAACAAACAAATACAATTAAATCGTAGTGATTATATTCTCTTTGTTAACAATATTCATAATTCTTATTTCGTCTTACCACAGAAGTTTCTATTTTGTAATTATATCAATGGAGTCTTCAAATAACAAACCCCAAAAAAGGGGTTGACATTATACGTAAATAGAAAAACAAGAACTGCTGGATATAGTGAAAAAGTAAGTATTGGATTTATTTGGAGGCCCCTCGACTTAATTAAGAAAAAAGGGCATTGCTCGATGCGGGCTGCTTCCGACATTCAATCTGTAAATTTTTGCGGGAGGCCTTTATTCAGCAATGGATATCATGTGGCTGATAATGATTTTTTTTTGTTAAATAATTTTTAAAAATATATTTGTTTTATTTGCAGCTTCCGTGAAAAACACAGGCAGTGAGCTGTGGGCGAGTAGCCGGCTGTGAAGTGAGAGGCCGTGGGTTCTCTTGTGTGATATATATATAATCAATCAATCAATAATTTATTCAATAAATAGACTTCTGCAGGCATCTATATATATCTACTATGTGTAGCAAAATGTCTGTAATGAAATTTTATATGTCTGATATATAAGAATTACAATTAAAAAATATAATAATTACAATAAAGTTTCTTCTTGCTTCTCTAATAATTATTTCTTCATTCAGACATGTTCAGACTTTCAATAAAATTAATTTCCCTTAAAATTGTTACATACACACATAATAAAGCTAATCATCCTAGAAGGGGTAGGCAGAGGCACAACTAGTTCCATGATATGAGCGCAGGCACAACTAGTTCCATGATATGAGTACAATATGATATACCATATTGTACTCATATCTATATATATGTACTATGTGTAGCAAAATGTCTGTAATGTAATGTTTATATCTCTGATATATAAGAATTACAATTAAAAAATATAATTACAATAAAGTTTCTTCTTGCCTCTCTAATAATTATTTCTTCATTCAGACATGTTCAGACTTTCAATAAAATTTATTTCCCATAAAACTGTTACATACACACATAATAAAGCTAATCATCCTAGAAGGGGTAGGCAGAGACACAACTAGTTCCATGATATAAGCACAGGCACAACTAGTTCCATAATATGAGTACAACATGATGTACCGTAGGTTACTACACATGAAAAATATCCCAGATGACCCTTTGATAGGTGCCTGTGGCAAAGAAACGAAGGGCAATCAATATCTGGTATTTCTTTTTATGACCGGCTAGGCTGGATCAATATCCAGTTTAAATCAATATGATGAATGAACATTCCTGAAATGACAATTCCTGAATTAAAAAGTATAATTTAGGACAATTTCTGAATTAATGAACATAATTGAAGAACTGTCCTTGCTGAGTCGGAATCTTCTTTTAAATTCATCATCACTGTACTCTTCGAAAGTGTCTAATTTCTCTCGATTTCTTCGATTGACACTATATTCTTCTTCAGACAGTGATGATAGTGAAGAAAAAGACATTTTATTAAATCGAAAGAGAATATAATAACTACTAACACAACAATAAATATTTTAGCGTAAAAATTTGAGAGTAGTCGCAAGCACTCTCAAATTAATCCCAATTAACAGCCATATAAGGCGGCCTTAAATAGCTGTCAAACTTTAAGCAGGGTTTGTGAATACCGTTTGAATCAATAAGCGGACCTTAAACCTTTGTCGCCTTAAATTTAAGGTTAGGAAATAAGTGACGTTTCAGTATACCAATTTCAAAGATAACGAATGCTTAAATCCGTGAGGCCATCTTAAATATTTAAGTAGCGTTTGAGTATTCGGGCGTTAAAAAGACAAATTGGTCCGGTTTTAAATGAACAAATCCGTAAATATTTGATGATGTCATTATTTGTGGTTGAGGGTGGAATGAACTTTGACACGTTGTCGAAGTTAACCATTTTTAATTGGTAGAGGCTCAGTACTCTTGGTTGTTGTATATTAAATACTAACTTTTACTCGCGGCTCCGCGTGCATCATTTTTTTTGAGGTCCGTTATCCGGAATAATAAGTATATTATGCCAAGATATCTTCCTATTTCAACAATATTTAGAATTGAATCAGTAATTTCTGATATTACCTCTATTAGGCCACAATTATCATTTTATTAGTAAGATAAAAAATGTTACTAAGAATATTACATATTATACATATTATGTAAATTGATGACAAAAATAATTAATTTCATGTCACGTGTTCATAAAAAAATATCGTACAAATTATGAAAAATGTTTAAGGAAAGGATTTTTATGCCGTAAAAGTAAACGATTTTTATTTGTTTTGCTGTTGATCTATATATAGCCTTTTGATGCTAATTATGTTGGTTATAATATTTGGAACTGCGTAAAAATATTAAAATCTAAACACTGCATACACACAATCACCCCTTTTATTCCCGAAAGGGTTGGGCAGAGGCGCAACTGGTGCAGCCACTTTACGTTGTGTGATTTCCGACCCATAATGTGATAGGGGCAAGCCTATCGCCGTATCAAGCACAAATTCCAAGCTGATACTGAGTAGAAAACCCAATATCACTTAGCCCGACCAGGGGTCGAACCCGAGACCTCAGCATTGCAGTCTGCAGTGTACCGTAATACAACTAAATACTGCAATGTTTTAAATAGAAAACACATTAAGCAATTGTTATTATTGCATGGAACACTTTAAGTAGTATAAATTGTCAGGTAGAAGTATAATGGTCCTCGGGAATTATCAAGTCCCTTTGTTTCAATTGTTTTCATAAGTCTTATCGCCTTGTTAAGTACCCACCTCCTTGGTCCTTGTACAGTCATTAACATTTTAACACAATACGTGTCTTTTAATTCAATAGATATTGGTTTTTGTTTTCGTCTAGAAGTATTTTAGATTTGTTTAAGTAAAAGGTATTGTTAGGGAAATGTTCACTAATCACATGAAATCGTCGGTTTCCTTATGGCACCAGGATCAAGATGCAATACTGGATTCGGAAACTCCTCTGTTTACCTTAAAATAAATCTAAAAAGTTGCGCTGAAATCAATTTCTTTTTTTTTTTATTTATTGACTAAATCAATTTCTTATCACATGTTTTCGTTCTTAACAATAACGTTTTACCAACTTTACATTCTAAAGTAAAGTTCACCGATGTGCAATTTCATCCACTCTTCATTTACATTCAACAAATAAAGGCAGATGTGAGCCGCCTGACGCCAGGCTCGCCGCGACGTTTGACTCATTACCGGCGCCCGCGCTTTATCGAAACACCAATTATAGACGCGTGTTATTACGACAAATCAGTTGTGTTTAACGAGACATCGCTTTATTTATTTGGGCCGTGGTTTGTTTATGTGTTTGCATCGTCAGAACTGTTATTTATGAGTTCATATTATAAAATATAAACTCATTAATAACATTGCATTTGTCTTCGGTTGGGTTGAGGTCTTGATCAAACGTATTCCTTTGCGTAATTGAGATGATAAAAAAGTGAGAAACAACGGCATATAGATTAGTCTACTTTATAAAGAGATATTCAAATGGCAATTTCAAAACAATCACAATCAGTTCCTGGTGCTCGTGAAATCGTAGCGAATCTCGAAATGATTTCGATTGCGGCGTTCACTTACGTTTAGAGCTTTCGGAGATACGGTATCCCTCTTCTGTTTTGCTTTATCTGTAAAGTGCGTGCCGTTCTAAATACAGAATTAATAATAGTGGTTGGGCACAGGACTTGCATCCGGTGGTATTTGTATAAAGCTTGTACGGAAACTGGGAGCATTTCTGAAATGTTAGTTGAGTTTTCTCACAAATAGGCTTGTTAGCGAAACTATATATCAGGGCTTTAGAAAAGCACTATATGTCTATTGATGTTCTAAAGATATCAACTTGAGATAACCACAAATGGTGTCATGCTTTTTAAACATTTCCACATTTCTTCGAATTATCAGTTTTGCGTCGATATTTCCTTATTTAACACTCCATTCGGTATCAAAAATAGGATATAGCCTAGAATAGGTTTAAGATTACTATAAACCTCGCTTTATCGGTGTTCGTATCGATATCATTATTGGAAATCTTTATAGTTTCCTAAAACTCATTCTTACTATGTTGCAATCTGAAATCATCCTTTATTATTGAATACGTGTTTTGCTAGTAACCTTTTGAATTTAATCCACCGTTACGAATATCAATGAAAATGATATCTTAATATTTTTATGCCAGAGATAATATTATCAATATCATCCTTCTAGATTTTTTGCAAGATCAGTAATGTAGTGACCGTGTATGTTCCTGTTGAGACGCTCCGACCACTTTGTTAATTACGAGTTGCAACGGATTGTGTTATTATTACATGTAATTACATCGAAATTCACGTGACAACGTGTAATTTTCTTGTTAAAACACCTCATTACAGTACGAAAAATATTTTAATATTAAATTACTTGCGCACTTTCTTCCGTTTTAAAATACCAACTCTAATAACAAATAACAGCTGTGGGGTTTCCGTTGCAGTTGATTGGAGTGTGATGAATTTTCAGTTCGTTGCTCTTACAGTATTGTTAGACGCCTCCACCCTTCGTGGAACTAGGCTGTGGATATAATGCGGATTAGTAGCTAAATGGACAGTTGCATATCAATTTCTATGGATTGAATTAAGTAGAATGCTGCTAGTCAAAATTAATAGAGTGTCACAAATTACACAAATGTAAAAGGAATTAGTATTGGTCTATGTTGTACCGTAAATTCTGTAATTTTACTTAGGAATATAGTGCAGGTTCTGCATATGTAGACCTACGTCATTTGAACGATGACGTAAAGATGAAATGTTTAGAAGATAGATACGCAACGCAACTAACGCTATTCAAATCATTTTATTATTCAGCAGTGAATTAGGCCTCGATTTTCTTAATGCAATAACAGTCTTGGTATATTAGATAAATGGAACCTGGCGGTAAATATATTTAGCACCAAAATAAATCACTACAATTGGCCTTAAATCCAACAAAATAAAAAGTGTGTAAATCACGTATCCGAGAGTCAAGTTCACGGACGCTAGGTGAGCAAACATCACGCGAGCTAAGTTGATACGGTGATGTCACCCTGCGGCTTAGAAGGTTTGCTGCAACGCTGGTGTGGGGAGCGTTGGTGCGTCACGTGTCGCCCACTTGCACCTGGATTGAAACCGTAATCGGAACGATTTTATGGACTGTTGTTTGCATGCTTATTGGGACGGATTTGTGTTGTTGATGTGACAATGATTACGTTCCAAAACGAGGATATTGATCAGACAAATAGATTTAATTACGTATGGGAATATTTCTTGGAAAGACTGTGTACTAAGACACCTAGGAGTAATGATTTCTTATGTTTACGCGAATTTTTGACATTGGGGTAGACTCTCCTCGTGACCGTGGAGGCTAGAACGTCACACTAGAACATCGAGAGTAAAAATTATACTCACTTATCGCGAAAATGTCCGTATACTAGTTTTATTTCATCGCTAGGACTAAGTCCTTAAAACTCATTTTTCTTTTTGCGTCAAGTTAATATTCCAATCGTCAATTATTTAAGTGCTTTTATTATTACCACTGACAACTTTCAATTGTTACAAATGAATATTCTCGAACAAATGCAAATGATACAAACGGATTTGAATATGCTAATAATAACACTTCCTTCTAAAACCTATTAGGTATTATTAGACGCCGGACGTTTTATATGGCCTTACACGGTCACATAGCGTCGTCTGTGCCCACACGCTGATTCACATCGCCGTAATGTGGGTCAAGTGTTCGATACGAGTAATATTCAATCAAATAATTAATGTTTATTAACAAGATAAATTGTTATGGCTACACATGCGTCGGATAACGATAATTGCAGTGTCGAGACATGAAATAGGCGCCGAGAGATGTTTGTTTTCTTCTCGGTTTTAATACAGCTTTCTTTAATAAATTCCGATGTAGCTTCGAGTAATCTTCGTAAGATTTGTGAAGTACCTTATTAACTCTGATTATGACATGATTTTTTATTAGTAATGCAACTCTTGCTTAGCACTAAAACAACGTAGCACAAAGCTCCTGCACATAACTTAAATTTTAAAATGTGGATGAGTAATGGTGTTGTTAGAAAGAGAACATTTCTACTGCAGTGCATATGCAATGGCAGAAAGCATCTGCAGTGGAGGTAGAGTCGGGTCGAACGCCACACTCAACTGTGCAACTTCACTTTACAGTCAGCTTGATAGCACCGCATAGGTCACTGCCAGACGTACTCACTATATTACTTGATATTAGTTACTTATGATGCTAGATATAAGTACACGATAGCCTACTTGGGAATAGAATGATCTGCCGAGACAGCCGAGCAAGTTCAAAACCCAAGGTCCATCTTTGACTTCGAAGTCATGAACAGTATTGCCTTATAATTGTTGTTCGCCTTAACAGTTTAGGAAAACAACGTGAGGGAAACTAAAAATTTTCAAAAAAATATTTAAAAGTTTGTGGGGTCTGCCAACCTTATCTAAACCAGCGTGGACAAAGACCAAAACCCTCTCAGTAGTAGGGGAGGTCCGTTCTCAGAAGTAAGCAATTTATGATACAATGCTGGTATTATTAACATTATTACTTATTTTAACAGTACTAGACGCTGCTGTAGACTACTAGTGCGGCTATTGTTGTAAACACGACAATGTTATCATCCAACGAACTGTAAGGGGAAATATTATAAATGATATCATCGCACAAATTTGTAACTTCAGTTAAGGCGATACCTCAAGGTCCATTTTCATACATTTTGTTTCGGCTTTAATCTGGGTAACTAAACAAGTATTGGCAAGTAAAGAATTTAAATTCACGTCTAGTTAGTGATTAGTTCTCGCAGTTGAAAGAAAAATGTAAAAATAATTAATAATCATGGATATTTCTGCCTTTAAAATTTCGTCATATTAAATTTTAAAGGCCGAAATATCCATGATTATTAATTATTTTTACGTTTTTCTTCAACTGCGAGAACTAATCACTAACTAGACGTGAATTTAAATTCTTTACTTGCCAATACTTGTTTAGTTACCCAGATTAAAGCCGAAACAAAATGTATGAAAATGGACCTTGAGGTATCGCCTTAAACACGTTGTGTTAATATTTATTATATATTTACTTATTAATGAGTAAAAAATGTGTACCTTGCAATATATATTTTTTAACAATAAATTCTCACACTTATCATTTATCACTTAATGTCAATGCTAGATGTTATTGTAGTGTGTATTTTTTTACATGTTTCCTATTTACAAATATTTTATTGTTAAAACGACTTATCCAGTGTTACATGACATAAGGAAAACGTAGAAATGATCTCACTTGAAATATATCGAACGCATTAGGTCACGGTGAAATCATTTCTCGCCAAAACGCTGCCTGCTTGTAAATTATTGTTACCTCCTTGCAGTCAAGTAACGGATCTCTTTACCTGACTTTGGACCATAAGCATCATTTTTTAGGCCGTTGACTCCACCTACGTCATCGACGCGAATAGCTTCGTCAGAATAATTACGGTTTGTTATGTGGAATAAACACACGAGAGTTTTGGCGTAAGCTTCAGATCCTTAAATATCGTGCTATTACATCTATAGAAATGTCTATTTTACTAGTTAGAACCAGCTCACAATCAGCCTTTAAACGACTTGCGCCTGCGCATAAGTAAAATCTTACATAATTAAGCATCACTATGTATCGAGGTCCTTTTGCTGCGTGCCTCATTAACCACCTACGTTTAATTCATTGCATATTAAATACCTAAAATACTGCTTAACAATCCGTGTCGGCAATTTGTCGCTGTTAGAAGGCTTACATCATATGGCATAGGTTAGAGAGAAACAGCTGCAAGATTGGATTATCCGTGTACATCCTGCTGCAGCTTACGGGATTTCCCTCGCTATGATAAGACCGTAGATTTAATACTCTGGCACGACAGAGTGAGCTACTAAAGCCTTATTAAAAACACAAAAAAATCGTACTGGCGTATATGATGTTCACTGACATGACGTTTGAAACCAGCAAATCTACCTATATAGAGCATTGCGTCATCTGTTTTGAACATTACTAAAAGGATAAACGCTGCATATTGCAACTAAACGATAACAAATGACGGTTGTATTGTTCAGCGCCCCGAGTCATTTATCACGTGGACTCTATCCCTCTCAAAGTGAGGCTCTGCACGTGAATCGTGATCTCAATGGAACAATTCATGTGCAATTGCTATTTGTAGTCTATAGTTCAGCATACTGTGTATAGATGAAAAAGTAAATTACTTTTTTGTCAACGATTAGCGCAAACGGGAAAAGTTTCTATGACATCTGTATTGGCTAAATTCCAAATCAAATTTCGGTGCTTTAAATATCGTAAAAAATGTAGGGAATAGAAATAGGCAATAATAAAATTGTAGACCTGATTTAATTTAGTTTTATCGTGGTAATATAAACATTAAAAGCTTTTGTGATGCTTAGGTATTTTAACAAATTGAGCAGATATGTCGTTCAAATTACATTCGATTAAAATCTGGGAAAATGTAACTTTCGATAAACAAATGGAAGAATTCGAAATGTTTTTTGCTCTATTTCTTATTACAAGTGTTACTGTGTAAACAAATTATCTCTGTCACGTTGTTGAATTCAGGTATGCATGCAATAGTTAAAACTGTTGTTATTAGGCCTCGTTTAACTAGCGATAACAATATAATCGCTATCTGTTGTAACGTGTGCGCGGCTCACGAGACCGGGCACGTGCGCTCGCTGCCCTGTTGTTTGTCCACCGGCGTGACGCAACGCGATCGGTTTTTGTTCAGCTTTCGACCTACACGCTGATGTCATCGTGTGTACAATCATCATTAGCTGCCCCCTTGCCCATGAAAGTTGATTTCGTATCATTCGTTGCCATATTTATGACCAGGTAACTGTGGGTTCTTTGGTTATCCAAAATATAAATTGTCTGTCTCGGTGTTTGGTTTACTTTATTAAGTTCTTTACCTTTGTTTCGTGCTGCGTTTCAAATCGTGATTATTTGGCGCCCACGCGTATATTTATGTATTAGGTATAATTAATTTCGCATTGTCTTTCGTTCGTTTATTGCATTCAGTTTGAGATTGTCATCAAGGCTGTTGATTAAACTTGTTTATTCTCCGTAATTATTAAAACCTGTAATATCTTGTTCTAAGTTGTTTACTTAAACTTTACTGATGTCACTATCTTTGGTTTTGTTTACACCATTTGATTTACTTTGATTAATTTTGGTTTGGTAAAATATTAAAGATCTTTAAATAATTTCTGTCGTGATTGCAAATATATCAAGTATTACCTATACATACCAGTATTTATATGTTCCCCATTTTATATTATGATATTTATTTTTGTTATTGTTAAAAACCATAGTAATATGAAGGCGTCTATAAGGAGTGGGAGGAGTTATCGAGGAGTGCTATAACTTATTGCAATTCAACTACACATCGAAACTTTAAGAATGTTGCTAACATTCGAAAATGTTATAAAAGATTGACATAACCACTAGCCATAAGTGTCAAGTGTCTTTATACGTCGTATGTTTCATAAGAATTGTTAATTCAATAAGCGTTATGTATAATTTGTTTAGCTAGCGTTTGTAAATGGTCTGTAGCTCTCTTGTTGACATTGCTTGATTACGTCCTCGCGTACGTGTTCTGTCTATATTTAAGACTCTAGATTTTTTATATTTTGTGACAGCTTCGACAGTTTTTGTGAAGTGTTTCGCAAGACGGGATAGTTTTGAATGTTTATCTAATTCCTTTTGGAACGTGAATCGTTTCAAAAACTGAAAAGCATTAGTCCTTTAAAAGGTTTTGACAATATTGAACTTCTTCTTGCAATTTTAAATTGATTAATCATAGCTTTGGCATCGTCTGTGAAATCCTCTTTTCGACAAGTGAAACTTATTTTGGAATTATTAATTGTTATCAGGTGTAGTGATGCATAATATTTTTTCGCTACACATTTTTACTGTGCCAATTCTAAATAAATATTTTTGTTACAGTAATCTCTTAGCAATTTTTATATCGCGTGGCAGTTAGACATTATGAAAACATAAATTTGGAATATATTTTAGTCAGTTCGTATAGGAAAGGAAAGGAGTTCGTATATTAATTTCCGTGCTGACCTTATCGCTTGATTTCCTTTTATTTCTAGAAATTACGAATATCATATTACATTTCCTAATGGCATTGATCGATCGATTGAGTATATTCTTGAATGGAAATCTTCCCACGAATATTTTTTTCGAAGGTTGAACGCACTGCTAGCAGTCTCGTAGACATGAAGAAATATGAAATTTCGCCTACGCATTGACGCCTTATGATTTGCCTTCTATTCAACGTTTACGTTCACTACACCTCACCTGGCTAGTCATGCCGCGTGGGTAGATTGTTCTAGAACATCTACGTGCATGAAAATCTTATTCTATAGAAAATTATATATTGGACAAAAGTACATTTTATGAGAGTTTTCAGGACTTATTTGGCAGTTGGCACCTATAAATAACAAAAAAAATATAGTGCGAGACTGGTAATGGTGCAAATAGCGAATATGTTATCGGCTATGCCTACAATCCCAGGAGAACTTGGGTTGATTATTTTTTTAAGGAGGCTTAGACGTTTAAAAAGTTATTTATTTAGAGTCGCAGGCAATCTCGTCTGTCATACGAAAGCCTACAAGAAGGCTGCGACCTCACGTCGCAATGTATATCGGTTTTCTGCAGGCAGTAGTGTCACCTCGGTCGAGCCGGCCCATTCATGCTGCTAAACAAGTTACACCGCTGCTCTGCCACATATAAGATTAATTTAATGTAATTTACCTACATAATTATCCGATCTTCGACGATGAAATAATAACACTGCAATAAGGCGTAATTATGCGTAATTTATAAATTACTGTGTCGAAAGAGAATAATTTCACCCCTTTTAACATTCATATGGCAAAATTGTGTCATATTATACATGGCAATATCATTCACCTGGGTCATTACTGGCCATTCGAATGAAACTTGTCCCATACACCATTCATATAATGACTAGTGTGTAAAGGAGATAAACGGTTATATTCTTGGCGACTAGAGATAACTTTGCGCAGTCGCACGATTATACACATTGACAATATGCGAAAGTATCGCGGCAAAGGTCACTTCCTCGGCCGTCCTTGCCTTATATGGCGTTGGTGGCGAGGCGCGCAACACGTTTGCTCCCGACCTGATGTAGTTGCGAGCCACACGTAAGAACGAGACGTGAGATGACGAGATCTCGCAGAGTATTTCGGCTTCACCTGTCACATATTGAATTTTTTTTCTTTATCGTCCGGGTGCTTTACGAAATCGGAGATATAATCGAGTGCTTCCTGTATTGACGCGGTTTATGTTTATTTATATCTGTCGCGGGGACGTGGTTATCGCAAATTGTCATGTACACGCACAAAATTGTTGTTGTTTGTTATAAGGACAGTTTTATTGAGCTGAGGCGACGACGAAACCGGATCGGTCGAGTACAACATTGAGGTCTTTTGACTTGAATGCGGGCTTTTAGTTGATAACACAATGTTATATCTTGAATAAATCTGTCAGTAAAACACTTTATTTTATTGGAGTTATTGATTGTTGTTATACTGTTTTCAGAGTGTAAATTATTTCACAAGCTGTTTATGTATTACAGCACTTTAACTAGTTTCGTAGGGACAATGAGTAAGGACGAAGCATATTTTGGAAATGTTCTTTAACTTTTATTACTATTGCAATCGTATTACTTTAGCGTGTCGTTTTATCGTTACGGCGGCAACATAATATGAAAATTCTAAAACCTTTGAGGTAGTCTTAAAATTTCTTTACTTAAAGAGATATGGACATGTAGGAAGTCGAAATTCGTGAACCTCTCTTCACTACTTACTATAAGTGTGCTCTTATATCAAAGATGGGTTTAGCTGACGTGTGACTGTTTGTTGCAGCGAGGATTCCCGTTTGAGGAGGAGGAGGGCTCGGGCGCGTGGAGCGAGCTAGCGGCGCGGCACCCCGACATCGCGGCGCGGCTGAGGCAGCGCCCCGCCACTTGGGCTAGGAAGCGCCGCCCCTCCAGCCACGACGCCACTGACGGTTAGTATAATACTACTAACATAGGTGTTAGGGTTTGATTCTCGGAGTAGAACTCTACTTAACAATATTTGTTTCACTTTTTTAAAGGTGTGAAATATTATTATGCCTATGTTCTCGAAATCGGTATTTGAGTTTTAAAAGTACTAGTATGTGTAAAAATTTGTAAATTTTTGGCTCTTCAAACTAGGTAGTAAGAATGCTACTTTCATATAAGAATCATTAGTACCACATATTTTTTGATACATTTCGTCCCTCGATCCATGAATTTTTTAAAAGAAATATAATAGCAATATCAATATCCATGAATACTGCAATCACTGAACTGAGATTCATGTTTGCAGGTGTTATAACAAAACGTTTCGTGGTTGCAGATTTCGGCGACAGTTTCGGCGGCTTCGACAGATTCCCCTTCGACGACATACCCCCAGAGTTCAGAGAGCACTTCCCGTCACATTGGAACCGCAGGTTCGGTTCCCGCGACGAGCCACAGCACACACAACACACACAGCAGTCGCAGTCACCACCGCAGCAACAGACGACCGCCACACAGACTGAACAGGGCGCCGAGCCCACAGAACAGGATCAGCAGACCTCCATTCCACAGTACGGCCTCAGGAACACAGTAGACCTCGGACAGAAGAGCGCGGCCGACCCGAGCCTGGTCGATGCCGACGATCGGACACAAAGGTCTATGTCAGCACCCCCAGATACTCCCAATCAGAACAAAATGAGCGGCCAGAACCATCAGGAGCAAGCGCACCAACCTCCGCATGCGGAACAGTCCAATGTTAGACACATACCAATATTTGTGGAGGGGAGGGACCAGCCCCTGATTAATAAAACTGTTGACCATGGCACTCACTTCGGCGACACGAAGCCCACGTATGTGCCCCCGCCGCAGCAGCCTCACATCGATAGGGATCAGTATTTCGCGGATGACGGCCCTGGCAGCTTCCACCCGCCACCTAACTTCTCGCGGGCTTTCAGCACACCATTTAACAAAAACTTTAGACAGGGTCCTCAACCATTCGTACAACAGAAAGTATATCCCCAGACAGCTTTTGCTAGGGGTGCTTCGCCGCAGCGATCTCAATCACCAAAGCCTCAAATGCACCCCGAAGAGCATTACATAAAGGTGCCAGTGCATCATGATCAGCCTGCTCAAAAGACTGAGCCTCCGTCCAGAGCGCAGAAATCACCACAGCAACATCAACAACCACCGCCACACCAGCAACAGCAGCAACATGCGCAACATCACCCGCAACAACATCCGCAACAACATGCGCAACACCATCCGCAGCAACACCACCCACAACAACACGCACCTCCCCAACAACCTCCACAGCGGGAACAAACTCCGCCACAAACCAAACCACAAGCACCGTCCTCGAATGACCCAATCACGCTGATTCTCAGTATTCAAACCGATGTATTAAATCTCATGACCGAAGTGGAAAACTTCACCGGTTCCAAAAAAGACAAGAAATATTTATTTTTGGACGAGATGCTCACAAGAAATCTCATCAAATTAGATAATATTGAAACAGACGGCAAAGAAAATATTCGACAGGCGCGCAAAGAGGCAATAAAATGTATCCAAAAATGTATTGCGGTCTTAGAAGCCAAAGCAGATAGCCAAAACGCTGCGCCGGCACAGGGGCAAGCGCAGGCCCAACCGGAACCAGAACCCCAACCTCAAGAACAGCCTCTAACCCAAGACGTGGAAATGAAAGAAAACGTGGATAAATTATCTGAACAGCCCGCGGCACCCGAACCAGTGACTGAAAACGGTGAAGTAGAAATGAAAGAAACCACCAAAGAAGAAAAAGCGCCTGAGGTTGAGGTTCAATCAGAGAAAGAGAAGACCCCAGCGCCTGCTATGCCTGCACACGAGGAAAAGAAAGAAGAGCCGAAGCCACAAGATGATAAGGCGGAGGCAGCACAACCTAGCGACAAAGAAGCTGCACCTGCAGAAAACAAAGAAGTGTCACAACCCCAAGCGGCTGACACACGACCCGACGAGAGCAAACCTCCGGAGGAGAACACTGAATCGAAATTAGAAGAACAGAAACCAGACGAGAAAGATAAAAAAGCCAGTCCCAAAAAAGTAAAAGGAAAGAAGAGAGACAAGAGTAAAGATAAGGCAAGTGCCCCTAAGGATAGTAATAAGGAAGAAAACGTAGAACAAACTGATAAGAAACCAGAGGAACAAAAGGAGGACAAAGTGGAAGCGATGCAAGTGGACGACAAAGGTGATAAGAGGGATTCGCAAGTGATGGAAGTCGACGCTGGTGCTAGTCAATAATCATAGTTTGCCTTAGTGAAATGTCATGTAGATACACAGCATAATTCGCCGCACGTGGCCTGAGATATCTGCCTTACTTCATCGTGTTAATTCTTTGTGCTAAATAACACTGGTGTTGACAATGTTTATGTTTGTACATTTTACGTTTTTAATATTAAACATATGTGTAAAGAGATTGTTGTCGTATAGGGTTTGAAATTATCCGCGCGGATCCTAATATTTAATTTAATTTATTGTTTATCATTTACTTGATAACACAATTTTGTCAATAAATAATAAATTATGTACACCACTTTGTTATTTTATATCCTTTTATTGATATACACGTGAGCTTATTTAACACTGATTATATCACAGGAAATAAATGACTGCTATAAAAATAATATACTCTCTTTAACTTAATTCACTAAAACAGAAATTCAGTCACTAGGCTTAAAGTACACTGCACAAAATGACACGATTAATCTAAACAAACTTGATCAAACATTAAATAAACAATAAAATATAGAAATATTTGAACTTAATACAAAAAAAGATTACATGCCAATGGAATTTCTCGTCTACTTCAAGAGGTGTAACAAAATTCGCTCCATATAATAGAGATTATTACATGATACATAGTACATAACAATCAATTCACAGTATTTATAAGGAATTTTTACACTGTAATATCTGTGAACAGAAGATGACTAACATGGTGAGTTCCATACAGTTCTTAGTCAATGGACAGGCATAGCGTTAACAATTAACCTGCTCGTCATCAATAGGTCGTAAAAAATGTATATATTGTTATGACCTATGTATTTACCATATTAATTTATTATATAGTTCATTTTGTTTAAATTTAATATACACAAAAACAAAACGAATTACAAAATTGGAATACTTTCTCTCCACAGCTGACAAATGAACCATAGATATCAGACGTTTCATTCACTCCCATTCCTTCATGACCCGGTCCCAATCCTCATCTGCGATGAACGGCTTGTCTATACAGTTGATCATGTATTCGCCACAGAAGATACATTCGCTCGCAACAATATCATCTATTTCGTTCTTGAGCACCTCACGGTAAGGTAGCCCGGTGCTGGTCTCTGTGGACAACTCTATGTTGGTCCGTAACCGCAGCTGTGTTTGTAATTCGTTTAGTTGGTTGCGACGCGCCTGGCCTGAGAAATTATAAATGTACCTTGAAATACCTAGTATTTTATAACGCAAGTCACCTGAAAACTGACTGAAAGTCAATAATTTGGGAGCTATGAAGTTTAAAAACGAAGTCGAATATACTATTCGTAGCTTATAGATTATTCAAATATGAATATTTTTAAATTTAATGTACTCAAATATGGCTAAGTTATTGACAATCAGTATTATAGCACAAGTCTAGTTTTGGATAATTATTTATTCATTTAAGGCATGGAAGACTTACAGCTATATAAACCTAAATAACACTAAACTAGTTAACTGATAGCCAATAACAAGCCCTCACTTTATTTTATCACAGTCCTTTTATTGGAATACGTACTGAGTATAGGCATGATCTCGCCGGTGAGGCAGTCGCTGTGGAAGTTATGTCCGCAGGGGAACAGGTAGAAGGGCCGCAGCAGCAGCGTGATGTGACACAGGCAGCACTCCGCCGTCACGCACACGCGCACGCTGCGGTTGCGGAACGAATGGATCTCTGCGCGGACCTGAGGGAAAACAACCCTAGCTGGATATTTTCCTTGAACGTAACCGCACTTTATACAACATGCAATGAAGTTCTAGAATAAAAGAACATTGCAACGTGTCGATATCAGATATTCAAAAACTATATGCCATACCCTAATAAATGAAACGAAAAGTGTTCCGTACACACACTTTTATATATCACTATGTTGATATAACGTTTAGAAGAAATAACGTATTTAAACCAATAAATACAAAAGACAGCTTGTATTTCACATTCACACGGAGTGTATGCAATCGTCACAATTGGGATAATTCCGAGTGCGTGCTAATGGAAAATCTATTTATGAATATGGATAATTCCAAGTATGGTAGTGCGTGCTATAGGAAATCTTTTCTTGAATATCATTGGTTGACATCCCACAAATATTTTAATAGGTAAGGTAAAGTGATTCCGTCGCTTGTGATGGTTAGTGGAGTAGCTTTCAGATAGTGTATTTATTGCTGATTATACCTCGTCAGGAAATAGTATTTATATGATACAGGAATTTCACTTACATATTCCGCCGACTTCGTAGCTTCTTCTATTTCGGCTTTCGTTTCTTCTATTTGGTTATTATATTCCTAAAAACGCGATATAAATAAGGTGTTGAAATATAGAATTATAGTTTAAATAATTATAAATATACGCATTTAGTTCCAGAAGTAAGGAATTAAATTTCCCACCTCAATATAAGTTATGCAAAAGTGAGCGATTGTTTCTTCTTTGAAGTAGGAAAGGAGCCACGGTTCAGGATGATTTGCTACATAAGATTTTATAGGCAAGAGCCCACAATAGACTTATTTTAATCCTAGTTAATAAATGGTTTCATATTACTTCAGGAAGAGTTTTGTACGAGCAGAACTGCACACAAAATGTAGTCTTTATTTTACAATTCCAAGATACCTTAGGATAAAAAGTCGTTGCATGTAGTTGCACACCCCCTGACCTTCGATATTCGGGAAAGAGAGGCGAATGACGGAGTTTTAGTCGGTAGGACGGTTTACGCCCGCAAGTCCGGCAGAAATTCGATAACGGATTTCGCCGTGATAAAAAAAGAGAAAATGATAAAACTTCAACAGATATTTTTAAACTTACCTGCAGAGACTGGCATATAGGTTCCCGGAAATGATCGATGGTAACCACATCGCTGAAGAACGGTAGAATGTCCTCGATCTTGATGTGTGGACATTCCTCCAGGAACCTCATGGCTTCCTTCAGATCCTGGTTCTTTGTTATCACGTGCTCGGCTGATAACAAAACGTGCGTGATTTTGATGTTGATGTTGCCTATTAAACTTCCGTGACTGGTTATTGCTATAGAGTGTCTCATCTGGGAGAGACATTGTATATGAGTAACAATAGCGATAATTTCTATTGGTGTTTAGCAATTTATAACTCATAATTAACAAGTTATTAACAGTAATATTACAGTACTCCCGATTGAAATCGCATTACACGACCATTCACCATTAATCAATCGTCGGTTTAGTCGTTTTGTGAGATCGTGCTCCATCCTATGGGCACATCCTTGCAATGGATAAAATGTTCGACATCAATCTACATCATTCATTGTCTAAGTGGTCCAGGGGAGACTCGACGGGTATCTACGTTGGCGTGACCAAAAAATGGGGCTTCGCAATTCGTAAATCTACGAAAATTTATCTGGTTTTAATAGTAAAGAACTAAAATGTAGTCTTGACTTCACCTAACAATGCAGGCAGATAATATTTTTAGAAGATCAGCGACTGTTACATGTAAAATCTTGCATATTCCAGAGAATATGGTAGAAATTTAGCTGTAAAGGGTCCACCTGAACCAGCAACATTTTGAAAGTGTTCTATGAGAAAACAAAGTTTAGAAACCTCTGATCTACATCAATACTAGGAGCAAATACAAGAACACACCAATATTGAGCCACAACTGTTTCTGCATCTCGTCGTCTTCGGGCATGTTGGCGACGCTCTTGGCCAGCGCCACGTCCACCTGCAGCGCCAACTCCACCGCGGACTCCCACAGGCCCAACAAAGCCGACAGATTCACGCACGCCTCCGACAAGTTCTTCTCGCGGCATAGTCTTGAACAGGACAATGGTAAGATTAACTAGTTGTGGAAAAGTTCCATCGAGTTATAGATCTAATTTTCACCAAGAAATTAGAGTCAGAATTGATTTTTTAGACGGGCCCTCCAAAATGAGGCCTCTGCACCTGATTACAACTGGAGTAGGATCTAGATAGAGTGTCGTCTGACGAGAGAGATAATTAATATGATGAAACGTTTTATAAATATTAGATTGTAATTAAAATAAATATTTCAATTACAGAACGAAAGAGGTAGTTTTAAAATACAACCCACCTTAAAGCGTAGTGAACATCAAAATTGACGAGCGATATATTTTGTCCCTCGCGCGCCAGATACCTCATCAGAGCCAAATGATCGTGCTCCGCGTATAACGTCAGCAGGTAGTTATGAATCGCCATGTTCTTCACGTTAAAGTGCTGCAGCATGAACTCCAAGTACCGCGTGACTTCTGACACGTGCGTCGCATCATTCTGACATGACAGGAACGCCGGTAATAGCTTCGCTGGATTCAACCTCGCGCCCTGCGATATCAGTGCGTTCACGAAATGCTTCGGCGACTCCTCCATCAGAACTGGCGCGAACTGGTAGAACAATTCTGGCTTCTTCAACGACTGTAAAGTGTTGATCGCGCCCAGATAATTCTTCCTGTATATGTACTGCGCCACAACGTTCTCGTGGTCTTCGTTCATGATCGTCAGTTTTAAAAGATTCTGTTTGTCTCCGTGCGACGACATCAGATCGTATATGACTGACTTCACGTGCTGCATGCAATCCGCCACCTTCGGCTGGGCGAGGAACTGTTCCAAATCAGTCTGTATTACTTTGTACTCCACGCTGTTTTCTTTGCCGGTGCGGCGCAGCAGCCCCAGCTGAGATAAATACAGCTCCGTCATCCAAATAACTATCATGGATATTAAGGTTTTGTCTTCACTGGTGAGTGATTGGAGTCTTTTTGTTAAGTACACCTTCAGGGCGTCAATTTGATCACACTCTAAGAACTTTAGACATATAGTTTCGAAGCTCCTTTGTGTTTCCGCGAACACTTCGGCACTACTTTTATATTCGCCTTTGGAGAACAATAGTTCAGCTTGTTTTACATTGATCATGTCCAGAAATGCAGGATTATTCTGGCAGTACTGTTTGGCGAGATCGAATTCCTCTTTATCGGAGTATATGCGCCAGAGATTCCGCTCTTCTCTTATAACTTTGTATCGGTACACAGTCTTGTCGGTGAAGACCCATATCGTTCTCTTTATGACGTCCCTGATTATCGTTTTCAATTTCCCGTGCACTTCGGGGAAGATGTCTTCGTGAACCAACTCTTGGTTTAGGAGAGAGACCACTTTGACTCTGTCGGAGTACATGAGTACTGCGTGGAACTCTGTAAGGACAAAAGACAGTGGCGCGCTCTCCTTACCATCGGGTCCTGAGGGATAGTTGATGAGGGAGCCTTGAGTCACTAGGGAGTTGGAATTTTGTTGCGAAGTTGGATCCAACTGAAATTGACGGTTTAATTTCAACCATTAGTTACCGTTGGATAGACTGAATATCTAAATAAAATAGTCATAAATGTTACGATTTTATGATTGTCGTAAGTTATTACGAAAATATTGTCTACTAACTTTTGATCACAGTTCCGCCAGTTTGTAAAAGTTTTCCGGGCTAAAAGCCCCGATTTACATTTTCCCGGATTAAAATGGAGCCTATATGTTAAGTTAGACCTCTAGCAGTATATGGGTGAAAATTTAATTCATTTCCATGCATTAATTTTTGTGTGATGCGTGTACGTACAGAGAGGAGAAGATTGTAAATACTGTTGAAAGTAAAAAGTCGTAAAAAGTTTTTCTAAATAAAGAAGATTTGAACTAAGCCCAAAAAATGTATGGAGGCGTTTGGATAATTCATTCAATTTGAGATGTTAATGTTTTATTTATTTTCCACATGTACTTAAAATTAAAAACTAACCTGCCCATAAAATATACCGGGCTCCGTCAACCAAGCAAACGTCTTCGGCTTGTTATTGGTGTCGAAGAAGAACTGCAACTTGGAGTACTTCAGGGTCGAGGGGATCTCTTGGAAGCCCGTCTCCGGGATGGTCAGGTACGCGTAGAAGACGGATTGTAGCGACGGCTTATCATCAGTCACTATAGCGTGACCTATAAACTGGTATAAACGGGTGGGTGTGGTAACAAATATGAAGTATTTGGATGTGCTTCCCACTCTGTGGAACTGTATCCCTGTGATTGGCGTGTCTTGGCCTTTACCGATGTCGAATATCTGGAAATGCAGGAAAAATAATAAATATTATACATAAAGCAGAAAAGCGGCAATAGCCTAGGTGAGTGTGGAACAGTCTGCCGAGACGAGTGTACGCAGGTTCAAATCCCAAGTACACCCACCTCTGACGTTTCTAAAATTATTTGTGTATTTTTTGTGAATTATCACTTGATTCAACGGTGAAGGTAAACATCGTGAGGAAACCTGCAAGCCTGACAAATTTGAGGGAGTGTGAAGTTTACCAATCCGTACAAGGTCAGCGTGGTGGACTAAAGCCTAATGCCTCTCTGCAGAAGAGGAGGCCCGTGACCAGCAGTGGGACATTATATAATACAGGATTGATATATTATACATAAATACGATACAGTATTCGGCAGTGTATCACCTTTAGAAAGAGATACTTGGTTTGCTACAAACTTTTTTTTGTGATGGACATGCAATTTTCTTTACAGTACCTACTATAAGTGTTGGATGCTAAAGTCGAAATTGTAATAGCAAGCTTTGTTGTAAAGTAGATTAAGTATTGTCGCAACAATAGCTTATAAGTGCGAATGCCGGATATTGTCCATGATAAATATTGTGTATGAGAATTCCCCATTATTCAATAAAAATGTAAGCCAAATTACACCGTTACCAACAAACGTTATCAAACAGTGTTTAAACTAATCAGATTTGGTGACGATTGTCCTCTCATTTATACCAGTATAGACGAAACAGTAGTTAAAAGTATTTTCATTTATAATATTTTTATAATACCGCGCCTACAGCCCTTCAGGGTTACTTGCGAACTAGTGCTCCCACATTTTACTACATCATAGGCAGAGAAACGATCGCAATATTGACCATATTCCAATGCTGATTAGATTAATCACTGAATAACAACGTTTATAAAAAAGTATTATACCAGAGTAAATCAAAATCTAGACTACAGTCACGAGAAAAGTGCAATAAAAAAATAAATAAACCCAACATGCAAAGGTAATGAGACACTCGTTATTTACCAATCCGTCAATCTCTCTCGTCCCGTACAGTGGCAGATAGCTGGGCAGCTTGCGACAGAAATTAACGAAAATTACTTTTAAGTTACATACAAAGAAATAGGACGACTATGTTACTCTATAATAAATTAATATTCGGAATTGAAATTTTGATATAATATATTATGAACTAGCTTTTGCTCGTGGTTTCGCCCGCGTAAGAGCTTTTTTGGGATAATAGTAGCCTATGTCCTTCCTCTCGAACTATGTCCATACCACGTTGCATCGAAATCTGTTCGGTAATTTTTGAGTTAAAGTTTAGAGTTTACACAGACAATCAATACCCGAGAATATGTAAGTATAACCAAGTAAAAAGTAAAGAGTTATAAAGAAATAGTCACCTATCAAATATATTGAAATACATAGTAATTAGTAAAACACCTCCCAACTCCCTTTTAATTTCTTTAATTAGTCTAATCGAAGGTATTTCAGAATTAGTAACTCCATCTATCCCATTCGAAGTAGAACTAAAATATACCTGTTTCCAATACTGTTCACTAGCTGTGAACATTCTATCGCTGTTGGCTTCCAGCTCTGTCTCCAGGATATGACCTTGAGAGGTGCCTAGCAGTATAGGCCCAGTAGTAGTCGAAGATGTGTTCTCGCTGTTCCACCCTACTTCCGTCACCTCGTAACTCCGAGATTTACTGACAGATTTCAATTTCATACTCTTCTGATGTAGGTACACCAGTTCAGGGTAACCGTCCTTGGTCTTCGCTGCGAAAGCCATGAGGAGGTGGTACCCTAGGGGATCCAAGAATAATCCAGTGAGCTTCGAATTCGCTTGCACGAACTTTGTGTAGTGGATTTCTGAAACAAAAATAAGATAAAGCAATTGCATACAATATACTTATTGCCTTAATGACTATACCTAATTAAAGTGACAAGTTTAAATGCATGTAGATAAACATTATATATTTGAATCTTACAGGACTGAAAGTACCTCACAAACCAAACCAATAATTAATTGACTATTGGGTATATAGTATAATTGTTTACATTTATTTATTCCTTAACATAATACCATTAAATATATTCCGATACAAATCTTGTTAAATAAGATCTATCATGATTAAAACAAGTCCTAGAAATGTTAGGTATTATCAGTCCATTAAAAACATGAAATCTGACTGTGAATCACAACAACAGAAGTATGTAAAGCCATTTTTATGGCACATTACTTATCTACCGAGACAAGGAAGATTTGGCAGACAGCCAAAATGTTTGCCGAATGTCTAGTACCTAAGCAATAAAATCTAAGTACTGCAATCAATAAGGGTGAGTCAGGATACAAACAGAGTCTCCGGATAGAATGCTTTCTATTTTATTTCTTTTATTGAAAATACTTTTTGTCTCCGTGATATCAACAACAAACGGCCCAACGGAAGATCAGTGCTGGCATCACTGCCAGCATATTTATTTTAGTTGGATTTTTGGCCATACAGCAATGCAGTGGTTAGTGTAAATATATAGAATTGGGAACCAAGGCAACCCTGGAACATCAAGGGCCGTATTCATAAAATAGTCTTGACTTTGAGTATGATTTTAAGTAAAAGTTTATGGTATTGATTTAACCATTCAATAAACAAACCTTAAGTTATCATTTAGTGCCAGTTTTTAGTTGATTTGGTGGTGTGTAACAAACAAATCTTAGGTTTTAGGAGACTTTGATATTATTTGGGATGTTATTGAAATCTGATTATTAAATAGTAACGTTTTTAAATTGTTGATGTTAACTTGACTACATCTCAGCTGATATCTTCAGAGCATGGGCGCCAGGAGGAGGGTGCAAGTAGGTGCATGTGCAACCCCCCTACCCAGAAATAAATCACAAAATATATAAGTCACTGAATACATTCGCAACAATGGGACCTAGCACCCTTAAAGGGTTTTTATGATAATGCCTGTGCGATTAGAATTTAAAAAAAAAACTTAAAGATATTATGTAGTATAGTGCATATGTGCAGATGCACCTCCCTAAAACTAATCTTGGTGTAGCCCATGCTTCAGAGCGAAATAGAGTTACATCTAAGACATATATTATTTATTCTCTTTATCTTACAGTCATGTTAACCAGCCTCTGAACCTCACAGATTTCCTGGGACCTTCCCAAAATTTGTCTTTACCATTTGTGTTATGTATCAAACAATAAAATGGGATATTATAAACTGCATGTCACACTACTACATAATAGTGTGTCTATATTGTCATTTTTATTATTTGCCTAAAAATATTTGACTGCGTGCATATACAGTTTAAATATTTAACTGCACTAATAGATCTATCACAATTTTATTGAACATGTATTTTTAATCATACATTAGTGCAATGGATACTATAACATTGCAAATATAAGAATTGCATAAAAGAATAGTTTTATCATTGTTTTTTTTTATCTGTTATAAAATATGATATCCAAAAAGTATTAATCTTTAGTACACAAATAGCAATTAATACAAAGAAATAATTAAATACACTTTTTTTGTGGTATCCAAAACAAAAAATTTAAGATGAAACATGATTTTGGATGAATTGAAATAATAAATTAAAACAAAATGTATTTATTGTATCATTGTAATGATATAATCTATTTGAATAAACAATATCACTAAAAACATTCATAATAAAGGCTCTTCCATTTTCTATCAATTCCTATGCATGAATGTTTTAAAACTCTTTATTTTACTAGCCAAGTGAAACATTATTAAACAAAAAAGGGTTTTAAACACTTAGATAAATAATAGAAAGACAACTTACCAGTTTCACAGTCTGGAGCCTTCAGGTCAAGTCTGAAGAGTCTGCCGTTGGCCATGGCAAGTACCAGATTATCGCTGGAGACCGCCGCATGAGTTATCAAATCCGTCGGACTCAACTTCATTTTCTGTTTAGAAAACATGGGTACATTGTCATCTAACTGCATATTGATGTATCCAGACGATATCATGGGTTCAGCGGGAGTTTTTACGCGCTGCGTGGACTGCGATGCTTGCTCGTACTGATCCAAAATTGAAGTCATCTTAGCGAAGAAACTTCTTATCACGTCACGAAAACAATGAGTTTCTCGTATTGTTTTATATCACCACACAATTTATGGCTATTAAACTATTGGAATGTGATTTTTCTAATGTACATTAGAATTACTTTGTAGCATTAAATTATAAAATATCGTTGTTCATTATAATCAGGAAAAAATCATATATAAAATCGAAAATAAACTTATGTCATTTATCATTGATTGTCATTCGCATAGAGTAAGTAATATACTACATAGTCATTCGTTTGTCAAATAACTACGTTCCGTAACGTATATGCCTACAAATTTGTAATTTTTTGTCCCTGTGGATAATGTATAGGTAATTCGAAACGCAATAACTAAAGTTTATGTATGTATAATATGCTCGGGCGTAGAAAAAAGAAAGAAAAAAATAAAAATATTTTAAAATTCACGGATCAACACATAACGTAGACATGTAATTGACTGTTTCTCATTTCTGAACGTTATGCTGTCTTATGTCAACAGCAATGACATTGACATTATAAATAGTAATCACATTGGTTTTTACTACCACTGGCATTCTTATTCCTTTACAGATAAGGGTCATTTTATAAAAATCATAATTATGTATAAAATTGTGAGCAAAGCGTCAGAAATACTACATTTGTGTACAACTCCGCCGGCTATCGCATTTGCCATTGATACCGCAGTTTTTGACTTTTAATGTAAATAAATTCAGTGATAAGTCCGATAATCGTAAATTCTGAGTTGATAACAACGCCCTATTTTTCCGAGCAGCAAAATCGTATTTAATTTAATACTAGTATAAACCTGTCGAAGGCGCAGTGTAAAGGCAGTTATTGTTGGTAAATTATATTTTGGCCGGCCTTGGCCCATTATCATACATTATCGTATTTGAATAAGTACAGTGTCAACGTAGAGTCGTGTTTGGTTAAAAACTTTTGTGATATAATTCATACAATCGAAATGGCCGCGAGTGTATTCCTGAAAACATCGAAATTTAGTAGTAAGTATTTAATTATTTAATATGAGATAGCGGGTATATTTTGGCTACAGTATATATTAACCTACACAAAGCATACCCAATGATTTTTTTAAATGTGGGTAGCTGTAAATAATGTGGGTGTGGGCACTCGGAGGGTATTTTGAGGGTTAGTGAATTCCTGATATTTTTATATGTTATATAAACTATACGAAAAGCAACTCCTTAGAATATATGTTGATAAATATTAAAAATATTTACTGTACACAATGATATTCGTTACTAAGAAAGCAGATAAACTATTCAAACTTGCAATCTGAAGAAGACACCAACTTATCACAATTGTGTCATTTTCTTTCATTAGGTGTAAATGACAAATACCTGCTGTCTTCTTTTTTCAAGCTAGATTAAATATGACATCTCTTTCAAATATCAAGAATGTATGTGTACAAAACACCTTTTTTATTTAATTAGTTGGGTATGACGCATCTATACTTTATGAAATATCATTAACTGTATACTATATAAGAATTCATAGAACTCATATGAAAGATAAACAAAACTAGATAAAAAAATAAAATCCATGTTGCTTACATAATACAAGAATAGTAAAACATATATGTTGTTATTATTCTTATGTAATTTTTTTTTATGTGGTGCTCTCTATGGGAGCCCTATGTTCAGCAGTGGACAGTTGTAGGCTGATGAGTTGAGATGAGTTTTTTTTTTATTAATTCTCATATATTAGGCTGGGTTGACATCAGGCAGTTATTTGTAAATATTGTCTTATATTTTTGGCTTAAGATGTATGTTGCATCATACCCAAGTTGAAGGAGCATAAAGACAAGGGGAGACAACTAGTTAACTCCTGAACCAATTAACCAGATAGACTTTATTTTCTATAAAATTTTGCTTAAAGTGTCTATCTATGAGTTTTTAATTGCTTACTGTTAGGTATCAGACAGCCTTAAGAGGAGAAAGGACCAGGCAACTGCACAAGTTCTTGTGCAATGAAATGAGAGGGGTCATATGCTAACACAAGATTTCTTGTGCAGCTGGTTAGATTTGCTGTTCCATTTGAATGGACATTTTAGCCATAGAATTACTCAGCATTACAGTCTAGTACCATATAATTCTGTATAATAATTGCCACATGTGGGTACTATGATGTATACCAACAGACAGGCAAATCATTTCTCTCATTGTAATAACACCAAAAATGGAATTCACACTAGATTATACTTTTTTATTTATCATATATGACATTTATCTGTAAAAAGCAAAACATTCTCAATATTATTTTTATTGTGACCTTTTTAGATAATACGAAACAATATTATACTGTAACCTTACGTAATAAAGGCACATTGTTAATTCATTTTGTTTACCACACAATATTTACTTTCACTAATTACGTAGTTGTGACGAGAAACTTGTTTATTTTTATACATAAGATGGTCTTTTGACCTGGATTAAGTAAATATTATCTGTGTCTTGATTACTTTATATTGTATAACATTTATTTTTGTTATGCTTTATCTCTACTGTACAAGTATTTTATCAATGTTATAAAATATGATATCATTTACTCTACGATTTTTTTTATAAAGATAAACTAAAGTCACACCAACATATTATATATTGTTTTAGTTATATTCGCACTCTAAGCTTTCCTTCAAAAATAACTCTTTTCAGTAAAGAAGAGTTTCCTTTTAATAGCAAAGTAAATAATTTTATTATTATCACATGTTTAGATATCTCAGTCTATATTTTGTAATATTTTCTGTATAAAATCCATAATTTAAGTGAAATGAAACATCGCTTTTAGATATTTCAGTGTTCACTTGGACAAAGATTTATATGTCAGCAGATATTGTATTCAACAACTTTAATGAATAGAACTTTTTGTTAAAATTATGTATTCAGTGAAAACGCTAGAAGACAATAATATAATGTTTGTATTTGTAATTAATCTATTGACTATTATGTGTATGTTATTCACAAATAATAATATCTCTGTACAAAAGATTATTTGAGCTAAACATACGCTGGTAGAATATAATTTATATCCGCCCGGATAGCGACCACCATACACAAAGTGTTAAAACCCGCCGTAATGTCGCACGTAAGTGTGTCGCGTTCCGAAATCAGTCTGAGTATATCCGGTTCCAACTGCGGTATAATTGTGTCGACTGCCGAGGAGTAATCATGAATCGTCAGTCGACATTCTATTGGACCACTCCACTTACCATCAGATGCAGTGAAGTCGCTTTGGCGTGCACATATAATAAAAGTAATATAATATGCTCTACTTGGTATTTTTCCCTTAAGAAGCATTTAGTTTAATATCTGTGACAGTATACTCGATATATTTTGTGCCGTACTCGGCAGAAAATGTTACATGCAAAGTTATTGAAAGGGAATCTGCGAACTAGTAAGTAACACTGACACAGATGACGTTCTACTATACCTAAATTAAAAAAAATAAAACCTTCTGAAACCAATGTGTGATATTCATTTTCAAATATTGTTTTTAACAACTCATTGTTTATTTACTGCCAATTACTGTGCGGCAACCACCATTTACGCTCCTCCTGAGACAATTAACGCGCTAGATTCCGGTACTTATCGTTGTTCAGCGGTATCGTTTTATTCAATATCTTCGCGTTTACATTACTAGTCATATTGTATTGTTTCAGTATCATCCCTACAATGCATGAAAGCAGTAGCTGTACAAAGAAGGACGTTCAGCTGCCAGCTCAACGATCAGCAGAAGGCTATCCAGGAGATGACCAAGAACTTCACCACGGAATACTTGAAGCCCAGAGCCGCTAAGCATGATTTGGACGGGCGGTTCCCTTTTGAGGCTGTAAGTGTTTTACTTTTAATTTATATACATATACTTATATTGTTTTATTTTTAGGTCCTGCCTTAGCAATCTCTTCCCACCTTTTCTTTCGAAATAAAAGTCGTATGTGTAAATTCAGGATATAATTGGTTGATTTTTTTTTCCAATATTGTGTGTACCGGTTTACGTATGAATAGCTACAAAAATAACATCATTGCAAACAAACTTAATATTGAAAGCTATCATCGGTCTTTTGTATATTTTTGCACTTGCTCTCATTTACTACTCATTCTAAACAGGGATTGGCGCAACAATTTTTTTCACGATATTACAGAAAAAAAATGGTTTAGTTTTTACGACCACCGCCTTCCTCACGCTTATCCTCTTCGACGGACCCGAGCAAATCGTGTAAAATAACGACACAAAAACGATGCCTGATTTAGAAATTTAACCTAGTCCCGGACCAATATATCCAGTCATTACACTAACCGTCGATTGCAATGATCCAACCCAATCCCTTTTTCGGTCCATAGTGAAAATGGACCAATGAGAATAAAGTTTTTTTTTGACATGCTTACAAATAACTTGTTTTGATTGGTTCATTTTCGGGATCGGATCAACGGTTAAGATTGGGATCGTTTATCGTAAACAAAACGATAATCTGTCATCAATCAATGCTGTAGATAAAGAGGAGTAAATTGTCAAAGATCACACGATAAATACGGATTAGGTTTCATCTGCCAAACATTTGATATTGCACGTACGGTTACATTATGTCATCTATTAGATAAAATTACATAAATTTTATAATACTCAGCAGTAAGCATAGCGCATCAAGCTGAAGACAAAACATAGGTGACCGACAAACACTTTATAAAGACGAAAGTAACTGTTTACTCCGAACCCGCAGTGTGATATTCATTGCCGAGTATTGTAACTCTTCCTATAAAACGCTTTCAACATTTTTCTAACTTTCAACATTTTTCTAATAAAGTAAGGTTCAGCTGACAATTATTTATTTAGGGTCTCCTTCTATCTATAAAAAAATATATTTTTAAGGACGACGCAGAATTTTTTGTGTTGAAATTAAACGACGAAACGAGTTTACTGGTACGCGATACGTCCTCCCATAAACAGTAAAAACACCATACGGAGCTTTGAATTACAAAGTGCTGATTTTGCACATTTTATATTTAATGTTATTAATTGTGTAACGAGCGAAATACTAGTCTTCTAGTTTAAAAAAAAATGTGTCTGTACAATATAAATGGTCATTTTCATATTGCGTTAGTAAATGAAACTACATACTCGTGTTTGCCTCTCCTAACATTATGCTAAACAATATTTTAATAATTTTTTTTATGTTTTTATTGAAAGTTCAGATTTTATTTTTCTGAATTTTTGATAATTTTGTAATTTAGCGCGAATTTGGCGCATGCGTGAGTGTATTTCTGACTGAAAGTGTGATAATGCCGCTGCGATGAATTCTAGATTTGTTCCGACTAGTCGACTATCCGGCCACTTTCATAGTCGGCTATCAGTCGACGACTATTCGGCTTCCAACTTTGTATGTATTTCTCATTGAAACGTATATAGTGGAAATAGTATTTGCTTTTTTTCCCTGCCCACTTGACTTTACTATAATCAATGTCCAATTGATAAAAAAAAACCATACACAAGACTTTCTTTTTAACATTTAATTTTAATTAAGCTGTTTTACTTTAATCAACAATAGTATTTATTTTTTATAAAAAACTACCGCTCTGACCCGTGCTTAACGAAGCGTCACGGAAATTACCGAGTACTCCCAAAACCGTCATGGGCTTGGTCGACTAGTCGGCCGACTGGTCGGCTTCTCTACAACCTATTAATCGGCTGGTCGGCTAAGACTAGTAATAACGGCATTAAGATATTTTTTGATATTTATTTAGTTCGAAACAACACTTTTTTATTATTAGGTCTATGGTTCGCGTAACGCATTGTGAAAAATTAATTATGTTATTTTCAAGAAGATACAATATGATTACAGTAAGTTATGCAATGTCAAAATGAATAAATAAATGTAACATTTTCCAATCTGTCTGTTTTTATCTTACTTTACTTCTAACAAAGATATGATAACATTATTTTTCTAATAATCTTGCGGTTATCAGTAATGGCTCGGTATAAATGCGGGAGATAAAGTAAACTGTTGGTCAGTGACTGCACTTCTAGCAGCATATTATTCCGTCACTTTCTTACTCTAGTTTAATATACAGATTACAAACATGAAATTTTAACTTATTTATTAAGAAATTCAGTACTAAATGATTGTATATATGAATTTTACTAGTTATTAGGATGGAATATATCTTAAAACACTTAAATAAAAACTTAAATCTTAAATCTTAAAACTTAAATCGTGTCTGTTGGCCAACGGATATTTATATTTTGAATAATTAAACTACGTCTTTGCATAATAATCTTACATCATACTAGATTTTGATCGCGGCTTCGCCCGCCTGATATAGTTTCTGGACAAGAGTCTCGGTATATATTTAACTGGTGTAAAAGTATTCCTTGACCTTCCCAGGGACTCAAACAATCTCCTTACCAAATTTATCACCTTTTATCCCGGTAATTTATTCTCATGGGAAATAATGGAACTTTTAAATAGATGGCGTTAGCGTCGTACAGATGGCGCTATGAACCGCTAGTGTTTAAGTGACTTACAGGAGGAAAGGCTTCCCACACGGGTGAAGCCGCTACCAACACCTTATATTGTATATGACCAATAATGTT
Source organism: Manduca sexta (assembly GCF_014839805.1). Lineage (NCBI taxonomy): Eukaryota > Metazoa > Arthropoda > Insecta > Lepidoptera > Sphingidae > Manduca > Manduca sexta. The sequence continues at coordinate 3,171,186 of NC_051126.1, forward strand.
AAAAAATACGGAAAAGTGTGAAGCGCTAAAAATACATCACATGCTTGCGCTCTTTATCGACCGCTTCTAAATGTTCTTATTTTATCTCAAACGTCCTTCTTTGTTTTAAAGGTTATCACTCTTATCGTTTCTTATACGATCTTCAACATATAGGGATATCCACAATGTCAATGACTTTACGATATACACGTGTTATGTATGTTAAGGTTAGAATTTTTGGCAATGAAAAAATAAAAGGTAAAAATGTTCATTTATGTGTATGATAATGCGCTGTAAAATGTACTCAGCAGCCTTGTGCCAGAAATGTAAACAATGTCTACCCACTTTCTAAAAAATCCTTTTTAAAATCTATTATTCGACCGTTCCAAGAATATTAGTGTATAAGTAATTCACAATAAAAACTTACAAATGTATCTCTCGCGTTGGTACATTTCTGAGGCTGGGGATTTTATCGAGCAGATTTTTTTGATCTGACCGTTTGACTTGTACATTTTTCTTCTGCTACTATAGATTAAAAAACTCACCGACATGGGACTGATGGGCGCCTGCGTGGCTAAAGAGTACGGAGGGCTTGGCCTTGACTACTTGTCTCTCGCAGTGGCTGTGGAGGAATTGTCACGAGGTTGTGCAAGCACGGGCATGATCGTCTCCATCCACAACTTCCTCTACGCGAACCTGGTCAACGAGAAAGGCACTCCGGAACAAAAAGAAATATTCTTGAAGGACTTCACTAAGGGATGTATAGGATGTTTCGCATTGAGTGAGCCAGGTATGTTTTGGTTTATATTGAAGAAATTTTAATAAGGACCGTAAAACGGGACATGCTAAGTACGATTCCCAAAAGTTTTGATAATCGATTTAGTAGTTTATAGTTAGTCGAGTAGTTTATAGGAAATAAATATAAACCAATCGTATTGTATGGGCAGGTGCGGGAACTGACGTGGCGGGTATCAAACTGCACGCCAAACTGGACGGCGACTGTTGGACGCTGAACGGCAAAAAGAGTTGGGTGACGTCCGCCATAGAGGGCGCTGCCACTGTCACCTTCGCCACATTTGACCCCGAGTTGAAACACAAGGGACTTGTGTGTAAGTAAATGTAATTAATCCTCCAAGATACAGGCTGTTTGCTGGATTATACGATTCCTCCAAAAATTTGTTGATATTTTTTTAAGAGCTCGGCAAAGTGACCCTACAGCATCTGAGGGTTAGTGGAGTTGGTTCCAGATAGTGCAGACTAATGAGAGGTAACTCCTCGCCAATCAACACACTAATTATGCTGGCATGTAAACCTGTTTAGGCTTTAATCCACTACGCCAGCCTAGTGCGGGTAGGCAGACTTCACATACCTTCTAAATTCTTAAGGAGAACTTGTTAGGGAGACAGGTTTTTTTACGATGTTTTCTTTCACCGTTGAAGCAAGCTATTATTTACAAAATAGACATTGGAAAAGTCATAGTTACGTGCCCTTTTGTTTTGAGTCTGCGTACATTCAGCTCAGCAGTCCGTTCCACTCCCGCCGCTATAGCTATTATATTAAAGATGATCGAAATTTACACTCATCATTGTGTGTCGTGGAAAAGTACCTATTACCAACACAGGGTTAGTATTATTATTTTATTTTGTACAGAGCCCCCATTCTTATTAGTATTCCATGCGTCTGTATCGAAGTATTGGGTTCAAGGGCGTTGTCGATTGCACATTTTTCCACTACCATTATCGCGGACAGATAAATGATAACTGATTTTTTATCAATAAACTACGTTTTATATCATGTGCTTAAATTTTGTTTTATAACTAGTTTTTGTACTCGTCTCGACCCGTGCACTCTTTACCTACAAAATTCAAAGTTTCGGTTTTGCCGGGATAAGTGCCTTTAATTAAGGCATGAACTGTCCGTGAGACAAAGCCAAGAACGATTTGTGAATAGCAAACAATTATTTTTTACTTATTTTAAATGTTTCTTCTTTTTAATATAACTCATCTTACTTATATATGAATGTAGAATTTTGTGAAGATGTATGGATATTAGTCAAAGTAAATACCAGAATGGTTGCACATCTTGGTATTAAATATCGTATACAGATAGACTGGGATCAGTATAAGACTATGTTTTAACTCCGGATAGAATACATCAGTAGGGAAGGGTCCATATAACCCGATTCCCGTCGGCTTCACTTTATGTAGAAATTATGTAGAATCTTATCATCAATAGAACAATTTGAAGACTGTATTCATGCATATCAGTACCTAAATATTGTGTCGGCTTCCCTTTTGGAAAATTACACTTTTCGCCACTGATATACATTTAACATTATGCCTTTTTATAACGCGAATTAGCTCCCAAGCGGGCGGAGTCGACACGGAACGCCTTATAATATTAGTGGGATGCCTATTAAAAAAATTCGTATTAATTTTATGGTTATCAGGTTTCCTTGTGCCAATGGACTCTGAGGGACTGTTCAGAGGAAAGAAAGAACCTATAATGAGTGTTAGGTAAGTGTCCTCTCATATTTGTACCTCACTCTTCATACTAAGCACGTAACATTCAAAATCAAACGACTTGAACCGGCAAGCGTAACTATGCACTAACCGCCATTTTCAATTAACGATCCCAATCCCTTTTCCGATCTATCTCAAAAATGGAAAGAAACAGACAGAAATGTCAAAAAAACTTTATTCTGATTGGTCAATTTTTGCGATGGATTGATTGATTGGTCGCACCGCGCATGTGATACAGATTCGCCATTAGTGATGGCAATTATTTTAAATCAATTTCATTAGCATGCTAATTTTCATGTCTTAGCATGATAAATAATCAAGCTAATGCTAATTGCTAATATGACACATGAATTAAAATGCAGAATGAAGAATAAGCAGTTTGAGCGCAATTAACCGACTAAATTTAAGGCTCAATTTTATTTACTTCTATAATTTTTTTGTAAATTTAATTATTATGATAATTTGTATATTAGAAAATATAGAATGACTATTATATTATGTGCAAGTTTTTCATAAAAATACTTTTAATTCTCTATTCAGGCATAATAATATTATTGTGTGCAATATTATTCTGCCTAGTAATGATAATTTTCCAAAAATATTAACTGTTCTATGTGCCACTCCGCGCGACGCATCACACGCGCCTTTTTTCTTGCTCACTCCTCTACTCAAAACAGGCCGCGTTAGCATTCGCATTAGCATTTAGCACGGAATTTATTATTCCTGCGAGCGCTAAGGAGAGCGCGCAAGTATGCGCTGCTATTGCGAAGCGAGCTAACGCATAAACCAATCAGCATTTCACGAAATTTAGCAACTCTATTTAATTTGTGATATGCTAAATGTGATTTAGCATGCTAACAATTAATGCTAATACTAATTAATCCAACACTATTCGCCAATGAGGCAATCAGAAAAAAAAAACAACACAAAAACTACACGTTGACTTTAATATAATCCCGTTTCGGCAAACAAAAGGGGCTTATAAATTAGAATTGAAGCGTGTGCCTCAGGGCGGCGACCGCGTGCACCGTCACCATGGAGGATGTGCGTATCCCGCAGGCGTACATGGTCGGTAACCAGGGCGACGGATTCAAGATCGCCATGGGCCAGCTGGACCAGGCCAGGATCGGGATCGCGGCGCATGCTGTCGGTGAGTTACATTCATAAGATATGTACGGTCAGCTACAAAAATGGCTGAACAAGTTCAGAATTTCATATCGCCTTTAAACTTGTTGCCTTTTCAACAATCGTTTTTTCTTCACTAAAATAAACTTCATAGAATTTAATTTATTTTAGATAAAAAAAAGAGAGTATTTCGATTGATCTTAATTTATATAAGCGTTTTAAAGTTTTGAATTTGTTTAGCTGGTTATGTGGCTGACTGTGCATGCGCATATATAGGTTGTCCCCAAGCTAGAGTTGTGTGGTACTCGCCCCACGATTTTGAAGCAACCTTACTACTACAAATTTTTAAACTATTATTTACGGAGACCATGATTTTTTCGGTGTCTGGGGTCAGGCGCCTGGAAAATAACTTTGTCTTCGCCCATGCATACATAATATCACCGTTCTCCTTTTTCAGAGTAGAACTCATTTTAACTATCAAGGTAGGACAAGGTGTTTTGCCGCCTGGAAACATTTCTCAAGTTAATTTTTTTTCTTTTACAGGGATTGCCCAATCTGCTCTGGATACAGCCATTGACTACGCGAAGAAAAGGGAGGCGTTCGGCAGACCCCTCACTAGATTAGCGTCAGTTAAGGTAACAAGATTGCAGATATCGCGACATTTATTGGATAGTCTGAAAATATTAAGTAATATTGCAATAAAAAAAAAATATACTGGCACCATCCGCGTACGTCCTTTTGTGAGATAAACCTACTTCAGAAATTGCGCACTAATATTTATTTTTGCGTGATGCATTGTTATATATATTTTTTTTTTTAAAAAGACTCTTAGACTTTTTCTCAGATCACAACTAACGAATATTAAAATAATGTTTAACTAAAAATGTATTCGAGGGTGTTGCGCCTCCAAGATTTGGCTCCTAGGGCGGTCGGCAGGACCCAGTCCAAGAACGGTAAATATTTATGATGTAAACTTAGGAAGGCCTATTATTGTCCCCCAGGACCGGCTGACGGACATGTGCATCCTGGTGGAGACGGCGCGGATGGCGACGTACCGCGCGGCCGTCGACGTCAGCACCAAGAACAGCGCCATGGCCAAGTACATAGCGGGCCGCAACGCCGCCGCCGTCGCCGACCACTGCGTGCAGATACTCGGCGGTCGCGGACTCTCCACGCACTACCCCGCCGAGAGACATTACAGGTGTGTGTACTATACTGTACAACAACAGCGCCACGGCCAAGTACATAGCAGCGAGTTATGCTTGCTATAAAAACACTCAAATACAAACATCAACTTACGCACACATACTCATACCTTTTATCCTTGAAATAATGGGCAGAAGCGCGACTGGAGGTACACTCAATTTTCGTCGTGCGTATTCCGTCCCGTGATGTGATAGGGGGCGAGCCTGTCGCCATATCGGGGATAAATACTAAACTCTGCACTGATATTGAGTAGATAAATCCAATATCACTGCCCGACACGGGGATCGAACTCGAGACCTCAGCACTGCACACAGTGCTGAGGTCTCGCTTCACTACACTGGTGCCATACAACTACGCAACTGAGGCATTATTATAACTTACGCATGAACATTTATAAGATTTTTAATATTGAACTTTGTCAATAGGGATGCCCGGGGCACGCAGATCTACGGTGGCGTGACAGACATACAGAAACGTTTGGTCGGACACTTCTTGCTCAAGGAACACGATGCGCTATGACGCGTCACGCTGGACCGGGTAACGTGCTAGTCTCGTAGCGATCGTTTATCGACATCGATAAATTAATTTGCAAATAGATTAGTATCGATGTACTATTTGAATTTTAAGTGCTGTTTTTGATATTTAGTTATGCGATCATGGATTTTATTTTATTAGTTTATGATCTCTTTTTACAGTGTTTATTTTTCAGGCATTTTATTGAAATATATAGGTTGTTATTATCTCTGAACTGTTGATCGACAGGCTTTGTGGGGTGCGGAACGAAGTTTAATTATTACACTCTTAACAAGTATTGATGCGTATTGCAGCACACATTTAGGTAGTATAGTCCAAATTTTAGTTTCAAGAACAAAAAACTTATATTAATCATCAAGAACAAATTTTTCTGTTTAACGATATCTGATATAATATATTTTTTCGAGTAGCATTTTTATTCTCCTCAATTGAGGTTGTAAATAATTTGACTACCCTAATTAATATTACTTCAGTATTTTGTACATAAGTTATTTAAATTTTACTTATATTGAGCAGCTATAAAACCATCGATTAATTTATCGATATCGATAAGATTCCTTCGTGGATAACGACCAACACTGCCACAAATTGTGCACAAATTTAAGGTAACGGATGTATTTATCGGCTAATGATTTAAATTGTATTTTAAAAGGAACGTTTTGTCGATAATATATTAAATTACGATAATAATTACCACTTTAGTGCTAGTCATGGACTCAAACAAAGCTCAATTTTCACTTTTTTAAATCTAACATTTCTATCTATTCTTTTTTTTGTCTAATCAATCGCTTTCTTTTAACATTTATTTGTTACTATAACTTACCTTCGACCATTCTTAAGAAACGAAACATTTTAATTATGACTATAATAATGAAATAAAAGTCAATACTAATTATCATCTAATTTTACAATTGAGAAAATACTCTTATATTATCGAATTGTTTAAATAATTCCTTGTACCATCGTTTTGATTAATGTATTTTATATTTTAATTATTAACCATTTTTAGCATTTATAATAAAAATATGGTGATTGAAATGTACTTATTATACCATTCCAATGTTTAAATTATTTATACTACATTTAAAAAGAACATTTATGTCCATGTGTTAAGGCGCAGTTTCATCGTATGTACATCCAGCTTAAATGTATATGGGAATAAACAACAAAATATAAATGTGTATGTTGTATGCAACGTCTTCCTGTCAAATAAATTATATCCACTATTGCAGATAGAATTGTATAGTAAAAAAACATACATACATACGTACGTTTGTTTTCCCAGTATGCTGCTCTCAGCATTTTTAGTTTAATTGGAAAGTTTCTTGTCTTTTAAAGGGAGTTAAATATAGTTTCTATGAAGTTAGGTCGCTGTATTTATGGGCCATAGATGTAGATAAGAAATTCGGCCGAAGATTGTGCCACCGGAACTTACACCAGTCTAGTTTAAAGCAAGGTATAGCTTAATGCGTTATTACAAAAAATATTCTGAACATCAATGGATAGTGTGCTGTGCCTTGCCTCATACAATTTTACATTTGATTGCGAGAAAGCGATTCTCAGTGTGCGACGACCTTAATCACTAATCATGTCCGATTTATATTTTATTTAACTAAAGCAATAGTCAGTAGCTATATTATGTTTTCGGTTTTACGTAGAGTTGATAGGTTTTGTACCAAACAACGATAAAATACATGGTTATCGTCGTGTTGGGAAAACATACGTATCGATTATATTATGTCCAATGAGTTTGAATTATACTACATTGGTAAGGTACACAGTGAAACGAAGTAACAAGTTTTAGTTAATCTGTCACCCACAGATACACTTTAACTTCACCGGTGACGGTTTATCTCAATAAATCCTGTGAAAATATTTTCTGAAAATATTAGGATGGTTGTTTTAAATAAACTCAGAAACAATTTGATTTCAATGTAATTATTTGCTCCAATGGTTTTTTTTAATAATTGGCACTGGCTTCGTGTAATTTGCGCTATAAATCGCTTCAGTGTTGGATTTTTATAGAATTTTATATTTATTTATAAATTTTTAAGTTGATTTATAAATTGCAGAAGAAAAGATAAACGAAAAAATTGTTTTACTGTGTCGCTTGCTTGACTATCACCTATTTTGCTCTGAATATAAATCCACAGCGATTTAACTTCAAGCATTATGTAAAGGAGCTTCCAGTTTTAAATAGCAAATAGTACAGACAAATAGATACCGCATAATTAAATCGAATGGCTATAGATAATTAGAATATGAAATATGAACAGATAAAAAACTTTCAAATGTCTTCCAATAAAAAAAGTAAATGTGAAATATACGTATTTTTAAAAATTGTTAATAATGCCAAACAATGCAATGGTTTTTGTTGTGTATTATATAATGACGTTAAGTGAATAGATATGTATATTGTATAATCTTGTGCCGATATTAAAGATATTTTTGTATGTTCTGTTTTTATTTAACAACTGCATCCTTTACTGATTGACTCCCTCGGTGGCGTAGTTGTACTGCATGCGCGGTACGACAGCGCTTCGAGGTCCTGGGTTCGAATCCCGGGTCGGGCAATGTGATATTTGGGTTTTTCTACTCAGTATCAGCTCGGAGTCTGGAATTTGTGCCCGATATGGCGATAGGCGTGCGTGCGTGCGTGTGTCTGTCTCTCTCTCTCTCTATGTGTGTGTGTATGTGTGTGTGTGTGTGTGTTCGCGCAGCCTTTATCAAGAAATTTACCTTCTTTCAGGAGTATTGTAAATAATCCCTTTTTAATATGAGTTAATTTTAACAATTGTATTTGGTAATGTTTTCTTATGTTTACGCGAGTATCAGACATTGAAATTAAACTATTTTTCGTTTTTTTTTTTGTGTTTTTTGTCACTTTGACTTTGCGGATGACCAACACCTCAGTCCCCCCTGTGACCATGAAAGCTACAAAGTCTGCAAAATATATAACCGCGATAACATCCGAAAAATAGTTTAACTGCATAGTGAATCACCTTGTATCAAGAATTTTAATAATCTCTTTTTAAGTAAAGTTAATTTCGCTCTCCTGAATCAACCATAAGAACTTCTTCAGATGGCAAAACTTAGGCGCATTTTAGTAAAACGCACGGTAACTACATACAGGTGATGCTAACAATACGACTTTAATTTTACACAGAAGTAAGATCAAAAATAAGTATTCAAAATGAAATCGTAGTTCAGGTTTTTTTAAATCTTAAGTAATTATTAAAATAATCAATAAATAACTAAGGATAGTGGTTATTTTAGTTAATATTTGGGTTCATGAGATTTAATATTCTTTGTGAAAAAAAAAATATTTTGGATATTTTGTTATAGGCTATTTTTCCTGTTATATTGTTCGTTCTTTTTTAATTTATTTCCGGATTATGATTTTTTGTTATTATTTTTATGATTACTGATCGCTAGTCGTACCCAAATGTGAAATTAAAGTCTTATTGTCGGCGCCACCCTGCTACTACCGCGCGTTAGCATGTAAACGCCCCGATGATGATCTTATTGAGAGGGATTAGGCCTTAGTCTACGCTGGCCTAGTGCGGATTGACAGACTCCACATACCTTCAAAATTCTTTCTTCAAATTTCTTGGGTGTGCAAGTTTCCTTACGACATTTTGCATCATAGAGCAAGCGACATTTCACAAAGAATTTACACATTTAGACAAGTCAGAGGTGCGTCCCTTTGGGTTTTGAAACTGCGGACATTCGTCTCGGCAGTTCGTTTCGCTGAACTAGGCTATCGTCGCAGTATACAACACGCTATATAATCCGCATGAATGTTCCTCTCTGTATTACAAAGTGTAAGTATGTTATAAACTTAAGTTACATACAGTAGGATTGTTATTACGGGAAACGATTCACGTGGCGAAACCGTAAGCAAAAGGCAATTGAAAAAAATGGTTAGTTTGGAAATATTTTATTAACATAAAACAAGTATGGACTGATTATTTTTTTTTATTGATGGGAATGTTTCATTTTAGTCTATTTTGTGAATGAAATTTATTGATAACACCTTTGGCCAAAATACTAATCATCACCTCACTAGCATAATCATTAACCTCTTTATAGTAATCATATCATGATCATAGTTTTCATATCAAAATCACTATCTCACGTAATCATAGTCTATCATAACCACACGCATAATCATAATTTTTCTATTATAATTATAATCGCACTAGCATAACAACAATCTTCCTCATAATCATAAAATCATTATCATACTTTATCATTATTCAGATTTTCAGTATAATGTTATAAATTTGGCGTTTATAAACGGTGCGGGTCCGAACGTAGTATTAAACAGAAAGTTAAAGTGAAGTTAAAAATCTACGAAATCATTTTTTATAAGTTTCAGAACAAAACATTTATAATGTAGTATTGATATACGCCAAATTTTTAAGTCGTAACATACTCAAATAAATTATCTCTAATTAATATAAAACGATTAAACAATCAGCCCTTAATCATATTAAGTGCTTATATGATTAAACCTAGTATTCACTTTCGAATTTAAAGCTGGTACCTAAAACTGGAATGTGTTATAAGTACCTACCTATAACAGTATTATGCGATGTGTCGTGTAATCTTATCTTTCTTCTTTCTTTCTACTAACCGTAGTACGAGAAAGAAAGAAGAAAGATAAGATAAGGTATCGACTAGTCTCATCTACTAATATTATAAATATGACAATTTGTGACAATATTTAAATGTTTCTTATAAGTAAACGCAGTAGTAGCTAAACAGATTTTGAAGAAATTTAGCACACGGATAAACCATGTCCTAGATTAACACATAGGCACGGTAATTTGCTCCCATTGGAAATAATGGCAGTACCGAAGGGTTCATATAAACAGATTCCTGCCGGCTTCTTTTTATGGAGAATTTCTGTAAAATCTTATTACCGTCAAAACAATTTGCAGACCGTCTTTAAGTATATCAGTATCTATATGTAGCACGTCAGATTCCCTTTTGGATAATTTCACCTTTCACCTGAATACTGGAATTTCATAATCTAAAATCTTAAATAGATAGCGCCGGTGTCGTATAGATGGCGCTATGCATCGTTACTGTGACTCTCTTTGTAACGGGAGAGGCTATTTACGAGGGCGGAGTCACGAGCAACACCAACTAAAATATAATTAACAAAATCTTTTTCAATAAAACTCTCAAACAAATCAAACAATTAATACAATAAGTAAATATTTTTTTATACTGTCTGGAAACTGCTGTTAAAACTTAATACTTATATTTTATTACTTTACACTTTTCTGATGACCACCATCATAAAAAAGAACTAAGTAACAATATGGAAAATTTATTCGCAGTTGAATCAGTCCCGTACCTTACGTTACCCCATGTCCATGGCTGAATAGCCTCCTAAACGTAATCACGATGAAATCCGTAAACTTTATTTCAATGCCTAAATTAATTAAGATCTATTAGGAACTATTTAGCTTCTATTGAGGGCTTGTATGTGGGCCTTAACACTCTCATTTTTAAGATCTTCTTTGGCCTGCCGTCTGCGCTTCTCTCGTAAACTCTTCCTTCTGACCGTGCACGCTACTACGATAGCTATGACAAGGATTACGATGATGCAGCATCCAATGATCTCTAGAAGACGTATTTGCCACGGTGTTAGAATTGATTCGGTAGATTGCATCTGAAACAATGTTCGTGTACTTCATGTTGAAAACGAATTTTACAAATATTAAATTAAATATTAACTTGAATGTGAATAAATAAATAACTAATAATAAATAATTATGTAATTTTTTTACTAATGTTAACATACTTAGCAGAAAAATAATTAAGGACAATGCACATCACGATAAAATACATTATAAATTGCAACTGTATTATAAGAATCTACTAGATAATGTTTCAGTTTTTTTTAGCATTGGTTGGTCATAATCAAGCTCTTCACCAGGTAAGTAGGCACTGCTGGCCTGAAAGGCCAGGAAAAAAGATTATAGAAACCCAGGTGTTAAAAATTTAAATCCTCGGGTCTCACTCACCATGTTAAATGCATCAAGCTATTAAACATGGCTTTATATAACCTGTTGTGGCTTTTTAAAAATATATTATCTATGGCATAGCTCGCTGGTTCTTTGTGCTGCGCTTTCATAGACCTTAGTAAATGATTAAATACTTACAGTGGAAGGGTAAGGAGCTCCGGTGTCCCGGTAATCTTCAGAGCACAGGAAATCGTCGCTTCTGTTGTACCAGTGTATCAGCCTAGTGCCCTTAATTTCGCGAGGCGACTCGCACCTGCAAACATTTTTTTGGTATATTATGAAATAAAGAAATATTTATTGTAAGCTCAATTTAAGCACTTTAAAAATACTTAAGATCAACTAAGATAGTTCTTATTAGGACCCAAATAGCACTGAAAAGCTTATAATGTTGTTTGCAAAATAAATAGCCACGTAGAGCTTTGTAATTCGATGGTTTGTAAGGTGTTTTTACTTTCTACTATTCTAACGAGTGATGACTTTCACGATCAGAAGAACGGCTTCTTTATCTTTCATTTAATGGTAAAAATCTCCCTTGTTACTTATCAAAATTTGAAATAGAGAACACATAGAACGCATGTCTTCTAAACGTCAATACGTTTTTTATCAAAAGTATATTGCTACTTATAGTATATATAATAACAGGGGGAAGAAAAACAGGCCGGCATAATTGTCACGACTGCGGGATAAGTATTTCACGTCAGTCCATACTTTATCGACCTTGCTCTACCGTGACTATATGAAAAAATAAAGTAGGCTGTAATTTTCACCTCAATTCGACTAAAAGGTTTGTGGTTCTCGTCTTGTACATCCTCGGTATGAGCTCGTTGAGGACCCACTGCAGCTCGCAGGAGCAAGTCCAGGGGTTGTGCTGCAAGTTGACGCCTTCCACTACCGTCGACCAGTCCGTCAGGTTCTGAGATATGTGCTTCAACTTGTTCTCACTCACGTCCAGCTGGAAATAGGTTATAGCATTAAATAATTACTTAAACTAAAAAGAAGGTCTACAGCATGAATGGACTCGACTAAGGTAATATCTCTTTCTCACAGAAAATAGATAGAATGATAACCTGTTTCCTTCTCACGTTGTGGTGGGAGTAAGTATCACGATATTAGAAATAAAACTTCCTAAAGTTTATTTATCTCTTTTATAACCGGCAGCGCACCAATGGTTTTTCTGATATGGTGGTTGTTAATGGGTGATCAATATTCCTTATTTAAGCAACCCACTGTTTTACTAACCTATACTACAAAAATCCTCTATCACCCCACTACTAAGTAGCAGTCTCGATCTTTCCACCTAATTAATACTTACCATACACAAGGACGTGCCATCAAAAGCTCCGACTTTTATCTCTCTCAGAGATGGGCATTTGGACAAATATAAAGAGAAACAAGGCGTCTCCAGAAGTTCGCCAGTAGATTGTCCCAACACATTACTAAACGCCTTTTCATCCACCACCTCTAACGATTTGAGGTCTGTCATATACAGTCGGTTTATAGCCAGTATGTTCTTGAAATATATGGTTTTAAGAGGGTTCCCGTCTAGCCGCAGGTCACTCAAGTTCGGCAACAGCTGCGAGCTTAGTGACTTCGGTATGTCGTTGATGTTGTTGTAAGAGAGATCGAGGAAGTACAGTTTTTGTAGTTTGTTGTTGATGTCCACTTTCGCGATTTGATTGCCAGCTATGTTCAGTACCTGGAATTGTTAAATACATGTTACCATTAGTAAATACTGAAGATAAAGTCGAGATCGTACACCCAACTTCTATCAGCCTGCCTACGAATCCGCCTGAGAAAAACTGTTTTTCCGGGAGAAATATTATTTCCGGGATAAGCCTGTAGCATGCAGAAGTAATATAGCTTCCTAGTAGTGAAAAAAATAAAAATCGGTTTAGTAGTTCGTTAGCTTAGCGCTTTTAAAAACAAACAAACTCTTCAGCTTTATAATATTTGTATAGATTTATTAATTCTGTTATTCCTACCTAGATAACAAGATCTTTGCATGTACGCATATACCTACTACTATAAATTACATTTGCTATGGAACTTGTTATATATACATATTTGTGGTTGCCGACTCGAAATTCGACCGCATTTTATAAACATTATATTTCTATATATATATTCCTTCCACGCAATGTATATCCGGTAATCACTTACCATCAGGTGAACCGTATCTTCTTTTACCCCCATATCATAGAAAAAAACGTATTAATGAATTAGAATTAACTTTAATAGACACGAAACAAAACATTTTATGGAGTTATACCATATATATGTATACAATAAGTGTGTATAATTAATAAGTGGTTACATATTTGTTTACATTACGAGCAGTGGCTGATTAAACACTCTGTAGAATACGATAAGATATTGCAGTTGAGAAAAACTATGCCATAAAAACGAATAAGATATTTAATTTTCGTCAAAACCTTTATAGTATAGGACGAGTTTATTTCATGTTAAATTAATTTAATATTTGATTAAAATTTCAAGTTATGAATATTATTAACAAAATTGTTATGAACTCTACCAACCAATGGAGTAGCCAGCTTTCGATTTAGGGTCAAGCTACTTTATTACATAACTAATCCCAATAATTTAACAAAAGTATGTACTTATGTTGAATCTAAGGTGTGCAGCGCACCCCCACCAGCCCCCTGCGGCCCCTGCCTGCCTACCCCCATTTAACCAACTCAACAATTGTGACAACATTGATTTCATATCAAATCTTCAATATACAAATTCTGATACGGATCCTTACCTCAAGATTATCAAAATTGACCGCCGCCTCATCATACAAATCGGACAGTCTGTTGTATGAGAGATCTATGTACTTGATACCGCTGGGGAACCTCGGCCAGTTGTACATAGTGTTGCCACGCAGCTTCATGATCTGCACCGTCGGCGGCAAGGAGAACACAAACGTGATGTTATTCTGACTTACATCTAGTTCCCTTAAGTTTGTGCAGGTTAGGAAAGACCCTTCTTCGATATTTTCTATTGCGTTGTTCGATAAATCAATGAATTCCCTGAAATTTAATTTGATTGGTTAAGAATTATTGTTTGTTGTTTTACGAACGGAGTTCTAAGGGTTTTGATATCACGACCTTCTCCAGGGGTCCCTAGTGTGAATTGCATATCCACTAACGTATGGACCAGCATAGTAGTAAAAACGATATTATCATCAGCCATTTCATGTTGGATGAGTGAAGTTTATTATTTTTCATTAAAAAAATATTTGCGAGACGGTAGATTGCAAAGATTGAGTGATGGAACACATTTTTAATGTTTTTTAGCGTAGTTGTTGCGTAACATAAATAGTTTTTGAAATTATGAAATGGTTGAATCGTTGCTGTACCGGCTAATACCTGTGTTCTGTACATACTTAGAAACTTTTATAACTACAATGAAACTATCTATAAGCTATCCACAGTGATATCGAGTTTCGTCTATTTTTTATTTATTAGCCGATTGCTCACAACAAGAACCGTGATTCCTCTCATCACGATAAGCTTCACACTTGTAATTAGTGAGTAGATTCATCGATAACATAGTAATTTTATTTGAGCATGTTTAGTCTATAAACTTTGGTGTGCCATTAAAAAAAATAAGACAACTTTTATTCTTCATTGATAAACTTATAATTTCTTGTATGCCATCCACGACGTGCCTCTAGTTTACTAAGAATTGCTTATATTTCAGCTTACACATGGTACCCATTCTTGATTTTTGGGAGCTTAAGATTGTGTAGTCATAGTTTATTTTAATTACATTCTGTTTAGATATTGTCGCCTAAGTACGAATATTTTTTATAAATGCATAAAACACTCACAAATTATTGTTCTCTGGGAAGGAGTCCTTTAAGATAGATTTTATTCTATTACCATAAAGATGCAATCTTTTCAATCCAGACAGAACTTTGTGTTCATTTGGCAGCATCAGGTCAGTTATATTGTTTCTTCCTATATCCAATTCTTCCAACATCTTAGATTTGAGAGCTTCCAAGGGAAAGTTATTAAACACGTTTCCTTGTAGATATAGACGTTTTAATTGCTGTAATTTTTTAAAGTTCAGTGGGTTGAACCTATTAAATTTGTTGTCGGATAGGTCTAATTCCTCCAATCCTTCGATATTCGTGAAGAGATCAGGGGAGAAGTCGATCAAGTCATTCTGAGCGAAAGAGAGCTTCTTCAAATGCGGGACGTTGGCGAATGGATCCGGCCAGAACATTTTGATGCCGTTATTCGTGAATCTCAGGGCCTCCACTTGGGAGTTCGGCGGTAACCTGGAATACAAAATCATATAATAAGTATATGGAAATAGTGTTTTATCGGGGGGCACGAGCATGTCATTCGTAAGTATAATAATGTCAGCCCTGTCTGGTATGTATACAGTGGGTCAACTACTGGGCACGCCCCTTCTTTACTTCTGAGTGGGTTCAGGCCTCATTCTGGCCTAGTCACGTGCATGCCCTTGGGTTTTGAACCTGCGGACATTTATCTCGGCAGTCTGTTCCATTCCCAAGCTATCTGCAACATGTTCACCTGATGATAATGCTATAATCGCTGACGGTGGACTGCCAGGTACGCAGGAGATATTATAGTGCACAAGTGTGTGCGCAATACACAGGTGCACTCTCTGTTCTTTCACTCTCCTATATCGATGAGACAGCAATCCGACATGACCGGATTTTTTTTTTCTGTTACATAAACATCGAAATCTTTTGTAAAATCACGATTAGCTTTTAAATGTGTCTGAGACAACTTTTTATCGCTCGCACAAGGTGTATTGTGTCTTGACAGCGCATCGGCGCGGCGTACGCTCAGGTGCATAGTTGTGCTTCTGTAATTTAGTGTACTACTCTAGATAATAAATATACGAACAATGCGTAATCCACTATTTGATCTTACGTACCTTTTAAATCGCTTGTGAATAATTTCTTGATTTGTGATAGAGTGAAAACGATAAAACTGTAAATTTTATTATTAAGCATGCTCGTTGATTATTGTGCATGCTTTTCTTGTATAAGATTGAGGTATATTACTCCTATCTCTTAAGATTTGCCTTAAAATTGTATGAAAGTATGCGGTGTAATGACCACAGACTTAAGATAACGTGACCGTGATGATTCGCTGTGCAAACTGGGCCAACGGCATGATGGATGTATCATGTATGCTAAACTATCGCACTGAACTTTAATCAGGTGACTAATGAAGCAACTTTACAAAAAATATATAAATTAGTAAGTTTTCTGTATCTGTACAAAAAGGGGATGTGAAGAACTAGTTAAGGGACGACTTTTAGCCATGGACGTAGCTAGTTTCTAGCTCAGAGGGGAGCAAAATCACAAATTTCAATCCAACCGGCGGCCTTCCCTCTCCCCACCTGCCTACACTCATGCCTTTAGTTATTGGACCATCCCGAACGAAAAAATGTACAGCACTTTTTTCTAATGACCTATTTTATGTCTATGTTTTAGGTCCAATTTGTATTTTTGATAACAAAAAATTTATAGGAACAATAGTTAGACGAATGTCACGGAGCGTACGCAAGAGAGCAAAGGAACTAAATCTCTAGCATTCTCACTAGGGAGGTATCGAAGATGAAAATGAAACTTACCTAACTAAATAGTATATTAGGTTAGGTAAGTTTAATTTTCATAGTGGTTATTGTACACCGCCATCTATTTTTACTCTTGTTTCTGTCCATCCAAAGGTTGTCTGGAAGAAATCGCTTTTAGCGATAAGACCGCCCATTGTGTAACCATGTCTTGTATTTGCTTTCTTTTGCTTTTCTTTGTGTTTTATTGGTTGTGTAATAAAAAATATATATTATTATTATTATAATTAAATAGGTCATTACATAAAAAAACTAACTTCTTTAGTATTTATTTATGCTTTCTAAAAAGTAAAATCGCTTAACCAAGGATCTAGATTATGGTTACACAATAAATAAGATAATACTCAATAATGCCTAGGATATTCATTTTGATGCGATTTGATTACTCATCAGCGCATTCATTACTTCAGAAATCATCTAACTCATAGTTTTGGAACGCAATGAGTAAAAATACAGATAAACCGCGTCAATGAACTTTGTTTGGCGATTTAAAATCTGCACGTCACCAACTGCAATGTTTATATACATGATTGACGTAATCTGAGTGGGATACATTATTTAAATACATCAAATATATAGTCAAATCTGTATTAGATTTTTCCATACATGTATTGTATATTCGGTATTCTAGGATGATAAAGCCACGCTGCGCCGCGCTGCTGCCGTATTTATCTATACAGTACATCATCTACTGCGTTAATGGGCCAGCTCGACCTGGGAATCACCAGTTTTTAGAGAAAACGTAATATGTCATCTCACTTTAGTGTTTTGGGTTACGAATGGCATTACGCTGTTGTACATACATGTAGGGACGCATATAGCATGATGCAATGTGACATCAATGTTGCACATAGAGCATTCGACGCTACTGGCGCGGCGGCCACCAGTCATTTCCCGCCCTCGTCCGTATTAACATGAATGTTTGGATGTTTTCGCGCAAATAAACTTGATCTTGGGGCGTATATTAACTTGACCATGACAGTTCTATAACTAATATACAGACATGGATATTGGATATGCCTATAAGGCGTCGGCAAAGCATGTTAGTTCTCTGAATTTCAAATTAATTGAAATGGAAAAATATCAAAACAAATGAACATTTATTATTTTAGGGCAGTGACAGTGTTTCCCCGTTCTTTACATAGTGCCAAAATAAAAGCATTCACTAAAATACTGCACGCTGTAAACAAAGATTTATTTTACGTGTGGCTGCAAACAAGTATGCCCTTAAAACCATTGTGAACATAATGATTAGCGATAAGGAATCAAGGTAATTAAACAAAATAAAATGACGTAGGCAACGTAATGGTATTTTGACGGCCAATTAATATCTTTATTGTAAAACTAGCTGTATACTAGCAGCTTCTCTTGCATGAATGAAAAAAAGATATTCTATCAATTGTGGAACTTTTTTAACTACCGTAAAACAGGCAAAAGTACGTGAGTCATTGGGGCGGAACAAATTGAGTGCCTGTTGAGTGGCCTATACTACTTAATTAACAAAGGTAGAAATTGATGCTGTGTCTTACAGAAAACCGCTGTAACTCGACAGCCCTCCACCTTTTCTGAGATGAGGGACGATAATACACAATTTATTAAGACACTGCCTTACTGCTATGTTCCTTATTTAAACTTAATGCGAATAGTGTATTCATGATTCATCCTAATTCATATATGTTTATAGACAATGGAAACCACTTCAGATAGTAAAGTATATATTGCTCTGGACTTTGCTCGCATGGAATTCATTTAATTAGAATATAAAACATAGCCTATGTGTTTTGTCGTAAATTTCGAGGGAATCTGGTACGAAGCACATACCAAATCGCTTCAAAATTTACGACAGTAATCATCGAAGAATGTTTCTACTAGTAAATATATAAAATCAACACTCTACTCAATAGAGTGTTGATTTTATAAATAATAAAAACAGAGATATTAAAAGATTATTTTTATATCTTGGTGGCATAGTTGTATTGTATATTATACTAACGTGACAAATACAATCAGAAATACACTCACACGATCATTAATGTCAAGCTAAACCACTGCATGATCAAAAACCCAGAAAACAAACAGCGGGATTATTAATTAGTAAGGTAATGTCGAGATAACTTTGTATAATGCATGCCAACGTTGCGCAGTGGCCAGATACCTATTGACAGGCTGTCCCTAAATCAAATATCCCGCCATACACTGGCTCACTTTTTCAAGATCTACTCGGTAGCGCAGCGCAGCGAAAGGGCGGGCGGCACAAAGTGTGTAAACTCTCAACTGGTCGGCATCTCGCTACGTTGTTTCATCAACTATTCAGTTATTGTTTTTACTACTTATAGTATCAATTTCATTTGCTATCTATTATTGAAACATGAATACTATTTCTCAAATAAAAGAATGAGTAATATCTGTTGATAATGACGTTTATTTTATTATGTCCGGTTTTCGAGATTTCCATTTAAAACTTGGTTCCACTAAGGTTTCAAAACCCCGCTTTACTTATATGCCACACTTGGAAGTAAAGTACCCAATCGTCACGTGGTTAAATTGTCTCGTGAAACCTTATATAAAATATTGTCTTTTCTATTTTCAAGTACTACATACCTCTTAGACAAACACTAAAATTATCAGAAAAAACTTACTTGCCAACAGTGGACAACTGCATACCCTCAAATGTGGCTGAGATTTTCAATCCGTTGGGATTCGGCGGCCATTCTATCTTGTCCAAATCGGTGATATGAATTTTTCTATCAGTTTCCGAACAATGTATGTTTAATATCAAATACGTTTTTTCCACATTATAAATTTCACTGCACGTGCATAATTCGCTTAACTTTTTACGTACAACACTCTCCGCATTTTGACCAGGAATTATTATAGACAACACAAAAATCCGTACAATGTTTAGAAGCATCATAGATAGCAGCAGGTGCGTGCGCCCGCGGACTGTGCTTGTCGCGAAGTGTACTTCTGCTAACTGTTATCTATATCAAAGGTGTACTGGGTACTAGGCACACCGGTATTAAAATACTTAGAAGTTAAAATTTGTATCCCAATATCATGCGCAAGAGTCGATGGCGTAAAACATGGTAATTATTAGGATGATAAAGAATTTAACATTGGTGAATACTAGGATTTATTTATGAATCCAAAGTTGTGATTAGACATACACAACGGCTGGTTTTCAAGTCTAAAACTTAAGCATAATGTGGCTCTCAACAGCTTGTTTATTTCTTTCTTTGTGGTATGTGACTTATGTAATTTTATGGTTATCATATTATTATTCTATTAATACGGTTAAATAATCGTATTTTTTATTTTATTTTTGTAGCATATCAACGTGACATATATCACTATGGCTATTTTGCACGGTAGTGTACTTCATTGTGTCGTTAACTTTATTTTTATCATTGATAGCGTCCCTCTACAGATAATTCGTATGAACGATAGCAAATTCCATTGAAATAAAATTATTCAGTGTTATTAAACTGTTTACTCACTAGGATGGTAATTTGTAATAAATATTAAAAGCTATGAATGTAGGGGAAAATCCTATGAAGTTTGCGATGGCTATATTTGAAAAGAGTGTTGTAAATTTAGTTCCTTGATGTGTTGATACTTGATTCTACTGTTTGTTTATACTTTATGGTATACAATATACGTTAGAGCTGTTTATTCAGCCCTGACCTTAATAATAATAAATCATGTTCTTATTA
The DNA here is from genome assembly GCF_014839805.1 of Manduca sexta. NCBI lineage: Eukaryota > Metazoa > Arthropoda > Insecta > Lepidoptera > Sphingidae > Manduca > Manduca sexta. The sequence goes on from NC_051126.1 coordinate 3,191,928, forward strand.
TATTATGTTGCCTATTTCTTTAGTCCACCGCGCTGGCCAAGCGCAGATTGGCAGTTCTCATACCTTCAAAATTCTAATAAGCTATCGTATAGTATACAGGTATAATATTGTATAGGTTCTCAGGTATTGTAAGTTTACTCACGATTTTTTCCTTCGCCGTTTACGCGAACGATTATTGATAAAGAATATCTTAAGTGAAAATAATTCTAGTACAATCAATGTGGATCAGTGGCGAAGCGTCCATACAAGCCGATTCCTACCGGGTTACCTTCTGTAATTAATTAAAAATAATAAAAGAAAAACATAACAATATAACTAAAATAAAAATAGTATATTCAAACAAGTCATCTTATATTTATTAAATTAAATCAATACTTCAATGATATCTGTCGTTCATATCAATTCGTTAAATCGTAACTCGCGCTAATGACATGACATGACGTCAAAATATAAGAGTGGCTCAAAATTATATATTGTACTACTAAAAATTTCATATCGCGGCAGTCGCGTTACTTATTTTACAATGAACATTACATTACTGCGTTTCGAGTCGCGAGCGAGAGGGAAATATTTTGAGGGTTAACATTACAAAATACTGTAAGATACGCATTGAAGCGCCGAGCCTCACTACGCCTCGCCTCATTTGAAGTAGGACGGTGTACCGGCTCAATGCTAAAAAGAGGCTACTCTTACAAACTCTTTTTTATGTCATGTCCTAATCAACTCTAACTCGCGCGCAATGCTCGCGCCTTATAGTATTCGAAGTGAACCGGCTGCGCATAGCTTGAAGCTTCTCTCGAGATATTGTTGTCTCTTTCACACGCAGCGCGGTGATTTGTCTTTTTTTTTGAAGTGACGTACAAATACATTTATGCGTGCGTGTCTACATACTTCAGGGTAACCCGAGAATTTGCGGCTTCATGTAGAGCTATTGGCGTGAAATATTTTTAATAATTTAGAATGTATAATTAGTGTTTGTGCGTTATTAATTCTTATTGGACTCTTTTAGGTACCTATGTTCAAAATATATGATTATTTTGTAAATTTAGAGACTAGACATAATTTTTATGTTAGAAAGAAATTATTAAGTATTATGATATTTTACTGATTTTAATTTATTGTGAACAGCGTATTATATTATGTTAACTGTAGAAAAAGATATTTCGTCGGGTTCCCTTTTGAAAATGTTCACCCTTCGCCACTGATGTGTATAAAACTAAGGTGTGAAACCTGTCATAATATCCCACCCATTTTTCGCATATCTGGTTTCGTACAGTCGGCATATGTTTCTAGCAGTCGGCATATAAGTATGTCGAACAATCGGCATACGTTTCGTATCATTTCTCATCAATCGCTACTCTAAGATTGTGTTGTGCACGAATTGTTGTTCAAGTTTGAAGAACATTGTACGAGCCAGTGTAATTACTTATAAAAGGGTATGATGTGTAGGTATGTGTTCCCAACACATACACACTTAAAATAAAGGGATAAAAGGCAATTTATCCCCGATAGGGTAGGCAAAGGCGCAACTGGTGCACCCATTTTCCTCAGTGGCGAAGCGTCCATATAACCAGATTCCTACCGGCTTCCCTTTTAGATTTATTTATGTTTGTCTTAGTTTTTGATTTCCGTTAAATTGGCCTCTATACAATTACTAGGGCATTTTTATTTATATCGGCTTTCCTTTTGAAAAATGTCACACATCGCCACTGGTGTGTACTCCATATCATGTGATAGGGCACATCACCATATCGGGGACTAATTCCAGACACCGAACTGATACTGAGTAGAAAACCCAATATCACGTTGCCCGATTTGGGGATAAAACCTGATACTTCAGCACTGCAGTCGAACCATATTACAACTATGCCAGGCAGTCAGTCAATTAATGGGTATTTTTTTTTTATTATGGTGACCAGTGCAATGCGATGTTCTTATTATTATTCATGATAGATATTAGTGATAGGATAGTCGTGTAACTTACAATCAGCTCAAAGATTCATCTTGCCATTCATTTCATAAAAGAAAAACATAATAATCGTATTTTAGAGTAATACATTAGCATTCCTCGGGATATAAACTACAAATACCAAAGTATGGTACATTTGAAATAATCCACTCATTCTGACTAGAGATTGTTCAGCACTAACGCACCGTCATGAATGTTAAGGCGCGGTACGGCTCTACATCTGTAGCACTAGTGTATGTAAACGGACGCTACGAACGCTACGACCAGCTACGAACGTGCAATTAACTCAACAGCTGTGCACATCGGCTAAGAAACTTGTTAAGTTATTTTTAAAACAAATTGTATTAACTGACTTCAAAACAGGAGGAGGTTCACAATTCAACTGAATATACTTATATTTTTTTGTTTGTTACATCATCATTTGTGAATTTATCGTTCGCTTTAACAGTGAAGGAAAACATCGTGAGGAAACCTGCACATCTGAGAAGTTCTCTATAGGAATTTCGAAGGTGTGTGAAGTCTACCAATCCGCACTAAGCCAGCGTGGTGGACTAAGGCCTAATCCCTCTCAGTAGTAGAGGAGGCCCGTGCTCAGCAGTGGGCAAGTATACAATACAGGGCTGATATTATTATTATATTATTGTTACATCAGAATTTTTGAATAGGTGAGCCGATTTAATGATTCTTTTTTATTTGAAAGCTGATGCTTCCCACGTGGTCCCATATAAATTTCATTATTAGACCCTTGGCTTCGGAGATACATCAGAAAAATCTTAAAATGATATCGTCAACTATGATAATCTCAACGTAAACTTTACCTCAAAACTTTTGACTTCGTGAACCGATTTTGATGATACTTTTTCTATTTTGTAAATTACCAATACAGTACATTTTACCTTGAATAAAGATCAAATCAAATCATTTTATTTGCGAATACAGGCCACATAGATTATACAGATGTTATGTATTGATGGGAGATTTCGCAATATTCAACCCTTACTGGGCATGCAAATGAGTGAATGGAGACATTTATATCATTCATTAACTTCTATTAAAAGTGATATATATACAGTTCCCTTATTATATTGCTTATCATTATATATGCTTAAATACAGTGTTTTAAGTTGTATAGTTTTTTTAATTTATAATGTTATTTATTATTAATACCAATGAAATAATACAATATATTTCTTCTTAAATTTTGTCATCAAGAAATTCCTTTATCGAGTAATATGTCTTATCTAGCAAAAGCATTCTTAATCTATTTTTGAACATATGAGGTGGACCTGTTTCTTTAAGTGTTAATGGTAACTTATTATAAATTTGTATCCCAGTACTAAATATACTATTTTTATACAGTTTTGTTCTAGTTTTTAGGGTACATAGCTGAGTTTTATGTCTCGTGCTTTTTAGAGTCTTATAGTTGTTAATATCAGATCGAACCAAGAGAGATGCTTCATAGACATATAGAGAAGGAAGCGTTAAGATTTTCAGGTTTTTGAAGTATAGCTTACATGAATCAGTCTGATAAAGCCCACACATTGATCTAATGCATTTCTTCTGTGCCTTAAATGCAGTATTTATGTAAGAAGAGTTTGTCCAATATAATACGCCATACCTTAATGTAGATTCCACATAAGCATGGTAAGCAGTCAATAAAGTTTTTTGGTTCGCTACCTTCCTAAGCATGTATAATGCATATGAATACTGATTCAGTTTGGTGCAAATGTGTCCAATATGAGTCCTCCATGTCATGTTAGAGTCTATATAAATGCCCAGAAATTTGGTACTATTCGTTTCAGTGATTTGCGCACCTTTATACTGTATTGATAGTGGCTCTGTTTTTGTATTTTTATTTCTAAAAGTCATATAGACTGTTTTTTCTAAATTTATTATAAGATTATTATTGTTTAACCATTTTATAATGTCAGCAAGGGATTTGTTAATTTCAAGTTCTTGACAGTGATAATTATTATTTGTAAATAATGCTGTGCTATCATCTGCAAATAGAACCATTGGATGGGATATCGCATTAGGCAAGTCATTAATATATACCAGGAATAAAAGAGGACCTAATATGCTTCCTTGAGGCACTCCATATTTAACTGTTCTAAGATCTGATACATATTTCTTTTCTATATAAGTTTTATGACAGATTCTTGTAATTTCAGTATACTGTTGTCGTCCTGTAAGATACGATTTTATTATTTTTAAAACATTTCCTCGTATACCATATGTTTCGAGTTTTCCAAGTAGGATTGTGTGGTCTACATGATCAAATGCCTTTGTCATGTCCATATATAAGGCTGTTACTTGTTTTTTACAATCTAGACCTGTCAAGATATTCCTTAAAAATTGGTTTATTGCCATGTTTATTGATTTGCCTTTACGAAATCCAAGCTGATTGGTGACAAAAATATTATTTTTTTCAAAATATTCTCTGAGATTATTGTATTGTACTCTTGCAAAATTTTTTGCTAAAACTGGTGTAAGTGTGATGGGCCTATAGAAATGAACGTCCTGTTTATCACCTTTTTTAAAGATTGGGGTAACTACCGATGTTTTTTAATTTGTGGGAAAACATCGCCCTTCCAAGCATTTATTTAGTATAAAACTAATAACTAGCGATATAATATTAGACACGCGTTTAATGACTTTTGTGCATATGCCATCGTATCCTGTACTGTTTTTATTATTCAATGAATTTATTATTTGAAGGATATCGTGCGGGGTAGTTGGTTTCATAAAGAAAAATATGCAAGATTACTGATTAGCCATATAAGTACGCAGGAGACATTATAGTTCACAATCCGTGTTCCTTCACTCTCATACAGTGTTGCCAGCATAGTAAATTTACCGCTAAAACTGGTGTTTCAAACCTCCTATTTAGCCGACAGATATTGGTTTTGAAGGCTAATATTTTATTTTAACCAAGCCTTGTTGTGAAACACCATTATCCCTTCAACTACCTATGTTTATTGTCTATTCCAATAACTAATCTAAAATAGTTGGTTAAATACACATTTATTTTAAGAAAAAGATAATAAAAAAGACAATGAAACAATAATATTTTATTAAATAAATATTGATTTGGACATGTCATGCTTAAGAGCTGAACTTCAACGACATATATTTGATTTTATTTACATAATAATACAGAAATTATAAAAAAAAGAAACTTATACCAACAAACCGCCTATAATTATAAAAAGTCATAAAAAATATATTTATTATTTTTAATTCTATCATTAACATTTTAGAGCCTTTTTTAGTTACTGACCTTCGGGATCTTCAATTCCCCAAAATATTACATATAATAACAAATTTATAGGCATCATATGCTCTAGATATATCACATAATTTAACGCAATTTTAAATACAATTCATCAATTATAATTTAAATAATGATATGTCAATTGAATAATTAATTTTCACAAATCATTCCAACATAAACGAATTCTTAGTTATTTAACAGTAAGTATACCATTTCGTACTTAATTAATATTAATTGTAATATTTATTAGTACATATAAGGGTTACTAGCTTTCGACCCTCGGATAACGCGGACTTGTTATCCGCGGATAGCATATCTTTATCTTTACTAATACGCATAAAATTCACGTGTGTGTATATTTGAAAAATTACATACAAATAGATGTCATCCACGATGACGCGCAACATTTTTTTATTTTATTTTTTTATTTGCCGACGTTTTGAGGCGTAAAGGGAATTAGATTTTGTAATTTATTTATTCATTCATGTATGTATAGATCTGAAACATTGGAGGATGGCGGATACTGAAATTTGTTGACGTCATCGTGGATAGCACTATATATAATCTATTTTGTAATTTTATATATATCGCGGACTAAGTAATACGTTTCTAGGTTATATTTCTCGCACAAATTGAATTATATATTTAATTTTGTCTTTTTCAGTAAAAAATTCAAATAACCCCGAAAAATAAATAAAGTAAGAACCATGAATTATGGGTTTTTCAAATTTTTACCAATATGATAGTTTTAAATCGCATATTTCCAATATACATAACATTAACATAGGACCTTGTTATATTAAGTTTGCAAAAGGCAATGTGACCTCACTGCATCTGATGCTAAGTGTAGTGGGGCCCAATAGAATGTCGGCTGACGAGAGATGATTACCTCTCGACAGTCGACACAATTATGCCGGCTTGTAGGAACCGGATGTACACAGGCTGATGCCGGAACGCGACACACTTACGTGAACCATTATGGTGGGTTTTAACACCTTGCGTACGGTGGTCGCTATCCGGGCGGATATAAAACATATCCTAGCACCAGCAAATAAAATTAATGTTTCTATGCATAAAACATACATTCAATACAATGAGGCGCAACACGAACAATGTTGAACAACGTTGCACAACATTGAAATTCGTGTCTTAATACAAGTGCATTATATTACATTGTCGCGTTATCTGGCACCACACACGCGACATACACATGTTGAGCGTCACATGTTGCGCGTCACTTAGCATAGAGAATAGGAAGCTTAGATGTCTAAAAAAATTACACTGATCGTCAAAGATTGAAGTCGAAAAAATTTCGTTAAGTGCATGTTCGAATTAAAAGTTAAAAAATATTTAGTTCATGCAATTCCCTTTCTAAAATCAACTGTATAAGGTCGCTATCTACTTAGACACTGCAGCTATGTACAGTCAGCATCAAATTAATGTCAATAAAAGGTTAGGTATAACAAATCAGATTGTATAGACCCTTAGCCGCTGGTACTGGTATTGTGGTTAAGAAAGTCATATACATGTTCAGAACCTTCATAGATTACTTAGCGAAAGGGTTAACAATGTTCCTCACAAATTCAGGCCCATGGTAATATCCTTTCAGCATAAAATGCCAGTACAGGAACGGGAAGAGATCCCTCTTCATGTAGTACGCTATGGCGCTTTCACGTGCCTGGAAAAAAATATTTCAAATATAGTCATGCTAGACATGTATAATGATTTCTTATATTTACACGAATATTATACATTGAAATAAATAAATTTTTCGGATTTTTAATATGTACAATGTAAATAGGACTGTATTACCTGGTCGTAAGGCATGGTCTCGTGTGGCACGCCGTCGTACACGAACTCGGCGAGTATGCACGTGTTGTATGAAGTTAGCAGCGGGCACGCGCCGTACCCGTCGTACTTCTGACTCGGCTCGGCGCTCTGCATCGAACTAAGCAGGTTCTGTTCCAGCACGTAGCATTGCTTCGCTGCAATATATACGTATATGGCAATTTGATCTCATTGCGACTAATTGTAAGTGGAGTGGTGTCAAAAATAATGTTGACTGACGACAGATGATTACCCCTCGGCAGTCGACACAATTATGCCGGCCTGCTGGAGCCAGATATACACAGGCTGATCCCGGAACGCGACATACTTGAGACACTATGGCGGATTTTAACACCTTGCGTACGCTTATCGCTATCCGGGCGGATAAAAACTATATCCTACCACCAGCAAAGTGACCACTGCAGTGGTAGTGTCAATAGCGTCAATTGACGAGATAGCCGCCATTCGACAAAATTACGGCCTATATGAAACCGAAAATCTGATTATTTCCGGAGCAGATCATACTTGGACTCATGGTCTTTACCTATAGCGGCAGCAGTCTTGCTATTAGGAGTATTAGTGCAGTCGCCTATCCCATACATGTTGGGGAACTTGGTGTGCTGCAGTGTATACTTGTCGACGCAAAGGTAGCCAGCTGCATCGACGATGTCCTTATTGGATGAGAGGAACTCAGGAGTTTTCATGGGCGGCGTCACGTGCAAAAGGTCGTAGCGCATCGTCATCTCCTGGAAGACAAAGTTTATTTTAGTATGAGTTGCGTGTTGAGGCGTCGGCTGCGATATTGTATGGAAGTGACTTTTCTGGTAATTTGATTGGGAATAGAATCGTCCCCTATTGCATGCCTAAAATAGCTGGCGAAATGTTTGACTCCTGCCTACCCCCAGAAAGAGAAAGGCAACATGAATAATATACTATAAATAACCAGTACAATAACGAGTACCTTGGTTTTATCGGCAGTGTTAAAGAACACGGCCTCCCTCCTATCTGGATGTATCTCTTTCAGCACAGTCTTGTAGTTCACGTTGATCTTCTTCCGTTCCACCACCTTCAGAAGCGCTTCTGCGTATTTCTTCACGCCGAAGATGACCGGCAGGCACGTGTTGTAAGTGACACTAGTTTTTGAACGAACATTCGCCTGGAAACACATATTTATGGACAATAAATACTACGTGTGATGATTTGTTATGTTTACGTTATGCAAGTCATGGTCACGTGGCGGACTGAGGACCATGAAGGCTGTAAAGTCTTCGGAACGTCGGGAGAAAATTATTATATAAAGAAACCTCATTAAAAACTTATAGGTACAAAAAACTATAAGTCTCGCGAACGCCGTCTATTTCAAGTCAGATAATGTTTTTTATATTTTCCACGGGAGCAAATAACAATAAAAAAGTAGACTGGGTGGTCATCCAGGTCATTGGCTATGCGTGTGTCAAATTTCGTCCAAATCCGTTCGGTTTTTAACAAACATCTAATATTAATATTCATTTATAATATCTACTATTAAGATAAAAGATCACCACATTGCTCTAGTAATGACATTTTTAACTTGATTGGTTTATAAACAAACATTGGATCAATATTTTGCCAAACATTAACAGTACAGGTGCAAAACCACGCAGGTTTTATCCAACAAACCGAACAGTAAACATTTTAAATCACTGCTCTCTATTTTGATAGTAAATTTATATTTCTTATGAGCAAACTTCTGTTTGTTATGCTACACTCGTATTACCTCTGTTCCGCGGTGTTGTCTGTGAGCGTTTCTTTCGTGAACACTTTCATTTGGTAAAAATCCTTCATTAGATAAACTTTGCGGATAAAAAAATACGCTATAATATTTACAGAGGCCGGGGCCTCACGTCGTTTTTTTTTGGTTTCGCTTGGGGCCTCGCGTCTTTTAGGATCGCCACTGAATGTCTATGCCCAATGGAAAAAACATCCAAAAACGTCAACCGGTATAAGTTTACTTCCAAACATCTTTAGAAAAACGAATCTTTGTTTATATATAAAACAAGAGTTTATTTGTTTGAACGCGCTAATCTCAGAAACTACTAAACTGATTTTGGTTTATTTTCACAAATACGAAGCTACATTACTCCTGAGTTATAAAGGCTTATACTACTTTACATCCCGGGAAATTGCTTGTCCCGGAAAAACTTTTTCAAGCGGGCAAAGCTCCAGGCAAAAGGCAGTTTTATATAAGTCACTCTTTTCATTAAAATGTCACAACACGGATACCTATTATTTGAGTCATTAGTTGGTATTAATTGTTGAACATGGTCAGCTCATTACATGTTATGACACATCCTATTGTTAGCATTGTTATCACATACAGTTAGTACTAGTCGTAAACATAAAACTTTCTCAGTAGTGAAGTTGTGTTACGTGAACGACACGATCACCGCTCTGAGGTCGCAGGTTCGAATCCCAAGTCGGACAGATTTTCATTATCAGACCGGAGTCTGGAATTTGCGTACCGATGTGGCGATAGGCTCGCCCCCTATCACATCATGGGACGGAATACAGACAGCGTAAAATGAGTGTACAATTTACTCAGTAGCAGCTCCGAGTCAAGGAATTGACGGTGATACCCCCGTGCCTCGGAAAGCCCGCAAAGCCGTTGGTCCTGCGCCTGATCTCTCTCCGGTCATGTCTGATTGCCGTCTCAACGAACTATGAGAGTGTAGTGCGCTGGCTCTTGTGCGCTATATCTGCGTACGAGGCTGATTTCCGTTGAGATTTGCCGCCGTGGCCGAAATTTGATTAGAGAGGAATCAATCAATTAATTCATTTTGGTTTTCGTTACGAAGGAATTGTAGAGACGACAATCATCAATCGTGGCGTCTGCAATTACTATTATCTTTTGAATATAATTAATGTGAAGTACCATTATTTAATTTAATTAGAGGGGCAAACCGGGGCCAATGCCCCGGGCGGCGAATTCAGAAAGCGGCAAATCCAATCTTTGACTATTGAGACATCCAGAACATTACAAACAAATTATTTCCCGCGGGACGCGAAACGATGATGATGATGACAAAGTTAAAAATATAGGTGGTCGTGGGCGGCATAATCCAAATTTTGTCCCGCCTCCAAAAAATTCAAGATCCGGGACTGCCCTAGACAAGCCTCTACAGAATCAATCAATTAATTAATTCGATTTTAGTTAGAAAGGAATCAAACTGACCTTCGTGAAGTACGACTCGGCGAGATAAGCGATCTTCTGCGGCGCCCCGGGACATTTTATAAGCGTGTCGGGATACGTAAATATCGCCTCGCCTCCCTTGAAGTTCTTTATATCACGCCACGTGTTCTCGCAGTACTCCGCCGCGTATATGGACGATACGCCGCTGCGCTCGTCTTGCAACGATTCTAGAAGACCAGGCACCTGATTGGAAGATATAAGAGTTTATTAAAACTCCCACATCGTCTGCCTTACCTTAGACAACATATTTTATATTTATTATTATTATTTTGTAACTAAACAACATGTACGTGTCACCTAATTTGAATAAGTTGTATACACTTCTATTTGGATTCTGGCTAGCTATTAGATCCACTGTAATGTAATTTAGATTATTATTGTCAGTAATCTGTTTAGTGTATCTTCACTACATAGTATAAGACAAAGTCGCTTTCTCTGTCCCTATGTCCCTTTGTATGCTTAAACCTTTAAAACTACGCAACGGATTTTGATGCGGTTTTTTTTAATAGACAGATTGATTCAAGAGGAAGGTTCAAGCCGGTATAATTGTGTTGATTCGCGAGGGACCACCTCTCGTCAATGGATACATCAGGTGTAGGTATAGAAGTTACTTTACCGCGCCCTAAAAAGATCTTCAATGAAGGTTTTTTTAATTGAATACATGCTTAGTATTTCATACCAAGTTGTGGAACAGTGTCAATGTACTGACACAACAACAACCTATCTGCAATTCCTTCTATTAATAAAATTTTACATAATTACTAAAGGAAGCCGGCAGAAATGGGACTATATGGACACTTCGCTACTGATAGATAGCGATTTAATCCTCTTATTGATTTCAATCGTAAAACATTCACACCGCACTATCTGCTTTATCACAAATAAAATATGGTTACATTTCCAATACTCACCTTGGCGTAATCGTTCTCCACCCCTACCGCGATGACAATGTATTCGTATTTGATGACGTGGCCCTGCGCTGTTGTCACACAGTTGTCACGCGCGTTAACGCTCGCGGCGGCGTCCTGCACCCACTTCGCGTTCTGCGGCAACACGCTCTGCGCCGAACGGCGTGTTTGCGCAACCCGTTTCACGCCGGCGCCGACCAGCGTGAACAGAGGCTGGTAGTAGTGCTCCTACAAATTTATGATAGACTATAAATTATGACTGCCTCGGTGGCGTAGTTGTATTGCATGACCGGTAAAATAGCACTCTGAGGTCCTGGGTTCGAATCCCGGGTCGGATAAAGTGATATAATTTGGGTTTTTTTCTGGTCAGTATCAGCCCGGAGTCTGGAATTTGTGCCCGATATGGCGATAGGCTCGCCCCCTATCACATCATGGAACGGAATATACTTGGCGAAAAGTGGGTGCCCTAGTTGCGCCTCTGCATATCCCTTCGGGGATAAATGCGTGATGTTATGTATGTATGTATGTAATAAATTATTATGGAATTTATTTATACGTCCAATCAGACGCAAAAGTAGCTGAACAGTACTAATACTTTAAAATATTGTACAGATTAAATTCGATCGCAATATTTTTTTTTATTACAAATAAATTATACTCTTCGAAATTTAAATTAGTGTAGAAGAAACGAATGTTGATAAGGACACAAAAGTTAAAAGGCGGTTTGAAGTTTTGATTTTGTTCAATAAATTTTGTGGCTGACTGTACAACTGTTGCTCGCAGATCTGCCGTAAAAGTTCCACTGTGTAAGTATGCGATTCCGATCGGAGTACCGAATAGCCTATTTAATAATTAAGAAGCTTTTAAATTTTAATCAATGAAAACTCATTAGGAAACTCTAGTATTTATTATAAAAGTTGTCTAATTTTCATTTTTTTTTTTTTTTTTTTATATGACTACATCCTAAATAATTTCCTATAAAAAGAGAGTGCATAATAAAAACCCATTACAGTAGGGTAATAATCGTTAAACAGCCTAGAGTCACATTTAAGGCGCCGTTCAAGTATTACGTACACAGAATTTTAGTATTTGCAACAGTAATCGCTATATTTCAGTTAATTTACATAAAACCGTAATGTACTATTAACCTAAACCTTCATTAAGAATTGTACTATCTTTTAGTAAAAACCGTACAAAAATCCGTTCAGAAGATTTTAAGAAAATCGAATACATACAGACAATTTTCGAGGACTTTGTTTTACTTATATGTCAAAAAATAAATAAATATTGCTAACGTAATCTCTCTGCACCCCCCCCCCCCGCCTTTCCCCTTTCTTATGTCTTCGAAAATAAGCAAACCATAGACCCCACCACCCCACTTTAGTGCTTACGTAATACCTGAACGGCCCCTAATCTAATCTAGTGATTAACATTGGACGAAGTACCTAATCGCGTCGTTATGCCATTGATCGGAACCGCATTCCACACACATACGATATCGGATATCAAATTTAGAGTATCGCCAACGAGTCGTGTCACAGAAATGATGGCGGGAAATTAAAAAAAAAAACTACGGTTAGCAACACCGTGATCATTAAAAAGATCAGTTTATCCTCAAGTTATATTTTTATTTAAAAAATTATTTATTGTTTTAACGATCTTAAATGACCGAGCTCCTTAAATACAAATAAAAAAGCGGTGTTAAATAATAACCTTCTTTATTTCATGTTTACAGGGTTTTATAACAAATATTATCTTTAATTTCCCGCCATACTATCTGTGCCAGAACTCGCTGGCCAGACTCTATCTCCACATATTTCTGATTTGACCATTACCGCGATAGCTTTCTGCAAACAGTATAGGCTATAATTGAAAACTTAACTTTTATATTATAGTTATTAACGACAACTTTTTTTTCATCTTAATTAGTTAATAAGTAACAATTGAAATTTTTATGTGTTAAAAATTCCAGAGAATTTTCTAGACTTGATTCCGATTTGAGTGAGCTATCCTCAAATCTCCTATATATACATATAGGAGCTTTATCAAGAATTAACACCATATTTTTCTGTTCACGCACACAAAGAAAATGTAGATACACGTATGGCAAACACACAAATATACAAATATTATCATTCGATAGCACTAGGGCGTCCAATAGTGCCGCCAGTATATCGGTGTCGGCTGCGATATGCAATATCGGACCGGACAATGTGAAAGGCAAGTGCATATTTCATACTTCTTACTTGCGTCGATATCGTATCGGCGTCCGATACCGATATTGGATCGGATAATGTGGAAAGCCTCTACGGACCTAGGTAAGAAAAGGCGCTAAGTGACGCGGCACGTCAGCGCTATCCGCTCTACTATGACGGACATTCTTTTTATTACCTATTATATCTGTCTCGCTCACTCCTACATAGATAGATAGACTCTCGCGATTTCGCACGGGAGGCAACTTCCTGGCGCAGCCCTAAATCCGCCACTGGTTTTGTAACAATAACTGGGTAAATGACATGATGACATACATATTTACATAGCCATAGGGTTCTGCCTACCCCTGCATAGGGAAAAGGTTTGATGAAAGGGCAACCCTGTGTAGCACACCCATTTTTTGATAGCTATATAGAAGCCTATATAATACAGAGCGAGCCTATAATCATTTGCCAGGCACAATGGCAGACTCCGGGCCGATATAAAAACTCAAAAATAATTTTACCTGAGCCGAGGATCGAACCCGAGCCCTCAATACAACTACGCTGAGGCCGCTATGTGACATGAAGTTTATATAAATTGAAACTACTTGGTGTTTTATACTCACGTATTTTTTTTTTCTAAACTAGCGAGCCATTTGTAACGAATTTAACTTGTACAATATTATTACGATACAATTTAATAAAAAAAAAAAAAGAAAAAACAACTATAAGTACTGGTACGTTATGCTTCACCAAAGTATACTTGATTTCCGTATCAGACGAATATCGTGCCATTCATTGGTTTATAAACATCGCCGCAAATTCAAACTTATACCTATGTTTATAAGATAGAGTGACTGACAACTGTTGATATCGAACTATCCCAGTCAATCATACAAAGTTGTTATAACAACACGCACTTTTGTTGTGAATTTTTGAACGTTTACCATTCGTGTTTACGTAACATTATTGATTTCTATGGAAACTCAGGGGTGGATCCAGGAAACCATTTTGGAGGTTTAGGTGTAAATTTTGATTTAATTATTAAATAGGGGGACGATCACATTGTAATGTCATCAGGGAGCTGCTAAATCAAATAATTAATGCGACAAAGGTTTTAATGAACGTAAATGACTGTGGACGGAGAGCGCCTGCGAGCGTTACAAGAATTAAATTGTGCCCAGATTTATATGGAAATTAAGTCATGTCTTATATTATAAATAAATGTTATTCACCCAAATTCTTAAAACTGGGTGTAATATAAAACCATAAGGAAAATAGTTTACAAACATATTTTTACATTTATCAGAAATGAAAACAATCATGTCAAGTTTTTAATGTTTCACATTCTTAATTAATTCTATATTTTTTTTTACCTATAACTCGTGTTAGGAAAAAAAATGGAATCTTAATATTTACACGCGAGAGCAGTGTGTGAGTCAGTACGACGGACTGACGTAGTTACAATTAGTTTAATGTAATTTGTGACATTTGTTAAGTGGCGGCCGTGAGTTAAAATATGGAGAAAGTAAAAAAAATTGTCGACCTATAAAAAGGGGTTGGATAGCTACTCAGTGAAGTAGTTTTGGTACCCATTGGTACCCAAACGTGCGCACAATACCCACCAATCGTTTATTTTTTTATTTAGACGCCACAGTAAACAATAAACCAAGTGCCATTTTTGCGTGCAACGGGTCGTAATCATCCGTATAGTAGGTACGCAATTGCACACGGTAAAGTATTGGTGTTTATCACTGTGCAACCGAGTGCAGTTCAAACAATGCTTGAATAAACAATATTGATGGTACGTTAACAAACTTCCAAGGCTACATATTAATGATTTTAGTCATGCTTCCTTGTGATTTATTTTAATTATTATTTACGATGTATTCATAAATAAATTTCTGCGTAAGCGGGAGATATTTTTAGGTTATAGGTATTTAAACTGATATAAAAGCACACGTACGTGCGTTATCTTGAATTATGGTAGTGAATATTTCACAGAATGTTTTACTGTCGCCTAATTATAACCAAAAAAGTAAATGAGTATTGTTCATACAAATATCACATGTTACTCAAACTGGTTACAATACCATGGTTCTCTTACCGAACTCGGTTCCAAGACTATGACAGAATCCTTCTTCAGCCGCCTGGCGAATTTGGCAGCTATGGTGCACCCACCGGAGCCGCCGCCGACCACCAGCAGTTTACATCTGTAACAAAATATATAGGTACTTGACACTTATCACCAAAAATTGTCGTTTGGCTCGAATTTGAAGGAGATCACACATCGCTTACCAAATAATAGTGCGGATATCAGCTTAACAAAGTATCAGTGCACTGTTGTTTTTCTGTATAATGTTATTTGACTGCCTCGGTGGCGTAGTTGTAATTGTACACGGTACAAGTACGACTACCGCACTGATATCCGGGGTTCGAATACCGGGTCGGGCCAAAATAATTGTGACTGGGTTTTACCATCTTAAAAATTACTCAGTCGTATCTCGGAGTCAGGAAGTTTGCGGTGTGATACCCTCGTGCCTCGGAAAGCACGTAAAGCCGTTGGTCCTGCGCCTGATCTCTCTCCGGTCATGTCGGATCGCCGTCTCACCGTACTATGAGAGTGAAGGAACAGAGAGTGCATCTGTGTATTGTGCACACATTTGTGCACTATAATATATCATGCGTATCTGGCTGATCTCCGCTGAGATTGGCCGCCGTGGCCGAAATTGGTCTAGGAGGGATTCATTCATTCTGTATAACATTTCCGGTATACAGGTAAAGCGTCAGCTATTGTTATCAATATTCAAATTCACAATAAAGCAGTTAATAGTATATGGTCAAGCTTTCAGTGATTTGTGTAATATCAACATTCATTGCCAAACTAAACTAAAATAACTTTACGAAATTTTTCGGCTTCTTAAGAAGGAGCCTTCTCGATATAAATTTACCTGTTTTTAATGTCATATATCTCGCTCGTTAAGGGACAAACATTTCGTTAGCAACCTGTTATAGTTGCAACTCTGCCTACTTTCAAGACTTTGTCTACATAATACAGTTGTACTAACGTGTTTGTTATGTTCCTTGAATTAAGTGTTATCACCAGGAAAACTAGCTCTTGCGCGCGTTAGCACTTAATAAATATTGGTGTTAGTATTATATTACTAAAATTATACTTGAAAAACATTTTTTTTGAACATCTTAATACTTCTCCACAAATTCAGTGAGGTTTATCAATAAAAAAAATTATAGTAAGATAATTAAAATACGATCCTGATTACGGACCTGTATATTGTGTAACTGATTAACTTTTATCACCTAGTTAGTTCCATGCAGCTCCTATAAACACTCACGAAGTTCATACACACCCACTGTATCTAAATTAAAGTATGAACGCACTTGCAAAAAACAAAATAACAATCCAAGCGGATCCAGTACTTACGAGTAGTTAGCATTGTTTGCGGCCGACACAGAGAAATTTCTGTAAACACACGACCTAACGGTCAATTTTCTTATAAAGTTCATATTTTACTTCGGCCCACACACTTCTTGCTAGAGTTTAGACTGTAACCACTACTTCTAAATAGTCGCGTAACACCGAAGACGACTGCCTTCAAGCTATTTTGCGATAAAATTGTTCTCATCTCATCAGCCATATGATCATGATGTCATTTTATATTTTGACGTCTACTGTCTGATAAAATGACACTTGACAGTTTGACCATTGAGTTCTGTCTTGTCATTCCACTTTCCAGAAGAAAGTAAAGGATACCGAAGGATTCAAACGCCTCTTTTTAATAATTAATAGTAGGTACCTACTAATCATTTTTTGATTTTAGCAGTAATATGTTTATTCAATTCTTTGGGTCAATCGTGCCTAAATGTGATGTTTGAAATACTAATAATCGGAATATTGCATATCTGGAACACAAAAATTGTGAATAGAGAGGAGAGCATGCTACATACATACACAATAGGCTGTATAACAATATACAATGGGTTATAAAAAATAAATAATAGGATAATTTTAATGGATTATGTTGTCGCCTTAAAATTTATTTGCTTAATAAAACATTAATATAAATTAATTAATGCGAAGTCTTTAACTATATTCCATTTCAGATAATCTTCTTAAATCGAATAGTGCATTATACAACATCTCTATTCCTTAATCTATGGTTGATATTTGAAAATTGAAATAAAAGAAAATGGCGGACGAAGATGAAATAGATATTTTAGGAGATTTCTCTTTTAATTCATGTTTTGCTCAAAATGATCAAGGAATGTGAGTATACTAAAATCACTTATCATATTGGTGATAGTTTATACATTACTTTATAATTAAGCATTTTTATTACGCACTGCTTTGGTTATGTTGTCAATATTTTGTTGACATTAATTTTAGATCAAAACAACATCAAATTATTGTTTAGAATTGTTGAAAAATAAAATCTTTATATATCTAATAAACGTAAAACGCGACCTCGCTGAAAGTAGTAAGTACCTATGCTGAAAGAAAAATAATGTATTTATTGTTGTATTTTCTGTTACACAATCAAAGTCCTTCGTGTTCAAATCGCGAAGATACCGTGCACCCGCAGTGGCTCATGGACTCAACGGACACGAACTGGTATGATAAACAAAGCAAAAATCAACACAGGTAGATAATACATTTATTAAATGAACTTGTAGACAATGTAAGCATATCAAGTTTTATAACAAAATAAAAAAAACTTAACTATGTATCAATAATACCTGTTGTATACTTTTCGTGCATGGTTGATATAGTATAGTTAAAAGAATTTTATTTTACGTGTATTTTTTAAATTAAAAATTAAAATTGAAATATATAGAATTAAAGGAGGGCAGTATAATTATATCAGCGTTGAATCATTTATTGTATTAGTGCATGTTTTTTTTAATTTGATGTTTTCTTTAAGGCTTAAAAATGGTGCTCCCAGGAAACTACTGGGTAACAATTCCTCAAATCAGTTTAAAAATAATGTACACACAGAATGGAATGCCACAGAGAAGGAATTGCTTGTTAAAGAAATGGTGAGCTATTATTAATTTACACTTAGAGTAATAAAAATAAAATGATATAAAACAAATTACATAAATGATTTGCTTATTTTAGGCCAAATATGGTAGAAATGTGCATAAAATATCACAAACTTTAAAAACAAAGACTGTGGCAGAAATACAAGCATTAATTGAAGCCGAGTATGGTGTCAACTTGGAGGTGTCAACAATAGGGAGGGTGAAATCTGGCGGGACCACATCCATTGTCCAGGATGGGGTTGTTGCTGACTCTAATGTTGGCATGGACAGTGTGTTGTCTATGATCACCACAGGATCCCCTACAATCAACGTAACCAGAATGGAACCATATTACAAAAATAAAGTGTTTAAAAAGAAATCGAAAAACAGCATCCTCAGACCAGATGCCTTAGCAAAACCAGAAATCCTCATCAGTCCCTCGGAAATCCTGTACGAAGATGATTTAATTATTGGCTCCACTGAGTCTGTAGGTTCGGATCTAGATGTGGCTGATATGTTGACAATGAATATGGAAAAGTATAAAGCCAAAGCGAAAGTAGAGAGGAAAATTGGAAATCACAGGAGAAAAGTGTCCAAGAATTACGATAAAAGACCGAGGAATAGAAGCAAGGATCTGTTAAAGTCACCTTTAGGGAGGCAAAGGAAAGATTCTGGGTTGTCAGATGACAGTGGGAAGAGCCCCAAAATGCAGATTGTTTTAGGATCGGGTCAAGCATTGCCTTTGTCAGAAGGGGAACAAGTGGTAGGTTCAAAATTGATAAGTTTTTTTTAATTTAGGGCATGGCAAAGTGGCCCCACTGCACCAGATAGTTAGTGAAGAGATGACCTAAAACATGTTGACTGCAAAGAGATAAACATCCCCGGATGGTCTTCATAGTTATGCCGGCCTGCTTAAGTACTTCATGCTTAGTTCTAGATGTAGTAAAAGTTACCCGTGTGATAGATATGTTTGATTTGGCGTGATATCAAATGCAAAAATATGTATTCCTGGGTAAAAAATAGAATGCAATTGCTGTAGCTAAAAGAGGCGGCAATATTTAAATGTATGCATTATAGTCTGCATATAGTTAGAATGACTGGCTCGATGTAGCTGTATTTGGTATGACTGCAATGCTGAAGTCTTGGGTTCGATTCCCAGGTTGGGAAATGTGATATTAGACTTTTATGTCTAGTATTTTCTTTATTATTTATTTTTAGATAATTGATTTTAAAAATTGCAGATTAAAATCGAAAAAAAGAAAGATTCAGAGCCAGATAGCGACATAGAGGTGGACATAGATAGTGATAATGAAGTTAATCTTAAGAATAAGGCAAAGGAACCGGTGCCAAAGCCAAGTTCAGATGAGGCTCCCATTGCTGTTCCACTCACAAGGTTTGAGCGAATGCCCCGTAGACAGAAGAAGATACATTTGGTATGTCAAAATGTTTCTAACTTATTATATGAGCGTATGTAGTTTAGAACATAATATATAAACAAATATGATTTAAGTTTGGACTTGGAGAAGTATTTAGATTTTTTTTTCACTAATAATCTCTATTATCATGCCCATTTTTTTCCCGGGAGAGGACTTTACAAAGGCAGAATCGCGGACAAAAACTAATATGTTATTTTTTGGGCAACTTGAACCGATCAGGATATCTGTAGCTTTCGCCCGAAAAATTAATCTACAAAAAAATATTTTATGAAAAAATAAAGTGTAAACAATATTTACCTACTTTCAACTGTCTATTATTTTCGGTGAATTCGACAAATCTGATTTATTTCCCTTCCTTGCTTTGCCATAGTTGGGTGAAATAAAGTATTATTTGTTTTAAGTATAATTGTACATTTTAATATTTCCTTTGCTGTTATTAGTATAGTAGCTGATATTTATAAGCATTATTGTCTGCAGGATGGTGGTGGTGGGTATACTATCATGCACACTGACTCTGGGGACCTGTACACCGTCGGTGAAGAACCGAAACGCGAGCGGCACCCGAAAAAACAGCCCATACACCTCATACAGTGCCGTGTGTACAACGCTGATAAACCGGTAATTTCTTTTATAATGGGCGACGGGACGCGCAAGTCGCTCGTCTTATGGTAACGACTGACTAAATAGTGTTTGTGCCCGTGCGCAGGCGCCGTGCGTGGTGCGTGCGCACGTATCGGCGCTGCTGGCCATGGATTGGCACGCGCACCTGTCGCGGGCTGAGGTCATGGGACTCGTTGGCGGCGAGTACGACGAACGAGGCGCGGACTGCGTGGATGTGCGCTTGCGCAGCTACGCACCTGCCGCTGCCGCAGCCGCCGCCACGCACTGCGACATGTGTCCCGGTGAGTATTTTTTTTAATTTTTTTTTTCTCTATAACTCATTATTTTTGTCTTTTAATTCGTTATGAACGAGAATGGAAATTATTCATATCCAAACCACAGAGCAGATACATACAGAGTGAATGATTCCATTAAGCGTTCAAAATTTATACCTATTTTAGTAGGGCTGGCACAGGAAGATAAAATAAAATAAACAAAACGTTTAAAACAAACCTATTACACAGTCCACTGCTAGGCACAAACCTTCGGGGGATTTCGCCGAGCCTCGTGCCAATGACTTGTCAACAGGGTTGACTCGGCATCTACATGATTAATACATCATTAATTTGGTCTCTGGAGCTCTTTGGCAGAAATGTTTATCTGTCTTCCACATTGAAAATAATAAATTAAAATATTATCAAATTACAACTTACTTAGTTGAGTCTTTAGGGTAGTTAAAAATGATTTATTTTTTACGTTATTTTTCACACAAACAGTACAGTAAACCATATTAACACTCTTTTTACATTAAAATTTAAAACTAAGCTTTATTATTTTATGCTCACGTGATAAATAACAGATTTTATTAAATCCGTGCCACTAAAACACGGTCAGTCCTGAGTAAAAGCACTAGCCGAGTCGGTATACATTAGTTTCTCTGCGTACGCGACGAGCCACCAGTGCCGACTCACACATCCGCCTCGCGCTTCTAGTAGTGTGCCTATCGCGGAGCGAATGTATGAAACTTGGTTAATGTATCTTTATTTACTCATGTGTCCAAACCTTTCAATATTTTTTACTATTTCATAAAATATATGGCTGTGTGTTGGAGAAGTTAAAAGAGTCATCGCGTTTCGGTGGTGGGCATGATTGGCAGTGTAGTTATAGAGTTGTGTGTGCGGCGCAGTGTCGCAGGCGGCGGCGGCGGCGCGGCTGTGCGGGCGCGGGCAGGCGGCGGCGGCGTGGCACCACTCACACCCCAGCTTCGCCGCGGCGCCCTCCCGCGTGGACCTGCGCACGCAGCGGGCGCTGCAGCGCGCCCTGGAGCGCCCGCGCCGCCCGCTGCTCGGCCTCATCACCTCGCAGCACTGGCCGCCCGGCCGCACCGCCTCGCACTACCGGTCCGTACCCATTCACACTGCACACTACACATCTCACCCTACACACTTCACATACACACCTCACACTACACACTTCACATACACACCTCGCACTACACACTTCACATACACACCTCACACTACACACTACACATACACACCTCGCACTACACACTTCACATACACATCTCACCCTACACACTTCACATACACACCTCACACTACACACTTCACATACACACCTCACACTACACACTTCACATACACACCTCACACTACACACTTCACATACACACCTCGCACTACACACTTCACATACACACCTCACACTACACACTTCACATACACACCTCACACTACACACTTCACATACACACCTCACCCTACACACTTCACATACACACCTCACACTACACACTTCACATACACACCTCGCACTACACACTTCACATACACACCTCACCCTACACACTTCACATACACACCTCACACTACACACTTCACATACACACCTCACACTACACACTTCACATACACACCTCACACTACACACTTCACATACACACCTCACACTACACACTTCACATACACACCTCACACTACACACTTCACATACACACCTCGCACTACACACTTCACATACACACCTCACACTACACACTTCACATACACACCTCACACTACACACTTCACATACACACCTCACCCTACACACTTCACATACACACCTCACACTACACACTTCACATACACACCTCACACTACACACTTCACATACACACCTCGCACACCACGAAAACGGATTATATTTAAAGGTCGTATTCATACATAATGACTGATAAGATAGGTCAACATTTGGCTAGTATAGGCTACCCACACGTAAGGAGTCTTATTGCGATTTTTTTTGTTAAGATTTACTCATTTACAATTTTTTAATTGCATATATTTTTATTAACTACATGTAAACATGAACTGCCGTGTGTTTAAATAAGTTTCTCAACTAATAATACATACTGTAGTAGTGACTAACAAAACTGTAACATATAATGTACATATTTGTTGTTTAATGTACTCTAATTGTGACTTGTAGTTGCATCCGCGTGGAGGAAGACGAGCCGACTACAGGCGAGCCGGTCGGCTACCAGCTGAAGGTAGCGCTGGTGCCGGACCTAGACACTGCCACCCTGCCGAGCTTCCTACAGGAGCTGCGAGATATCCTGCTGGAACACGCGCCCGCGGAAGAGTTCCGCGTGGACCTCACCGTCGACGTGTGCCCGCAAGCCAACATCACATACTTGGAAAAGGTTTGATGGTTCACTGAACGAATGATTTAAATAATTATTTAGTTAGCTGTAAACATTATTGTTATTATAAAAAAAATGGGAACTAAATCATCTGTGCATATAGAGATTTCAATAGGATTCCAGAAAATATAAATTGAATCACAAAGCTGGTCGTCCTTACTATGCCGAATGTACGGTGTGTAGACCACACATTAGGAACAAATTTGTGCTCCGAAAATACCAAATGGTAATAAACCGTTATCTTATTTGTAATGTCCGTGTGACAAGACGTCACAGCGTCTTAGATACACACACACACACACACGCACACGCACACGCGCACCCACGCACGCACACACACGCACACGCACACACATCATGCATTTATCTCAGAACGGGGTATGCAGAGGCGCAAGTAGGGCACCCACTTTTCGCCAAATGTGTTCCGACCCATGATGTGATAGGGGGCGAATCTATCGCCGTATCGGGCACAAATTCCAGATTCCGGGCTGATACTGAGGAGAAAAACCGAAATATCACTTTGCCCTACCTGGGATTCGAACCCAAGACCTCAGACCGCTGTCGTACCGCGCATGCAGTACAACTACACCACCGAGGCAGTCTTAGATATGAATACAAAAATAACATATTTACAAAAAATATGCTACTATCCGTATTAAAAATGTGCAAAACATGATAAGGAAAAAATATCAAGTATTTTTCATATGTGTTTTGCTATTTCACGATAGATCAAGTAACCATCGCATGAACGCATAATATTTGTATGACAATATTCCCTATGAATTAATATCTACAATCATAGAACTCCTTGCTTGCTACTTAAAATTGACACACTATATAATGAAATAAGCTTGAAATAGTATCTACTGTCTACCTACCCATTTCAGGATGTGTTGACTTTATTTATAATAAATGTATTTTTTATTACTTTTATTTGTTTTCAGTTTTTGTCAAGCGCACGCCACCACTTGCATTCAGCAGGCTATGCCGACGACGACCCCATTGTGATACAGCTGCTTCACGGAATAAGAGACATATTTAGATAATAATAAACTTATATTTAGCTGGTTTTAATTTTGGCTTTATACGACCTTTATATTTTGAAAAGGCGTGTCCAACTCAGCCGACCGTGGATCGGTGCGACAACGAGTTAAGTTCGGTTGTATGATCGCTACTTACTAGTATATGCACGTATTTCAGCGTTTGTGAGTTATATAATACGCGGGCATGTTGCGTGTGCGCGTCGGGTACATATATAAATGGGTATTTTTTGTTCGGCTAAGGCGTTTCTGTCTTAAAGCGCGTGTTTCCTCGTATGCAGTTCATAAATGACACATGTCTACTCCAAAAGGTCGTCAAAGCAATTTGCAAATATGAGTGTATAAGCGAGAAGAATATCTTCAATGTAATTTATAGATAAAAAATGTATTATTAGTGTTATTCCTAGGGGAACACTTTTCCAATTATATGTGCCCTTTATATTGGATTCCAGATTTTAAAAAATAAATCCACAGATAATAAAACCAATTTTAATGTGTATTGTATTTTATTTATTGAAGTATATAAACAAATATCTACGAATTAATGTTATAAAAAATTAAGTCCATGGTAAAACATTCAGTAAAGTGTAATCATTTTAATTTTTTATTGAAAACTGTGAGCATACCATACATTGATCTCAGACTAGCCAGTGGCGGATTAAGTAAAGCGCATGGATTTTTTTAACGATATTTTCAATTATTAATCGTAACTTGGAAAATTTTAGTATACCTACTTGTTTCGTAAATAAAAGAAATATATGAAATCCACAGGTATTTGTTATTTTTACCTTCTTTGCAATCGTGTTTAATATCTACCATCGGTAGGTTGGCCCCTAAAAGGTATTTTTATTTGGGGGAGGCCCATGTTTAGCAGTGGACATCCTGCGACTGATGTTAATGTTGGTGTATTAGCATCGAATCAGCCATTATGTTTTTAAGAGTAACTGATACTTCAGAACAAGGGCGTAGCTACAGCTATATCAGCCGTATCAATGATACGGGGCCCCTCTAGGCCCATACCTACATTCAACTAAGCAGGCGCCCAAAAGTTCGCACTACCCTGAAGAGCTACGAACTAATTTATATAAGGATAGGGCCCTCGATGGCAAGTTACCCCATAATTTATGCAAAATTTTTAATTGTTACATTATTAATATATTACGCGAATATAATCTGGAAATCATCACCTGAAATATCTTTAATGTGCGTAAGTATATTGTTCGCGCCGCTGTCCTGGCCGATGACATCGGGCGTTTCCGGAAGTATTCGGCTGCGTGGTCAGGCTGGCAGAAGAGAAGATATGTCACGCGACGACTATTCTATTTGTTCTGAGATTCTATTATTCCATTGTATTATTCTCTCTGGTTGAACGTTGGCAAAAAATATCTAAAACTGTATTCTGTAATTATTTTGCTAATATAATGTTTACTGTAAAAAGAGCGTTTAACAATATATTGATAAGTATTGGACTTATATCGTTCCTCAAACATTTTTTCATATCTAACATCATTTTACAAATTTTGAGTAGATTTAAAAAGTGATAAGCGATCCTATCTGTTGATTTGTTACGAGGAGTTATTAAAAAAATATTGATAAGATAAATGTCATTTATGTACTACACTGTATTGTGGAACTATTGTGGTTGATATTTTTTTAATTTGCATGTTAATGTTTACTTATGTACGCTACTCCGTACTTGCAACAAATATACACACAGACATTCGCATCAAAGGTAGCGTAAATAATAAATAGGTATATAACTACCTAAGTATTTTTAAGTTATATACCTAAGTATATAACTTAAAAAAATACTTAATAAAGCAAATATTCTATTGCAAATAAGTAACCTTTAAATAAAATTACTATTCCTCTTACCTATATTCTTTATAGGAAATATACATTATTATTATCAAAAATAATTAACAACTGATTAACCGAAAGATGAAGCATAAACTAGATTAAGTTTTTGTGTACATCTACATCACCCGTCATCCGCAATTATTACTAAATATAACAAATTTATTAATGTAGAAATGAGATATGACTAAATCACGTACAGTTTACAATAAAAGTAATGTTAGCGGTTAACGTAGTAGTTATATTCTCTTTGGATAGCGGTAAGTATATTATGCCATACAAAAGGCGATGACGCGTCGTGAGTAGGTATGTTGGCAATCGAATCGGAACGGCGCAGCGCATAGCGCAACTCAAACCGTTTCAGGGAATTCCCGTACATCTTTTGACAATGTTGCCAAAAAATTTAACTTAACACTTTCAGTGGACTTATTGTTGTCGTTTAATTGAGTTAGTCCGCATTAATTGTTTGTGGTAAATAATTCGTTATGCCGTTAAATAAATCTGAATAGTGCTTATAAAACAGACGAAGTTATTATCGAATTAATAATATTAGTATGGATGAGCCTAACGCATTGCTACTAAAATTCATTTTTTTCTGTTTTATAACCAACTTCAAAAGACGAGGCTATTTTCATAAGTCGAAATAGTGATAGAGCAACTGTAAATATAACAACACATACCATAGCGGTAACCTCGTATGCTCTACATTGGTATTCTACATTTATAATTAATATATTATTTCTTAATAAGTCAAAGAAATGTTCATAAAATACTCCTCTGCTTTTTTGGCGTATAAAAAGGACACGAGTGGGCGGTTATGTTGGGGTCACCGGACCAATGACTCAATATTAAGCAGATAATCTCTGCCTACCCGTGAAATAGAAAAAGACGTGATATTAATGTTTACTAATGCTTTTTGTTGATGTGCTCAAATTAATTTTATAAAAGCTTATTATCAAATATACATTTATTTTAATTAGTTAAGTAGGTATCTACCTATATTTCACAAATGTTTATCTGTCTAAAAATGTTTATTAAAAAGGGAAATTTTTAAACATAATATTATACTACCGAGAATTGATAATACGAATGGGTAATTTAAAATAACGCTTGCAACTCCCATAAGCTGTTTCTAGAACTAGTGCTGAGTATCAGTCGAAAACACTTATCGATATGAAATACTGATAATAGGTTAGTTTCCTTTGTTTTATTTTGATAATTATTTTAAATGAGACAAAAAAATACGAAAAATTTATTCTTTTGAATTTGCATCTATATTGACTGAAAAATAAAGTCATTATTCATACTTTGAATATTGTTGTAAGAAATATTCGGGGTGTGGTGGGATTATCGTGCTATCGCTTTCTCGCACACGTAGCACTATGGTCGCTAACACTCGATGACATCACAGTTCGCTATTTGAAAGATTATAGTTTACATTATTGATAAATGTATTTAAATAAGAAGTTTACTACTTAAAAGGTGTTTCATTTGGTAGGGTCTCGTATCTAGGTAAGGGTTATCGAAATGTCTATTTATGCCAGCAAGCAACCTTACTCATGCACTGTTGTGTTCCGGTTGGAAAAACATTGTAGCCAGCGTAATTACTGGGACTTATATCTTACGTCTCTGGGAGGTAAAAATGTGCCACTCATTATTTAAAAATTCAAAGTTCTGGGTGGTATTGCTACTATTTATGGTCGGTTCTATTGCTTATAAATTATAAATTAAGCGTGCAGCATGCTTGTCTCGTAATTCAGTTGGGATAAAAGGACTTTTCTGTTTGATATCTTACTAATTTCATCATACGAATACATATTATAAATATACGTATAAGTATGTAAATTATTTTGAGAAAATATTTTGATATTTGTTTAAAGTAAACGCAGAAACCGCTGAAAGGATCAGAATGACATTTGGCACAATTTTATATCATTAACTATATTAATATATTCAGTTACGTTTACCCTGGAGTAAGGGGCCATTCAAGTATTATGTAACGCAATTTTTAAAGATTTTTGAGGCTGCCTAGGTTGAGACTTACCACCGCATTGTCTATTCCTGCCCCCTGTGGGAGAGTTCTGTTATGTTTCTGTTTATAGGAGATCGTGGGTAGTCCTCTTAACCTGCAAGTATTAATCTAAATGGACTACGAGTGTATTTCAATAAAAAGACAGTTTACTGAGCGGAGAATGACGTAGGCCACGTTTAATATCGAAACGACATAGATAGTTTCTGTGGGACTTTTCATCAACAAAAGACATTGAAATGTAGAGCCGACAACAAAAACGAATATTAAATATTATTATTAAGAAGCGAAAAAATATCGATATGTTTAGTCACACATCTCTAGTAGCGACTACGGCGTGTATACTTCGCAGATTTCGTGTCGGATATCGGCCATTTCATTGTGCGGCGCACCATCATTAAGTGCAGACTGCAGTCTAGACCATTCCTATAAGTGACTGAAATAGCTTTATATTTATATTATTGAACAATACATTTTCAAATTAATCCGGCAGTTTAATTATTGATAGCACGTGTGTCATTTGAGTGTATAATTATATTTTTCGATAAGCTATAAGATAATAAGTAAGCGGTAAGTCAATTCTACAGTTAATATTTTTTTTTCTATATTATGTACCTATAATTATCTAATATAGTAATTATATATAATAACATCATTGTTATGGTTGGATTAGGTCATAGCAAGAATCGTTTATTTCTTAAAAAATTATTTTCATGAATATCTACTTGTAATAATGATATATTATTACAAATCTTGTAAGAAATGGCGTTGTACAAGGAATTGTATGATTAAAAATGGCGTGGCTAGTCAAAATTAGTTAGACATAAAAATAAATTGCAAACAGGAATGGCCCGACCATAAAGTAATCAGTGTTGCCATCTGAGAAACCGGTGTACGTATTACACGTATTATAACTCAGTAGTGGTGTACACTGACCTTGATTTTAAGTGTTCAAGTGTTTTGCTTAAAACCTGGTTTGTTCCCTTTTTACTATTGTCATGTGATAGGCCCTGTGAAAATCTTTATGGGAGGTCTATATTTAGTAGTGGACTTCATGTGGCTGATGATCATGATATCGACTATTATGAACTGTACCGACTAGCCAACTACCCGACCGCGCCCAGTTAGCCGATCAGTCTGACGACTAGTCGGCAAGGCTATGTTTGGACCGGAAACAACAATTTATTTCGATTCGCTTGTCGCGCCATTTGTCAGCATGTGTTTTGTTTAGGTATATTTTTCGTGTTATGGTTAGCGTGCCCTTAAAATGTGGCATGAACGGCCATTTTGTTTTTCCTAAGCTATATTCCCGGCGTGCCTATGCAGCATTATCGAAACAACATGTACACAGTACAAATCAGGCTTAAATGAATGTTTACACGGGTAACGAGGAAAATATTTATGAAATACGAAACTGTTTATTAAGTTCGTACCTACCTAGCATCAACGTTTATTTGAGAGGGGAGAAGTGTTGGAGGTCCGCGCCCTTTCTCACAAATTGTGTGGTTATTACTCTGTGGGCCACAGCACGGAAAATGACCCCATATCGCCCATGCCCAATGCTGATTAGTCAGTCCATCTCTGCTTATTATTAAATTTTTCTGAGTAATGTTAATTTGCGTTTTACAGTTTCAAATATTCAAACATGGACGACGATGAGGACCACCAGCCAGGTATGTGTCAAAATTAGAAATGTTAACAATTACATACTACTAATATTTATCATTTACAATCCTACTAATATTACAAATGCGAAATTTTGTGAGGATGGATGTATGTAGGTATGAAGTATGTTGCATGTTTGTTTGTTCCTCTTTTACGAAAAACACTACTGAACGGATTTCGATGAAACTTCATAGTAATATTGGTTATACATCAGAATAACACATAGGCTATAATTTATAATCATTTTGTGTAATTTGGTCATACTATAACAATACATATTAAGTAAATCGAAAAAATGATCCCGGAAAACTCCTACACGCGGGCGATGTCGCGAGCAAAAGTTAGTAAATATTTATTTATTTATATAAGCAACTTACGTAATACTAGCTATTGCCGCGACTTCGTAAGAAATTCAAGGATTATTAAAATATTTAAGGCGATGCCCCTAGCAAAACACCAAGCACCCTGTGACACCACGTAGGTTTGATGTAACAATATCTAAAACCATAATGGTATTTCGATGATGTTTCCTAAGTAATACATACCTACTAAATTAATTTGTTATTTTAGCGGAAATCTTAGCATTGCCTTATTATATTATTTTAATATAAAAGTCACGCTTTATTTTGTCCCGGGATGAAAGTAGTCTATATCATCAGTAGTGATGTCACTATCAGGAGTGATGTAGCTTCATATTAGTTAAAAAAAAACAAAATCGGTTCAGTAGATACTGAAATTGCGCGTTCACACCCACTCTACTTTTATAATATATTAGTATAGATTATGTCTGACTTATAAAATGTCCCAAATATATGTTATAATAATTTTAATATAGAAATCTTAATTACATCTTAAATTATTTGTTATTCACTTAATGATTTCAATATAGAGACTGAACATTCATTGTAGTAGTTTATGTCTACTAAATTCATATTTATTAAATAGTATTTTTATTTTTAGTAGGTACGTTACTATGTATATCGTGGGCTTCAAAAACTAAACTGAATTTTTTAAGTGACACAAGTTAGTACTAATATTAACGAAAAAGATAGCTAAATCTATCTTTAGTACCTACGTTTCTTATTTTTGAGAACAAAATATAGTTACTTAGATATAAAGCAAACAAAAATATCTACGCTTTTTGCCTTCTGAAAAATACAGGCGCAGTTTACTACGTCAAGTGTATAATTAAAGATTATAAGCCATTCAGAAATAGGAGTTTAATTGTACCTACATAACTCAACTTTCGTCTCGAGTACTATTAAATGGTGTTAAAAGATATGGGGTAAATAGAAATACATACAACCGAATTGTTATTGAAAAAAATATTATCAACTAAGTAGCTGACCGCCAAACAATCTATTCTTTAATGTTTTTTATTTTTTTTAATACTTATTCTGCTATTCGGCACACCGGGTCAGCGAGTAAGATAAAAAAAGAAAAAGAAAGTTGATAAGTCAACAATTAAATTATGTCAAAAGATAAAAATTATAAAACACTTAAAATTCTTTCCGTCGTTCCATCTAACGTCACTCAATTGTTTTGCCTTCCCGGAACCCCTCCGCTAACACTTAAACTTTATGTTATGGTATTAAAGTTCAAATTGACTTTATGTATTATTACGAATCCTTTGTATGGGAATATAGAAAAGTGTTGTTTTTAGAGTTTTACAGGCAATTTTTTAAATTTTTCTCTTAAGTAAGTTCGTAAGAACCATCCTCGTACTTCAAGGAATATTATAAAAAAAGAATTAGCGAAATCGATCCAGCTGCTCTCGTGATTTGCACTTAGCAAGACTTTCAGCGATTCATTTTAATATTATAGATTAGATTAGATTTAGAGGAAAGTATTACGATGGTCAATGGAAACTAATTCACATAAATTTTAAGGTCCATCAAGAGCCAGGTTAGGCGCGAGAAACGGACAAAGAATGCGCGGTTTCGGCGAAGGGAGAGCCCCGCGAGGACGCAATCAAAGCGAACCTGCCTGGTCTTCGAACATCCAAAATAGGTTTAGATGGCAAAGACCTGGATCGCAAACCAGACAATTACCTATGCCGCTACATAATGCCCCATATTTTCCTAATCGATGGAGAGAACAAAGAGAACACAGAGAGCAGAGAGAGTTACCTCCTCGTGGCGAAGGTAAGTACCCGTTGTATGTACACAAATTTCATGAATACATATTTTCAGGGTTAGCCAGAGATTTTATCATATTCATATTAGTATCTTATTCAGCTATACCAGAGGTCCCTAATTTTTTTTTCACAGACCTCTTTCATAATTTTGTTGGTTCCCTTGGAGCCCCTGCAGCAAATTTCTAGCATATTCCTCAAAATATGCAAGATTTTTTTCGTGGACCCCTACTTACGAATTGTAAACCCCCATTTTTTGGTAACGCCAACATAGATCCCCGTCGAATGTGACGTGGCCACCTTTCTTAGTCTACCATCTAACAGTTTGTAAAGGAGTTTTATTTATTATATTTTAGCCGTTTGAAAGTTTGTTAAAACTAAGTGCAGATACCGAACGGATTTGGGGAAAAGTCAGCTTACATATAGACCATGTCTGCACATATGTTAACGTTAATTTGTATTTCGGAAAAGTAGGTACTCATTGGGAATATAATCCGCGGGAATTTCTTCATGCCGGCGGAGAACTTCAATTGTAATTATATATAAGCATATAATCTTTATATTATTGCGTAAATATTGGGATTCGGGATAAACAATTAGACAAACGTTAAAAACAAACGTTTATTAGCACTGAAATCGCAGAAATACTGACAAAAACACGAACACAAACACCACAACACTAAACACTTTAACATAGTTACATAAAAACACTTCACTACAAGGTCACACAATTCCCAATTTTCGCTTCGATATGTCTTCCGGTTATCGCTCTTGAACACGTCTCAAACAAGACTGAATCGCGGCTTTTTTTTTTTACTTACTTACGTTTGTTAGCCTGGCAGGGCCGGCTTATACAAACGCACCGTTGAGTGCTTTAGGCACTGCGAACCGTTGAGTGGCCTTGCCGAGGGCGACCCTCTAAAGGGTCACGACCTCTGCTCAGGACGGCCACTGAGAGAGGTTGAGACATCAACGATTATGGGAATCGCTAGAGGTGCGCAAGCCACCTAACAGTCTAATTAGTTTGCATCGGCACGCGGGCCTGAATTATCAGAAGGGTTGGAGGGACGTGTGACACGGCGAGGCCCTCGGCGACGACGACGGAGCTGCAGTTCTGTAGTGTCGGAGTTTTTTGAGCTGCTCGTGCTTGAGGCGGATTGCCAGAGTTATATTGTCCTCTGGGTCTGTAAGAACTGATCGCGGCCTTCTCGATTTCGCGCGGTCGAAAGGAGTATATTTGGAATTGAGCCAAATAAGCGGGTCCGGATGATTGACCGCCTTATCGAAGTAGCGTCTGGTGGCCACGTGCATAAAGTGCCTGATGATCGGTGTCCACGTAGAGGTTGCGATTCCGATCGTACCACGGGGCAGAATCGCGACGGCCGGGCGACCCTTTTATACTTACTGGACTGCATGTTCAATAGTAGTCGGTGGAACATTCTGGAAAGATCCGGAATAATCGTTCGTAAATTAAGGTTCCCTTATTGATTTTTTAAAACATTCTGGAAATGTAGAGATCTTTCGAGAACATTCCATCGCCGAATCTTCCACATATGAGCCAATGAGTGTAAAATAATATTCATAAATATATTGCAGATAAAATCAAATTTACAAAGAACGATGGATCGAAGGACCGTCGCGGCCATGGCTTCGTGGGATATAGAAAATTAGAAGAAATCGCAAATTCAGATGATAATGATATTCTTGTTAAAGTCAATGAAAAAAGAGCAGGATTTTTAGAAATCATAGGAAAAGAGATCGATAAGCCAGATGTTTTCGTATTGACTATAAAAATATTGTCAAAAATATGTAAATCCTCATTCGACCAACTGAAATTCAAATTAATATTAGAGATATGCAACACGGATTTTATAGGAAGTTTGTTAAAATATCTGTTGGATTTACCATACACAGATATGAAATCGAAGAACTCTATGTACTGGAACAATCAAGAGGAATTTTGGAGCAACATCATAACTTTTTGCGACTTTATCATTGCTTCGTCACCGTCCACGGCTTTCACGAAATACAGGTCCTTGGTGGAAGCGACCAAGTCCTGCCTTAATAATTTGAATGAGCAACAAGCCTTTCCGACCACTGAGCAGTATATCGCCAAATTAGATGAGTTGCGCAAGAAGCTATCTTCAGTCAGCAGTAAGGTAACTGTTGTGTCGTTTTACACTTCTTTAATTTTTAGGGTCTCACTTGAGAAGTACCCCGCCTGGGATCTATAACGCAGCGCTCTTAGAGCAGTCGTTCGAGGAGACCTCCTATTGCCAGCCTTGTTTCCGCCATGGTGGGCGGCTGGAGGTCATGGCGAGCGATGGCCTTCTGCGAATGCGTGATCCCGCGAAAGGAGTGTGCCGAGCGGGATCGTGAGCAGAACAATCCTAACCAACATAACCGTTCTACTCAACCCCCAAGTGATGGTAGGGATAAAGCGTTTTTGCCCTCGAAAAAAAATGGCTTCCATACCTCAAGAATAACCCTTAAAGGATCACTTTAGGCACGGGTAAACGTGGACGTACGGAGTGACATAGTCGTGAAATAACGACCAAGCTCCTTAAATAAAGATATAAAAAAAAGGATCTCTTTTTGTCTGTCTCAGTCTGTTGAGACCCTTTTCCTCGGAACGTATAGTTATCAAGTTGAAATTTTTATCAAATTTCGGGACAACGGACATTATCAGCTGTGAAAAATGTTTACTTGTAAGTCAACGCGATTAAAGCCCATTTATGTCGCACATTTGTACTTTCACAAGGGAATTCAGACCTATAGGGTACCTCCCGTTGAACTACAAATATAAAATTTAGCAATATTTTACAAGACATGTAAAGGAAAAATCTGAAAAGTGTAAATATGTACTTAAATATAAAAAAAATAGTAAATTCGTTATTTGCGGTTGCGGCAATAACCATATCTAGGGATGGAATGGCAAAGTTAAGTTTGAACTTGCATATATACTTAGATACCTTATATATATATATATATATATATATATATATATATATATATAATATCTACAAGTTTGTACGGAACCCTTGGTCGGTGAGTCCAACTCGCACTTGTCCGGTTTTTTATGTAGTTTTGGATTCATTGTGGAAATAAGAATGATCTTTAATAACTTAGTAAACTAAAATTAAAAATTGATTCACCTACTCGTGGTGGGACTCTCATATATTATGAGAGTCTGCCTGGGTAGGTACCACTGCAATGTCTATTTCTGCCGCCAAGCAACAGTGTGTAGCAGTGGCGAAAGGTGAAATTATATGAAATAAAAAAAATACATTAAGACATAATTATAATAATGATACAGGCTGGTCAAGAGTGGAAATATGTATTACGCAAACTCCACATTGATTCGCTAAACTGTAAAATATTCGTATACAAGTAAATGTGTTGGTCATTTAGATGGCGGCCGCACAAACAGAAAAGGGTGCTTCAAGTGACATCCACGACGTCCAGCCTCCGGATAACTTCCGTTGGCTAAATATAGTACCAATGAGTGTGGACCTCAGCCATCACACACCGTTTCTACGCCCCAACATTGTCAAAGGCAGCTATCACGACGTCGAACATTATTTAGACGTGCAGTTCAGATTGTTAAGAGAAGATTGTTTCGGACCACTCCGCGAGGGTGTTCGTAAGTATATTATATACTTATTATGATAAGGCATTGATAAACAAAATATTTTGTTAGACATTTATCTTACTAATATTTTGGAAAGAGTTTGAAAAAGCTCTTTGGAAGTAAAAGGCGTAACTGTTGAACGGGTTTTGCGGTTGGGTTTGCGGTCGGTTGAGTTGCGAGCTAGGGTAAAAAAATCAGTACGGTCGTGGATGTGTGTGCGCACAATTACAATACTAGGATCCGACTAATTGCTTGCGTAATAAGGCTTTGTAAATAGATATTTATGCTGTTTGTATTTGCAGTTCAATTCAAGAATGATCCCCACAAAGGGCGCTACGACAACATACGGTGATTATTCCATATTGTTATTTTGTATCAGATATCATTGAAAAAAAATTTATTTTTGTTATGAAACAGTTGTCATTATTTATTATAATTATACTTGATAAGTTCTTATTTTCAGTATTTTTCTAAGTGTTATTTCTCATTATTGCAGCGTATTCGACAATGTGAAATTCGTCCAACCTTATATAACACAAGGCAAGGTTGGGTGCATAGTGCAAATCGATATGGGCCAAAGAAAAAATAAAAACCTTGCAAAAATAAAATGGGAACATAACAAAAGATTCATATTTGGATCATTGGTGTTATTTACAAAGGACAATTGCAGAACTTTCATTGCAGCTACTGTCCTAGATCGCGATTCCCGTCTACTTGCACAAGGAAAGGTAATTATTTATACAAATATATGTTTAATGAAGCGAGCGAGCCATTCGCCTGACGTTAAGCAACATCACTGCCCATTAACCGTAGTACATCACCCAAATTTTAAATCATAAGGCATCTTCGTCGATTACTTCGCTCGTCACCTCGAGACATTATGTGTGAGTCAAATGCCCAATAACGAAGCTGGCTACAATATCCTTCAAACTGGAACACAATAATGCATGCACATGTTGGTTGGCGCCAGAAACAAACTTTGCGTATAATTTGCCTCGCTTTTAATTATTGAAGTTATAATAATAAATGTATTGTACATGTTAAAATTCTAGATACCGGTATGTTTGGTGGATGAGAAATATGACGAGGGCTTGTACAGTCAAAACGAGTCATATATAATGATAGAGAGTGAAATTTATTTTGAACCGTACTACCACGTCATGAAAGCTCTGCAGGACCCATCATTCGGCACGATGTTGCCTATGCAGGAGTACATTGTCAAAGTCCAGGTGAGTGTGTTTTAGTTTGATGTACACTATGTACCTATACTTACATTTGTTAAGAACCAATGACTTCTAACTTTTTAGAGTTATGTGTAATGTGTATATTATTTAGCAATAATCTTTCATAACGATGAAGGAAAATAATACGACGAAATGTACATAAACAGAGGACTAAGGCCTAATCCCTCTCAGTAGTAGAGGAGGCCCGTGCCCAGTAGTGGGACAGTATGTAATACAGGGCTGGTATTATTTTTATGCTTTTCACAAAACAGGTAATTAAAAAAGGAACACCTTTGGAGCATGTATAAATTTATTACGCACACACAAGATTAGAATTACCTACATTCGATATTTTACAATGAAATTACCGACAAAATTGGTGTGACCGGTCGTGCCCAGTAACGTCGCGTGCGTGGCCATGGCGTCTGCGCAGGTTTCTGCCGCGCGCCGCTGGAGGGCTCTGGGCTCGCCTCAATGGAATATGATCGCGGGGTTAGGGAACTATTGTCGGGTATCATATACTTACATTTGCCATTTAACAGCACTAGTTGCTTAATTAGTTCGGCACTGTACAAACGAGTATTCATCTATAAAACGAGATCCCATATCTCAGAATCCCATATAATAGCATAGTCCATTGAAAAGTTACATTTGGGGTTGCGTTTTTTAGAGGACGCAATTTTATTTTTTAGAAGTGTAGGGGGGGTCAGTGTAAAGCTAAAACCAAGTTTGTGGGGTCGCCACCCTTGTCCCACGGCCGCCATCTTGGGTTGAAATGGTTTTTACGATGTATCTCTTAAACTATTTATCTGACAAAAAATAACTTTTTTATTTATAGTTCTACGACAAAAGTTACTAGACCAAAGTTGTAGAGAATTTAATTTGCAACAAAAAATGTTTATAATTTTTTTTTGTCAGATAAATAGTTTAAGAGATACATCGTAAAAACCATTTCAACCCAAGATGGCGGCCGTGGGACAAGGGTGGCGACCCCACAAACTTGGTTTTAGCTTAACACTGACCCCCCCTACACTTCTAAAAAATAAAATTGCGTCCTCTAAAAAACGCAAGGTAAGGCCTAAAAAATGTAACATTTCAATGGACTAGCACTAATATTCAATTTGCGCGCTTTGAATTTATTTGTTTTATTTTTTTTTATATTCCAGGCAGAGCATAAACCCCCTGCATATTTAGTTCCCGATAAAAAGTTTGTATTTGATGTTGTTGATACCAGAAAAATGGGTACGCAACGAAACATAGTGGCTGAGCTTGATTTATTAAACAGTGACAGCGACAGTGACAGTGACAACCAACCATTGCGTTTGCGTCAAACTGATAATAAATACGATGTTTTTCGGCCGGATACCTGGCCGTCGATGGAGGAATTCAACCTTGATGAAAGTCAATATAATGCGTTCATACATGCGCTCACGCACGAATTTGCTGTCATTCAGGGTCCACCTGGAACTGGGAAGACTTTTATTGGTTTAAAAATAACTAAGGCTTTACTCGACAACCTCGAAGATGTAGACGGTTGTCTAATGCTTGTGCTATGTTACACAAACCACGCATTGGACCAGTTCCTGGAGGGCATATTGAACTTCACTACATCTGTGGCGCGCATAGGCGGTCAATCGAAAAGTGAAAATATGGTTAATATTAACTTAAATAATTTAAGAGCTAACGTGAGCAGACATTCGCCAACTAACAAACTCTACTTTGAACAAAAAGCCGACGTGGATGTGTCATCGAATGAATTTAGAAATGGCGTACTCCTTCTAAATATCCTTAATAACGGTGTTTTGGCCTACAACTGCATTAAAGATCGTGCGCCAGCACTACAACTGCTGGGGGAATATTACGGTAACACCACTGGTGATATTATGTTTCTCTGGCTTTTTGAACATAGCCATCAATTTATTAGTACTATCGAGGAATGTCTAGAAAAATATCAGGACAACGAAGAAACGGAGGAAGTGAAAGAAGAAATAAATAAAAGAAAAAAGTTACTTATTGATTATGATGATTGCGATGATAAAACATTAAATAAAATATTGAAAAGTGAAGAACTACAAACAACATTTTCGCTACAAAATGCCGAATCGAAATTAAAAGAAATGATACTCTTTTACAAAGGGAATAAAGTTCAAGACGAACTGTCTCGTCGTCGTCTCGCAATTGAGATTCAAGTTTTGGACAGCCAAGTTTCGATGTTTAAGGTGAGTAGATCATTAATGGTATATAGGCAGACTATTAGGCTAGAATGTTCTAGTCCGGTTCTCATATCGGGCAACACCATGTGCGTTTTTAATTTGATTTTCTTGCGCTTGGACCCTCTAATTGACGTCAGATGGGCGGCCGGCATAAAAAATAGTTCAACTCTTACTGTGACATGCTTGAAAAATTGCGCCAATTCCATCATGGAGTAGTAGATAGAGAAAGAAATAAGAAAATTGCATGAGGTTCATATCAACACCTGAGTATGGCTTCAGACCAAGGCGTGTCGCTTATATTATAGTGATTCGTGGTATAATTTCGAAGATCTACAAGTGCACTAGTAGCAGTTCTGCTCTCCTTTTTCGGAGGCATGGATAAACTTATTGTTGCGGACTAGATTACGTTGCGGTGTATAAAGGAATTACATACCCGTGCGCATCACTTCGTTAGCCCCTAAACACAAGCGCCGCGGCATACGCTGGCATTATGGGATAGACGCGTGGTTATCGTCTCAAAACGCTGTAACTTCTTAGCTTTCTGAGATAAGCGAATGCAATTATACTTTATCTCTAATATATTGTAATTTATCTTACTGCAGAATAATGATGTGGTTTAAAAAATAAATTGGAGCTATATTCCCATCGCTTAAAAAAAGAAACAACAAAAATGTACATAATATTTAATTGAAAAAAAAATAGAAGATTGTCAACCTTAAAAAGTCTGAAACAATATTATTTTAGTTTGCGTTTTACACACAAAACACACCGTTTATATATTCATTGTTATAATATTACTAGCTGACCCGGCAGACATTTTACTAAAAAAATATATTGAAATATTACAATCGCGATATAAAAATAGGAGTTGGTGGTAGAAGGGTAAAAATTTAGGGTTGTATGTATTTTTTAATGCCAAATCATAAAAAAACTAACTGAAAACAATATATTACTTACAAAAATAATTTGCGTGGAATACCCTAGTGGTGTTTTCTAACCGAATTTCGGCCTCGGCGTCCAATCTCAATGGAAATTAGCCAATGAATGTGCGCAATACATAGGTGCACTCTCTATTCCTTTACTCTTATAATCCGGTGAGGCGGCAATCCGACATGACCAGAGAGAGATCAAGCGCAGGACCAACGGCTTTACGTGCTTTCCAAGGCACGGGGGTACCACACCGCCATCTTCCTGGCTCCGAGCCGTAACTGAGTAATTTTTAAGATGGAAAAAGTCACTCACAATTATTTGTACCTGACCTAGGATTCGAACCCATGACCCCAGCGCGGTAGTCGTACTCGTACCGTGTACAATTACAACTGCGACATCGAGGCAGTCACACCAGGAACGCAGGAACACCCTTATTACTTACTGGTTTAAAATACAGTTAACGACCGATTCTCAGATCTATCAATTAAACATAAAAAATTTCATAAGAATCGGTCGAGTCGTTTCGGAAGACTTTGGAGACTAATACTGTGCCACGAGAATTTTTTTTTTGTATAGATTGTGGATGTCCATGTTTATATCTTAAATCGAAATTGTAAATTAAGTTATGAAACCGAGCCTTGGTTCGTAAATAACATGTTTAACATTTACCATCGGTGTTGTTTTCAGATCATGTCGCAGTCGAAATCGCGGCGCGTTAACAGAAGAATCAATCATCATACAAATTTTCAATACATTTCGGCAGAGGACCGCTGGGCATTGTACTTTGAATGGATCGAACCCCTGGTAGAAACGATTAGAGACAATGTTGCAGTTTTGCAGGTTAGTTGCCTGATTGGCATATCCTGATCACAAATAAAGGATAAAAAACAGCGACAACCCAGTTGAGTGTGGAAATGACTGTCAAGACGAATGTCCGCAGGTTTAGAACCTTAGGGCACGCACCTCCGACTTTTCAAAAAAATATATGTATGTTACTTTAAAAGCGTTATTAGAACGATTTCCGAACTTATCCTGCCAACGTCCGATCTTTCCTAAGGGTTTAAATTTTTTATAGAGATATTATCACCCATTTTTTAGCTTTCAAGATGAGAATTTAAAAATAATTAGATTACCCCATGAATTTGCTTTAATAATAACCAGTTTGATGTATAAAATTCCGGTAGGCATCACTTAAAGATGTTTTGAGAAAAAAATATTTTAATAAGTATTCCTTTCAACATATCGAAAAACCGTCCGAAATGAGCCACATTCATCTTACCTAATACCTCAACACGTGACCAGCAATAGCTCGCAAAATAAATCACCTTACGTAGTCAATTTTCTTGATACTTGATTGGCGAAAGGTGAAATAATCTGAAAGGGAAT
This sequence comes from Manduca sexta, assembly GCF_014839805.1. Classification (NCBI taxonomy): domain Eukaryota; kingdom Metazoa; phylum Arthropoda; class Insecta; order Lepidoptera; family Sphingidae; genus Manduca; species Manduca sexta. The sequence continues at coordinate 3,233,197 of NC_051126.1, forward strand.
CCGGCACAACATATATATACTAATATGCATAAATGTAGTCTGTAAATCGTTCTTATGATAATAAGATTCTACGTAAAGGGAAGCCGGCAGGAATCGAATTATATAGACCGTTCGCCACTGATATACTGAGTATAGCTGATTTTAGTAGCTATGTTTACGTGTTTTATTTTCCAGCGTTCTTTGGCGCCCAAAATAACAACATTGGAAGAATCTAGAATGCTAACGGACTTAGAAGTGTTGAAAAATAGAAGAGTTGTTGCGATGACAACGTCCGGCGCCGCCAGACTGCGCAAACTGATCAAAGCTCTTGATCCACCTATAGGTACAGTCGGAAATCTATATATAAAAATGAATCCCTATATCCCTTGGTCACGCCATAAACCCTAGTTGCGCTGTGTTTTTTTTTATAAATAATAACGCGCGCATGTTGTTCGGCGCTTGTTGATTGTCATCTCTTATCACTGCTTATAAATTAGCAATACTTGCCAATTGCATTGTATTCACAGCAGTACTAACTACAAATTTCCACCGCTAGATGTCTCGATATAATTTATATCTGGGTTTGTTGTTAGCATTGGCTTCTGCATAGTATATGTATCATGTTTGTTTCAGTAATCATCGAAGAAGCCGCCGAGGTGCTAGAACAACACATCATTACATCGCTGACGAAAAATAGTCAACACGTGATCCTTATCGGTAAACATTTATGTCATATTTGTAAATTGTTATTATTTCAAATGCAAGTTATGAAGAGCCATTGAAATGTGTGTTAGGTGTCTAAAATGCCTGTAGCAAAATTGGAAATGGCCACTATTGTACCTTGTTTTTACTTTTTAAATGAGGCACTACAAAAGGTTGCCATGCGTTGACTAAGGTACCAAAACATTCAACTACCACTATTGTTAACTCAAATGAACTCCCTGCATCAGTGTTCTCCAAGTGCTATGACTTGTCGTTCTTTAAACGAGGCTTAAAAAAGTGCTCACCTCCCAGTAGGCAACGGCTTGGTTGTTCCTCTGACATTGCAAAGTCCATGGGTGGTGTATGGTGGTTACTTTGCTCATTTGTCTACTAGGATAATAATTGAAAAATTCTAGTACCGGCTCACACGTTTAGTGTCTGAAAATGAGCGCTACGTGCCTATGGCCACGGCGTACGAATCGGCTGTGCAAAACACAGTTTTTGTATGCATTTTGCTCCAGAACTATTGCAGTGGTTTCATTAAACACACGCCACGCGCCCAAACGCCGCACAGGAGTTTCGCGCTCAATAACAACAGGTGTGAGACCGTATTCAACGTTCGTTTAAGATAATGTTTTAGTAAAGATTGCGTTTGCGCCGTATATATTGGCAGGCGACCACCAGCAGCTGCGTCCCTCGGCGTCGCACATGAAGCTGGCGCGCAAGTTCGACCTGGAGGTGTCGCTGTTCGAGCGCATGGTGCGCAACGGCGTGCACAGCCGGCGCCTCGGCGTGCAGCACCGCATGCGGCCCGAGCTCGCCGCGCTCGTGGCGCCGCACATCTACGCCGAGCTCGACAACCACGCCTCCGTCTGCAACAGGCCCGACGTGCTCGGCCTCCAGAAAAACCTCTTCTTCTTCACTCACGATTACATCGAAGAGGTAACATGCATTAAGTTCGTTAAGTACCAAAGCTAATTAGAATGTTCTTTTTTGTTTTCTTATATGGATACGACGAAGTGGCCACTGCTCCTGATGGTATTCAGTGAGGTCCAATAGAATGTCGATGAGCACCTTTTATGTGTACGATGGTCGCTATTCAAGCGAATGTAAAAGTTATCCTACCACCAGTAAATGTACCGGCTTTGAAGTTAGAATACTGCAACTCTGTGTACTGCCCAGCACCTACAGGATCTCCGCAGTTCAACTATCAGTCGCAATAGTATATTACATACATATGCCCTTGGTGTCCACCCCCGAGTAAAGACGGCCCTGCCCGCCGTTAAATATGTTTACAGGTTTAATTTGTTTATTTTCAGCCACAAACCGATTCGAATAGAAGCAGAACTAATCATAAGGAAGCCGATATAACATTGGCTTTGGCAAATTACATCATCATGCAAGGGTACAGCGCCGATGAAGTCACTATCCTCACAACTTACTCCGGTCAGATGTTTTATTTGCGAAAAGTATGTTTTCTTTATAATAAGTACTTCTACTTTTCAATGTAACCCTATTCCTTAGTTCATACATACGCTCAGGTTGCGACACTATCATATAAAGTGAGTGTGTAGAATAACAAAACCACTGATGGAATCGCCCTATGCTCTTTACAATAAGCCATCCGCTATAGAGCAATGTTGGTAAATAGTCAACATGTAGCGTCACGTATGTCGCATATTGATGGATACATTTAGTATCCGTGTACTCTACAGGAACGCGCTAAGTATCATCATCTCCAAGGAGTCAAAATCACAGTAGTGGACAATTATCAAGGCGAAGAATGTAGGATCATCCTGTTATCTCTCGTAAGAAACAATGAGGAGGGCAAAATAGGTTTCCTGGCCACCGAGAACAGGGTCTGCGTAGCTCTCTCGCGAGCCAAAGAAGGTTAGCGCCTATTCAGACTGATAATATGTTTTTTATACAAATAAACGAGCATGCCGCCTGATGGCCAGCGATACGACTACCCATTAATAACAAAATTCTGGAATTTAGAATTTCAACTCGTCAGCCTTAGAATTTATGTCAGAATGACAAGTAACTTGCAAAGCTAGTTAGATACAGTGTCCTTCAAACTGTAACACAATAGTGAAGTTTATCTATGGACTATTCATTTATAAAAACGCGACATAACACGTTACACATATTTTCAGGTTTCTATATTTTTGGCAACATTGATATATTGAAAAAGAATTCGCCATTGTGGCAGAATATCGCAAGAACACTTGAGAACATGGGGAGTTTGGGCTCTTCGCTGGTCTTAAAATGCGAACGTCATCAAGAATACAACACCGTGGTATGTAATTTTCAATCATGTTAAAATTCTTGGACCTGATGAATACAGTGCAGGTCAGGTTATGTCGACCGGTTGGCTATGGAGGTCGGCAGGGACGTACCAGTCTGTCGCACTATTTTCGATGCTCGGGAAGAGGATTTTTACGAGAAGAAATAATTATCCTTAAAACCGAATGACCTATCTAAACATTTATGTACTTTTTGATTTTACTATATTTGTCAACGCAGTTACTTTTCTAAGTACGCTTATTCCTTAAACATTGCAGATTAATAATTTAGAGGATTTTGAAAAAGTACCCGAAGGCGGTTGTAATCTGATATGCAATCTCGAGTTGAGCTGCGGACACAACTGTGAGCTGTTCTGCCACGGATACGATAGAGCTCATAAGACAAATGCCACAAGATGTCATAAAAAATGTGAAAGGTAAGACAACGTATTTCATTGCTTGATTAACCGCCATTTTCAATTAAAAATAATTGGTAGTAGGTCTCTCATATATGAGAGTCCGCCTAGGTAGGTACCACCGCAATGTATATTACCCCAAGCAGCAGTCAGTGTTGTGTTTCGGTTTGTAGCCAATGTAACTACTGGACAGTTCAGTGGAATACCAAACAATACTTTGTAATTCAAGGTGTTGGATGGTGTTCCTACTGTTTATGGGCGGTCTTATCGCTAACCGCTAGGCGAACTGCAGTCTCGTCACGTCATTCAAAGCAATAAAAAAAAAACGCTTCTTTTGATCTATCCCACAAATGGACCAATCACAACAAAGTTCTTTTTGACATGCTCACAAATGATTTATTTAATTGGTTCATTCTCGGAATCAGATTGAAGATTGAGATAGGGATCGTTTATTGAAAACGTGTGAAGTTGTTTGCGTCAGTAAAATCAGCACTTTTTTCTATGTAGTTTTTAAACTAATTAAAATTTTTCGAAATAATATGTCGCTTAAGGCATTTTGCTATTCAACTGTCGATATGTTAAGCTATTTTTGTGACTGACTATTATCATATGCTTGTTTTAGGACTATTTGCGAACTAGATCACAAATGTCCTTACCAATGCTGGCAGGAATGTAAGCCTTGCGAAGTATTGATGACGAAGACACTTCCGTGTAAACACTTGATGAATTTGTACTGTCACATCGATCCTGAAGACAAGAGTGTAAAGTGCTGCACTGAGGTGCCGTGCACGCTACCAGCTTGCCAGCATGCGGTGAGTGTTTTTTTCACTGATAGCATTGATGTATATTCTATAGACACGAACGTACATATAAACTATTTGTTCAATATCTGGAGTTAGAACTTAAGTTCGCCGCTGCGCTAAAACATCAAACGTCGTCTAACCAATGATTAAAGAGTATAGAGGATGAGTGATATGGTCACGTGACATGCGGCACATTTAATGCATAAAATGGCGCCGATTCCGCCCCTTACAATAGTGATATGCTAGTACCGAACATTTTGTATCGACATCGAAGAATTAAAAGAGAGACTAACAAGCCCAAAAAGATCAAATACGAAAAGGGTTATGTTCTACCATAATATAAATATAACAAACCATAATATAAACAAACAAACTGAAACTGGTTTATAAGTAACAATTGTTATAGAAAGCAGTACCTGCTGTGACAAACAACCAGTTGTGTTTGATCTATATTTGTATGTTGCACTATTCCTTGCTAAAAATTTAAGTTACAGATTAAGATATTTACTTAATACATGATAAATGGAATAAGATAGCATAGTCACCAATTATTTGGTTGGTTTTATTTTATTATTATGCTCTTTGATCGAGAAACATAACTATGTTTCAGCAAACTAAAATCAATGAGTGTAAAGATGGTGGTTAAGATAATCAATTATAATAATTATTTGCAATAACAACAATATGATTATATATCTATTTCCGTGCATACAAAGGTTGCTCGAAACATAAAACCGTCAATTGTAAAAATATATCTTACATTTCATCTTTATGTTGTTTCTTTTATGTTTATCTATTCTTTTATGTAACAATTCTAATTTTATTCATAGCAATATATTAAAGTAATATTACTATTAGGTGAAGTATAATAATCATTACTATTTTACTTATCGGGAATATTGTTGGAAAATAGTTATCTTTTACTCGCGTTAATTAAACGTGTGGTTTATGCATTTCATCTCAAAATGTAAAGAACGAATATATGTATTTGGTGTAGGATTCCAATCACGTCGCCCAATATTTTCAATTCATTTTGCCTTGGTTTTTAAATTTTTTGGTAATCTAAAAAATATTCTAATTTCACTTAGTTTGTCGTTCTGGATAATACAATATTGATGTGTGCTCTAACATTCTTTCAAAGACAAAAACGTAACTGATAAACGGGCGTCTGTTAAAATATCGATATCAATAATTTCTAAACAAATCTACCCATCCCTAAGCTCGTGTGTAAACAAACATAATGATTTTAATGGATATAAATCACGCCTAAAAGGGTTCAAAGCTTATCAAACAAGATCCACATATAATTTTAATTGATAAAAACACATCCAAAATATAAATATACAAAGATATTTACTAATTTTCGGTAAAAACAGTTACTAACCTATGAAAAGATATTTCGAGGTCTTTCTTGCGTGAATTCGATTTGCATCCTTTTACACAACACTGAGTCATTTTCGAAACTTATCAAATACACTAATAAACACACTGAACAATTGAGAATATGATTATATTACTTTAAATTCAATATTTATGAAGATTTGTTTACATCGTCTGACACTACATGTACTCGCTGACTGGCCTGCAATAAATGGCGTTTCTGCCGCAAGGCGGTCCCAGTGTGTTGAAGTCAACGAAATAGTGCCATATTCGAAGAAAGCAATTATTTTTGTCTCTTTTTGTTGCGTTCCAAATAAGCTTTGAGTAAAAGAGATAGACATATATATTGACAATTCTGCGTCGATTTCCCTAACATAAATATAACTTATTCATATAGCTAACTTTTGAGGCCTGTCCTCTTTATATTTAGTCATTGCGTCTAACCAAAATTTTAAAACATGCAGCGCTAAAGCGCTTTAAATAGCTGTCAATTTTTACACTATACTAAAGTAAGTTTGAATGGATTGCAGTTCAATTCAGTTGAACACAGTGAGTGTTCGGAACGCCACATCTAGTACGTAGTAAATATATATCGACGGGCACAGCGATGACTCCTCTGATAGTAAGTGGAGTGGAGTCCTTAGATTATTTGCTTTCGTTTGTAGTTTCTTCTACACTTGTTTTTCTTATAGATAGAAAAGTCATTCCTATATATTTTTTGTTTTCCATTAAAATTCATGATCGTAGAAACGCATCTTGTCCGAGGCCCCTGATAGAGTACAGACTGGTGGAACATGATTCCTTTATCAGTCGACACAGTTGTGTCGGCTTGTTCGGAAACAGATATATACAGGCTGATCCCAAAACGCGGCACACTTAAGTCCGCGTAAATCGACATAATAGTGGACCATTATGGCAGCTTTTACACATGTGTACGATGGTCACTATCTAGGTGGATACAAATATCGGTAACGGAACAGTTTGGTAGGTACGTCTACTTTCAGAAGTCGGTTTCCCATTGAAATCCACTTCGAGGGATTTACATCTAGGAACTGCATCACGGGAACCGTATGGTAGAAAATCTCAATAAAACTATGTGAATCATATACTTAAGACGCTATACCCAACAAAACAACGCGTTAACCGTATTTTTAGAAGCTATCTATTTGAAATTCAGAATAAATATAGAAAAAGTAACTTGATTTTGTTTGTTTCAAATTGCTTGTAAATGTTTAAGGGCGCCGCATTTTGGGCTGCCGACTAATGTCGAGCGTCAATCCGTTTATACTTTCAGCCCTGTGTTATATACAGTCCCACTGTTGGGCATGGGCCACCACCACCTAATTACAGACATGAGATAACTAACATAAAACCGTTAATCCCATGAAAACGGGAATAAAAACTATAGGTTACTATACAATATCCGGATTCCCGACCGAAATTAAAGTAAGCGGGATAGACTGGATATCTATAACTTATGATTATAACTTGATGTTATTGCAGGGTAAGAAGATGTGTCATGAAGACTTGGCGAAGGTTCGTTGTACTGAACGATGCATATACCGCTTGGATTGTGGACATGCCTGCATGAGAACATGCCATGTCAATAACGACCCCGACCACGAGAAGGTAACATTGTTTTTAGCCAATTTTCAATTTATAGACGTTTCGGCGGATGTACCTGTATGGACACAGGCGGCTTTAGCTCATGTGCCGCCCGTGTCTAGTCAATTCCTTCGCGCCCCCTAGGAGACAATGTAATCTTTAATAAATTTGATACTAAATTAAATCAAAAGTTATTGTGTAAAGTAAAGACACCTCTCGCCGGCCTTAGCATGGGCGCAGGTTGTTTGAGACGGATGTATGTCTATTTGAACGTGTGGCGAGCCCCCTAACACTGCGCCCGTGTGCAGCGCTCACCCTGCACAATAGGTAAAGCCACCTCTGTGTATGGATAATAATTAGTATGTCTCCCGTTCGCGAGAGTGGGTCTTAAAAGACTCCCCTGTATATTCTTTCCCCGACAGAATTCTAATACTTCTGTTCGAGGCTCATTGTAGCCAGATAGATAGACTATGAAACTTTCCAAGTCGCAGTATGAAGAGTTCAGTAGTGTGATTGTAGATTGTAGTGCAGGTGGTGTTACTTCTGTTAATGGACTATCGCGTCATCTGGATAACTGGTTCGCTTCGTCTATCAGTTGTAAAAAAGACCCAATTTTCGCTTAATTTTTTTTTTTTTTTGGTGAATTCACAAATACGTACTTACATTTTCGCCCAGTGACAAAGTTCTGGTTCGTAATTATGTTAAAATAAAATAAATTGCTTTATTCATCACGTAGGCGAACATAGTCATAGATAATACTTATCATAGGTCAAGGTATATGGGAATATATAAATATTATCTAAATGAAGAAATCTTAAAGCCATCTGTGTATATCTACATCCATCGAAGTAAGACTAGGGAGTCGTCAGTTCGTCAATATTAGTTTTATTTCGATGTCTAACATTCACGTAAACATAAGAAATCATTATTTACATCCATTTTAATAATAATGTGATTATTGTTTTTGTTATAGTACATATGTAAGAAGCAATGCGAGAGAATGAAGAATGGTTGCACCGTTGTAAGTGACGACAACCAAGATCTCAGCAAACACGTGTGTGATAAATTGTGCCACGAACAGTGCTCTGATTGCACTGTGGAGGTAAATATAACTATTACGAACTTCCTCCACTTGACCTATATATCTTTTAGTCAAACAAAGAAAACCATTTTAGTTATTTCAGTAAAGAAATATTGGTAAGGACACAAAAGTATAAATATTTTAATTTTGGTTTGCTTTGACAGGTGGTAAAGAAGAGAACTAAATGTAAACACATTTACAAAGTGGCTTGCAATGCGGATGTCGACGCCATTGTCTGTCGAAAGAATTGCGCGCGCAGTCTGCCGTGTGGCCACTTTTGCAAGAGCAAATGCTTCGAAGAATGTGGGAACTGTGTCGAGAAGGTGACGTATTCTAAATTTTATATTTTTCAAGTACATAATATCAGCCCTGTATTATTTACTGTCCCACTGTTGGGCACGGGCCTCCTCTACTACTGAGAGGGATTAGGCCTTAGTCCACCACGCTGGCCTAGTGCGGATTGGTAGACTACACACACCCTCGAAATTCCTATAAAGAACATCTCAGGTATCCTCACGATGTTTTCCTTCACCGTTAAAGCAAGCGATAATTCACAAAGAATACACACATATTTTTTTAGAAAAGTTAGAGGTGTGTGAGGTGTTACCCTCGGGATTTGAACCTGCGGACATTCGTTTCGGCAGTCCGTTCCACAACCAACTAGGCTATCGCCGCTTTCAAGTACATAGTTGGCTTTAATTGTAACATTATAATATAAGGTATTCAAGTCTCGACTCTGAAACAAAACATATGTATGTAAGTCGGTAAAGGCCCGTAACCTCATTTATTACAGTCGGTTCATAGCAGTATTGGGAATGGGCTGTTGGCTGTGATCATTGTTTTCTTTCCTTTAATGTTTAGTGCATTGATTCCCAAAGTGGTCTAGGTAGCCCCAAGGGGTCCCCGAGAGACTTGACGAGGGTCCATGTTGGCGAGCCAAAAAGTGAAGGTCCACAATTCGTCAGTGGGGGTCCTCGATAATGTATCTGGTTTGATAAAACTAACAAACAAACTAAAATGTTAACGTGTCATTACATATAAATGTAGACAGATAATATTGATAGGGGTCGAAAGGGACACTGTGACCCCAACATAACTGCCCAGACGCTAGAGATTTGAGTACTTTTATGGTCAGAAATTGCGAAAAACGGTGTTTTTAACGGATGGGTATTCCAAGTCCATCGACACATTAAATGACATGTATCATGTGGCCCGTATATCCGACCAAGAACCATGGTACCCGCCCTACAAAACGATTACGTGTCATCTGCTATAATCTCACGTGCATTTATTACTTACAGGTGAAAAAGATAATACCGGAATGTGGTCACGAAATAATAATAGCATGTCACGTGGAGCCAACGCGTGCTCTTTGTAATAGAAAATGCGAGAGAGTGTTACAATGCGGCCATCGGTGCAAGAGTTTATGCTCCAAACCTTGTGACCGCGGCGCCTGCGCAGAGCCATCGACGGTGAAGCACGAGGCGCCGTACGGACACCGCGTCGACATTCCTTGCAACTTGGTCGAACCACTCACTAAAGGTAAAAAACAATTCAACGGTCAGGTGCGCCAATTTTTTGTTTTTTAATCTTTATTTAAGGAGCTTGGTCGTTATATCACGACTATGTCGTTCCGTACGTCCGCTTTTACCGATGCCTACTCACTCACTTTTCATGATATTAAAATATTTTTTTAATAAAGCTCTAGCCTCTTCCGATACAGTAACCCAAAAAAAATTTTTATACTGCCCACATTGAAGTTCAAAGTATGAGGTCCACCACGTACATACTCCGACAAAAAATGATGTACGTCATCTTTTACTCCACAGTCAGAGCAATTTAGGGAGTCTGACGCTCGCATAAGATGCTTAAACATTTTTGTCCCTGGTCTCGGAGACCCCAGTGCATTACACTTAGGCACTCACAAAAAAAAAATTAACAATTTCGTCAACTATGTGTATACATATGTTAACATACTTATTTTTCCTGACTAACAGCGCTCATATTACAATGTTTTTACAATAATAAAGATCAGTATCTTATCTGTATTATTGCAAGAATTTAAAATAAAAACATTATCAAAATAGCGTGATTTCCAACCAGGTACAGTGCAGGCCGAGGTTTTACTGAAGCACTGCACGGAGCGGTGCGGCGCGGAGCTGGCGTGCGGCCACGTGTGCCAGGGCTCCTGCGCCGCCTGCCACCACGGCCGCCTGCACGCGCCGTGCCAGCAGCCCTGCCGCCGCCCTATCATATGCGGACACGAGTGAGTCACACGCCAACAGAATAATAACTAACTTGCTCAACCCAATTGTAATTATTTATTACTAGTTTTTGCTCGCAGCTTTGCCCGTATGAAGGAATTTCAATAATAAAAGTCCCGCTGTATATTTTCCCGGGATAGTAAGGAGCCTATAACCCTCCTAAAGTATTAAACTGCCTCCATACAAAATTGCGTAAAATATCGTTTAGTAGATTTTGAGAACATCGGTCACGTACAGACACACAGAAAATGGTACTTTGTTTTATTATATGTAATTACATAGTTTATAAATAGATAATTACATAGTTTGTATGACTCGATGTGACATTATTGTCTATTGGTGGGATTCCCTTTTTCTTTCGGAATATTCGTTTAAATTTGATAACATATTGTATGTTTGTTTTAGATGTACGGAGCCCTGTAACCAGGTTTGTCCTCCTTGCCAGCGGCCTTGCGAAGTTAAATGTGCACATTCTACTTGCAACAAAAAATGTGGACAGCCCTGCACCCCTTGCAAGGTACTGTATATTATTACTGTAAAGCTATCATACATAAAGTGTGTATGTATTATTTAAAAAAAAACTAAAATTTTTATTTCGTTTTTGTTGAAATGCGTTAACTTTGGAAATAAATTTACTGTACTATGTTGCTGTGAATCTAAAAACACTGCAACACTGGGTTGTAGTGGGTATCAAAGCATTCTTTATTCTCTACCGCCAAGCATGTTCATTGTTTATGTTCGTGTTGCAGGAGGCGTGCACGCGGTCGTGTCCGCACGGCGCGTGCGCGCGGCGGTGCGACGCGCGGTGCAGCGTGCCGCCGTGCGAGCGCGCGTGTGCGCGGCGCCTGCCGTGCGGGCACGCGTGCCGCGGCCTGTGCGGCGAGCCCTGCCCCGACATCTGCAAGCAGTGCCGCCCCGACGACTTCCCGCGCGGACTCATCGGCGAGGAGTTCGAGGACGACGACAAGTAAGGCCTCGCGTCACGTGTGGCTGGCTGTGTGCGGACTGCTCACAACTATATACAACGTTACTCTAATGCGGCGCGGTGCCAGTCTAACAGTATTTTTATAAACTGGAAATAAATAGGGAAACCTGTTAAACCTTGGGCAGTATTGAACAAAGAACAATCGATGTTTTTACAAAAATCAAGCTCAACATATTCTTGTATATGACATTCAAAGCGTCTGTTGCAAAGCTCAATCTGAATGTAATTGGGATTCGCTGACGAGTATGATGAAAAAAGGAAATTATTGGTCTTATGCTTTTTCAATTCGAAGTATATTTTTTGGTCTCAATTTATGCATGTATGGTGTAGTCATTGGAGGCTAAACTAAAAACGAAGTGTGTTTGATATTTAAATATATCATAATTTTTAATACTTAATAGACATTCTTTAAAAATATTTTTTTAATCGAATAAGCTAACGAAAAAGAATCCAAGGATATTATTTTGGTTATATATGGTAATATGTAAAGCTAAAGAGTTTGTAAGACTAATTTAAAATGTTGTTCTCTAATAGAAAGCTTATTAATCCTGAGTGCCACGTTTTAACCAGGAAAGTATTTATACCGAAAAACCTTTTTTACGCAGGGTGAGCCGCAGACACTATCTATACTATTATGTATACTACTATATAAAGCTGAAGAGTTTGTTTGTTTGTTTGAACGCGCTAATCTCAGAAACTACTGGTTCGAATTTAAAAAATCGTTTAGTGTTGCATAGCTCATTTATTGAGGAACGCTAAGGCTATATGTCATCACGCTATGACCAATAAGAACGGAGCAGTAACAGAAAATGTTGCAAAAATGGGGGAAATTTATACATTTGAGGGCTTATTTTGCGTGTACTGTGTTAATGGTTAATGTCACGCAACAAATATATATATGATGGAATTATTCCTCTTAAAATGAAATAAAAAAATATATTATAAAATACAGTTTTTAAAGTATTGAAGTCTCAAAAACTGTCCGAAGTACAACAAGTTTCCTATACAGGGTACTTTTGACATTGTGTTAATAAATGTTTTATTTATATACAACTTTACCTCTGCTAACATTGTGCCAAAAATCGTCCAATAGTAACAAATATTTTGTACAATAATCCTAGTTTTAGTTTTCGGATTTTTTATCACCTTTATGAATATGTTGTGTGTGAATATATTTCTAACTGTAACTGTGATGTTACCGTTGCGACGAATTCTCTCAGAGTAGTAGTAGAGGCATTAGGTCGTGAAAACATGAATTGGAATAAAGATTACATTGCTTGTGTGTAAAGTTTAATATTTTTTAATATGTGGTTTCGTTTAGTAACGCCTCAGACGCAATGTCAAAACGGCCTTGTATGTACTACAACGCATTAGAGTAATTCCGACAAAAAATCAATGTCAGTTTACGTAAACGTGCCTATTCAACATATTTTGTTGCCCTTTCACATTGGTCAGGTTCATCCAACTGCTGGACTGCGGACATATCCTCTGTGTGGACGACGCTGACGGACTGATGAACAGCCACCCTGAGGAGGTCCATATCCGCACGTGCCCTATGTGCCGGAAACCCATAATAAACACGAACCGATACAAGGATATTGTCAACGATTCGTTAAAAAATGAAATTGGGCCCATCAAACAAAAAATTTACGGACATCCCAAAGATATAATCCAAAAAAGAGAAGAGTTATCGCGTAAATATAACGAGGCAAAGTTACAAGGTGAGTTCAAACTTTGCGCTTAAAGAACTTTTAATTATTATTGGCATAGATCAGGGTTTCTCAAAATGGGGTACGCGAACCCCTAGGGGTTTGCCATTCGACGGTAGGGGGCTCGTGACAATATTTACGTACGTATTTACGTAATGATGGCGGGATGCGTAGCAGGCGGGCGGCACACAACATGGCGCGCGCGACTGTTTATTTCCTCGAGGAGGCGCGAGGGGAGTTGTTTAATTAGTTAGTTAAGGGGTTCGTTGTCATCTGGAGACTATTACAGAGGTTCATGGAGTTAAAAGTTTGAGAAACCCTGCTACAGATCACTACAACTGCAACACTACTGTCTTTCATCGCCTACAGTATGCGTGAGCCATGAGTGCACACGCACACTACACATAACAGAACATTATAATTTATACTTATACAAAACTTAAGATTGATAACCGTATTCTTTTTTTCTGTCTCGCGGTATTGCACTTTCCCCGACGCTATCTATCCTGCCTATTAAGATATCAGGCGAAATCGAGCTTTTGTTTTTCTTCCCAACCCCTTCAGTCCTTAATTAAGACGCGGTACAGTGCTCACGGTCACATTAGTCTATTACATTTAACTTTATTAAAACTACCTAATACCACAGGGTAGGGGTCAAATTATATAATTTAATATTGAGATTGCTGTGCCGTTAAAAAATAATATATATTTTGTTTCAGAGAAAGTTGAATCGAATGCCTGCTTAAAACAGAAATTTTTGCATCTGTACTCTGTGATAACACAAAAGAAACAGGCATCTCGTCTAGAATTGGAGATGCAACTGATATATTTGAATATTCTTACACTTACAGCGGATTGTTATGCAACATACAAAAATGTGAAATATTTGGAATTGAAAGGAAAGGTCGAGGAACAAATTATAATGATATGTAGTATTCTCGAGACGACCAGAAAGAAATATTTAATGGTGAAGAAAATAAGCGAACAACAACAAACCGACGCATTGAATGAAATCAAGCGCTTGAATTCTATAGTTCAATTTTCGAAGCTTCTCAGTCACAACAGTTATATAGCCGTGAAAGAAAAACCAGAAGTGGTCACGGCTGTAAAAGCCGCCCACGAAGTTGTGTTCAGTTTAAAAACATTCAACCAGGAGAAAGCAACCGAAACCATGAAGAAATTACAGGATACTATCAAGGTATCTGGCTGTTTGTCTATGGATGAAATACAAATGGTCATAAGAGCCGTGAAAGATATACCGCAATCTGGCCACTGGTTCAAATGTCCGAACGGCCACTTTTACGCCATCGGCGAGTGTGGCGGCGCCATGGAGGTGAGCAAGTGCGCGGACTGCGGCGCGGCCGTGGGCGGCCGGTCACACACTCTACTGGCAGACAACGCGCACGCGCGCGAGATTGACGGCTCGCGCTTCCCCAAATGGTCCGAACAGTACAACAATATGGCTAATTTCGATTTAAATATTATTGAATAATCTTCTCATCTGTTTATGTCCAGAAGACTAGACGGATTTTTTATAAATATTTTCTCTGACAGCATACCTAAATAGATATGTCCTAATAGATATGGATATAAGTAATTTTATTAATATGACCTTGTAACTTGTGACTTGAGACTTGAGTAGTCCATGTTGCTAATATAATGTTATAGGATGTAGCCCTTATTAGACTCTAAACTTAATTATTTTTTATCATTTTCTTGTTATCGTTTTGCAATATTTTGTTTTCCGTATTACACGTATAAATACTTATACTGAGTGCAAAAAAAATATAGTTTTATCTCTAAGTATGTGATTATATAATGTTTCAATTGGCTACAATAAATATTTTTCTTTAATAATCAATCTTTTATTTCGAACAGAGACAAAAGTTAAGCTTATTAATTTTAGTTGCAAATAACCTCATCTAATCCCCAATCATAACTACGTTTTTATGAGACGAATGTACGTCTTTCAAAGGTTGAAACAATAGGGGACCGGACTCATTTTTGTTCTTTATTATTATCAAATATTTAGGTTACATAAATTATAACACAGAAAGAATTATTTAAATCCGGTAAAAAATCAACAAGTTATTAGTCTTTCAATTTCGATAGAAGGGGCAAGTAACGAGAAACAGAAAAGAGGCGCAATATCCACGTGTGACGTCATCGGGCATTACGACGCGTGCAAAAGAAAGGGATGAAGCGATATCCCCACATCGCGCCCACTTCGGCACTTGTAATATTTGAAATATGAATTACTGGCTCATTTTTTAACCAATTTTAATGCAGTTTTCGCAGCAGGGTTTCTTTTTAGTATTATTAACCATTACATATAGAATAATATACAAAATCAATCACAGGACGGTCCCCTATTCTATAAAACTGATGAACATGACGAGCGTGTTGATCGTCCACCACGGATCTTTGAAACACAAAGCACGGCGTGTTAGCTCTGCACTGTGCTCGTCACGGAAAAACACCATATCTCATAATATTTCTACAATATTCTGAAAAAAATCATGCATCATTAACATAACGAAGTATCAATTGCTGCTATCAATGGTATTGCATTTGGTCTTATTGAACGACAACCATCATTAGATGGACACAGGTGGAGAGGGAGAATTAAAAGAAACTATAAGGAATTACTTCCTTCTTGAAAAGCAAGTAGACATTTGTTTATCTTTCTGAGGCTGACCTGTGAATACACTATACTTTTTTTTGTATAGATCCCAATGATTGATGAGCAGTTGCCTGTGTATAAATATAAGAAACACCCATAAGAATAGACAATATGTATCACAGTGCGCTGAACAGCATTGCGCTGGGTTCCATTCGTAATGTTCATTGTCCAGTCTTTAAACTAAGTATTCTGTAGCCGTGAACGCAAAAGTTCCTGCAAATACTTTATTCGGGCACCGCAAAGTGACCCTCCTGCACTTATGTTAAGTGGAGTTTTTGTATGACTTCGAAGCTGTATTACGACTATATTTTAGTCATTGACTTTTAGATCATAGGTTAGTTCACCACATGCAGGTAGACCTTGGTTTCCGTAAATGGTTCCGCCATAGTTCTTTGTGTAACTAAGTGAAGAGAACAAAAAGGGTGTGGCTATGTTGGCGGCTGGTTGTAGGGATCATATTTAGACGTTGTCTGTTGTTGCATTCGGGTTCGCTACGACAGTACGTATAAAGAGCATAATAATAATCCACCCACACTACATAGATACTAACCCCCTTATTCATAAACGTTATTTATCTAAGGACGGAGCATTGCTGTAATAGCAAGTCTGTTTCTCAGCTTTGTTTATCTGACAGTCAACTAGATTCAAGTTGTATCTCAGTATTAGCCAATCACAACTGCCCTATGTCTACACACTGCGAAGGCTGCCATGCCGTCAGCTCTGAGAAACAGACTTGTTATTACAGCAATGCTCCGTCCTTAGATAAATAACGTTTATGAATAAGGGGGTAAGTTTTCAGACTTTATAATATAGAATTAAGAACCAACAGAACGTCATCAAAGTAAAAAATATGCTAATCATACTAACAAGCAGTGGCGAAGCGTCCATACAAGCCGATTCCTACCGGGTTACCTTTTGTAAATTAATTAAAAATAATAAAAGAAAAACATAAGAAATATAACTAGAATAATAATAGTATACTCAAACAAGTCATCTTATACTTATTCAATTAAATCAATACTTCAACGATAACAGTACATAGTATCAATTCGTTAAATCGTAACTCGCGCGCAGTGCTCGCGCCTTGTAGTGTTCGAAGTGAACCCGGCCGCGCATAGCTTCCCTCGCGATATTGTTGTCTCTTTCACACTCAGCGCGGTGTCTTTGTCTAATCTTTTGGAAGTGACGTAAAAATACATGTGTGCGTGCGTGTATATGTACTTCAGGGTAACCCGAGAATTTGCGGCTTCATGTTGAGCCATTGGCGCGAATTTTTTTAATAATTTAGAATGTATTAATTAGTGTTTGTGTATAGTGTGCGTTATTAATATTTGTTGGACTCTTTTAGGTACCTATGTTCAGAATAATTTGTGATTATTTTTAAAATTTAGAGTTTAGACATGTTTATGTTAGAAGGAAATTATTAATATTACGATATTTTACTGATTTTATATTTATTGTGAAATGCGTATTACATCAGTAGAAAAAAATATTTCTTCGGGTTCCCTTTTGAAAATTTTCAACCTTCGCCACTGCTAACAAGTCATACCAAAACCACTTTATTCGGGTCTCACTCTACTTGATCTTCAGTAGTCTATTTAGATCTTACTATTAGCAGACATACATACATGCCTTTATCCCCCAAGGGATAAGCAAAGGTGCAGCCAGGACACCCATTTCGCCATGTGTTTCGTCTCATGTTGTTATTGGGGGAGAGCGTATCGATACATCGGAGACAAATTCCAGACTCCTGGCTGATACTGAGAAAACGAACCCAATACCCAGCCTCAGAAATCAGTAATCTTAACTACATGCCAGATTGTGCAAAAATGTATGATAAGCTAGGTATTGCACGCAGCTTCGCCTTCGAGAAAAGCTTTTCCCGCTGCGAGTTCCTAAATCACAGTATATTTTATGAGAACAACTTCATAATTGAACGAATGAACCTCCTAACCGAATTCTGGCAACGGCAGCCAATCTCAACGGAGATCAGCCAAATACGCAGGAGATATTATAGTGCGCAATATACAGGTGCACCTTCTCTTTCTTCACTCTTATAGTTCGATGAGACAGCAATCCGACATGACTGGAGAGAGATCAGGCGCAGGACCAACAGCTTTATGAGCTTTCCAAAGCACGGGGTATCATAGCGCTAACTTTCTTACTCCGAGCTTTAAATTTTAAAAGGTTTAAAATTTTACGATGGGAAAACCCACTCACAATTATTTTTGGCTGGACCAGGGATTCAAACCCAGGACTTCAGCGATATAGTGGTACTCGTACCGCGTACGCATTACAACTACGCCACCGAGGCAGTCAATACATAATAATTATTGTATTATTTTCAAAGTAAATCTTGCGACGAAATGGTTGTTTTTAAGAAATAATTAGCTCGCTATCTTGGTCGGTTTGCATTTTCGGCAAACCTATTCATTTGATACCCATAACAAGGGCATGCACAGAAAATAACTAATCGATCACTTTGGGACTTCCACCATATTGAAATTAAATCTCACTTACCTAATTATGCATTTTCATCCAAATTAAGCGTGTGAGCAGTGTCATCATAATAGGGTAAGGAAAAATGCTTTAAAAAAATTTATGATTTGACCCGAATTATGGTGTATTAAATAAATACTTACAATAACACAGAACCAAACTGACGGCAGGGCTCATGCTCATTCCTACAACAAAAGGACTAAAGATTTGCTCTGAATAAAATACTCAGGTTTATATGGCACAGTTCCAGTTTATTTTTTAAATGTTACATTTGTGCTAGATAAAAAAATAATACAGTCCGATTAGTGAAATTCTTTTACTGTCCAACATCGCGCTGCATCGCGTTTGTTTTACCTTGAAATGTTGAAATGGTTCATTATATTCTATAATACAAACAGTTTATCTAAATCCACAGTCGTATCACTAAATTGGAAACTTTATATACTTTACAATTTTAACAAGCAAAATTGAATTCCCGCAATTATTGTTTAGTTTGCGGAACATTCCTATTGCTTTTTATTTACTTATATACGCTATGTGTACTGAAAGTGCCTGGATTGTTATAATTTATAAACGATAATTGATCTATACAGTTGTATCGTCGGCGGCCGCAGTCGCGGGACAGACTAATGTGTATTCCGCGGCGCCGTCGCGAGCCCTGCAGCGCGACACAGCGGCACGTGGCGACCGCCCACGCCACCTACACCGCCCACACTCCACCGGCGCTGTGGAGGGCGATCGGCGGACAATCAATGGCAAGAATTCCACGCAAACTTACACGAGTCAATGGAAAACAAGTTGGCAGTGATGTGGACACGTCCGGCTTGAGATCGCCGCGGCGCCCGCTGTGTCCGCGGCGGTGTCGCGCGACCTCTGGCGACGCAACCGCCACGCAAATAAATAAAAAATTATTCATTTAAATTAATAAAAAATAAAGAGTTCGAAACGATTGTAGCGTTACGTAACTATATTTACAATGTTACACTTACAACTAGTTATAAGCATCAACTATAAACATTTTATCAACATTGAAGGCACATGATTCCGCACCCGATTCCCATCTGTGCATAACGTACGGCGCACTCGTCGCTGGCAACACTCCACACTGTACTTTCTTTTAATATTAACGCGCGACGATACCGGGGCCACTCGTGTCGAATAAATCGCTTATTTCGAACAATTACAATGGGAATAGTAAAAAAATGTAATAACGAATCTTTATAAAAAAATGTAGATCAGCCAAGAGTGGAGAGTTCACCGGTGATTAAACATCGACAGTGGTCGGCCTCGGTGCCGCCGCGCCATGGACCGGACGTGACAAGCTAACTTACACATTATTACACAATATGCGAGAAATAAGTACTGCACGATTTACATTGCGCGCTATGTTAGCCGGGTCGGTGTTGCACGTTCCCATACCGTTCTTATAACGAGCAATGCACATCTGGACTAGCTACAATTTGAGTTTTTACAGGGGAACTCAGTCTGGCATTTTACAAGTAGGTCCGTTGTGTTCAGTCATTCACGCGTCCACGGTATTGTAATATAAACGTAGACGTTTAAACATCCGAGCGATTCGAGCAACAGGAAAATTATAAAATATAAAAGAAACAAATATGTCGTCAGCTAAGGATTCATTCAGCTAATGATGGAATAGTTTTTAACAATCACCGCGAGGTCGAGGACTGCATGCACGCGTAGACGTCTGAACACAGCGTCAACTGACAGAATAAACGTTCATATATTGCTATACACTATCGAGCTAATTAGTACTATTCACAGCTGCAGAACGGAAATTTATTATTATAAATTATATGTCCACTTAATTAGCGTATTTTAAATTCATTTATATTGATATTTGATTGAGATCCCATTGTTTTTTTGGAAGTATATTATGATTTTGTATAACAATTTTGTTTTGTGTGTAATTCAAAGGGGAAAATGCTGTCTATCTGTTCAAAATTATGCGTATTAAAATCCTGAAATGTCTTGTTTTTTTTATATTGTAACAATTTTAAATATTTCGTGCAGATAAACAGCAAATTCAACCATCAAATTGTGTTAATTCATTACAAACCCGTCAACTGCCGAATATCCAATAACAGCCAAACTATATATTCAAAGAGAACGTTTCGTAAAATCTTAAAGTTTTAATTTTAAATGAAATATACAAACTAAGCAGTCATTCAAGTAACACTAGGAATATAAAAAGAACGTTGGCGCACTATCATTCTGTCGTTTTAAATATCGTACAATAGTAAGCGTACTCAACTAGCTCCAAGTAAAAAAAAAATATTAAAAATAATTATTAATTAACCAATAAAAAGCTAAGTGTCAATGAGGAACAGAATTTTTACAGTATAGCTCACGCGTTATACCCATTATTCTTATTTGTAACGTAATCTGTTTTAAAATAAATAATTATACTCTATCGCCGCCCCGTCTAGTGTTTAATTTATATTAAATTTGATTTTGCAAGGCTACGGAAACAGTTCTTCCAGCCTATTGTTATAAAAAAAAAAAAACAAAATAATATTACGGAAATACGCGTAAAGTTCTGAATGGTTACAATGTATAAATAAAACCAATTTTAAAAACAGTTTACACCTTAAAGAAAACCACAAGAGCCTCTGCTACATTATCGAAAGTTCTTATTTAGACAGGGCTTTATGGTTATTGTTCACTTGCACACACATACACACACACACACATCTGTGATCAACTTAACACAGACTCGCGGAGCCGCAAAAATGCTTTTCAATTCTCGTTAACCCTTACGGGAAACATAAGGCTATAAACTTGCCTCAAATCAACTCAATGGTTACAATAATGCGACGCACCAACCTTTAACTACGCTTATAGAATAAATGGAGAATGTGCTGAGTAGTAAATACCTAAACAAAATCGACTCTGTAGAGAAACAATTCGATTATGCGTCCATTTCATGTCTTTTGTTGTTTGGTTGAAGTCATCGTTCAATACACGTAACTTTTCTGTAGACATTAAGTCTATAGGCCGCACAATCGCTTCATCTCTCTCACACTTTGCTACTCGTATTCATTTCATAGCCAAACACGCCCAGTACATCTACATTTATCGTGAGATGATGTTTTAAAACATGATGTGTAGGATAATAATGAGGTTCTTTGAAAGAAGATTGTTGTCGTCACATCCTATATGATCTTTTACACGTGCCATATTACATTGTAGTTGCTCAAGTTGTGCATCTTCTAGCAACGTTGTGAGCTCTTGTATACCGTTTCTAGCAAGCGTGAGTCAGATGATTCTTTATAAAACATCGCCGAATGAAATTCTCGCTTGAAGTATAAGCAGTAAATGTGGGAGAGTGATATCGTGATTGTTTGCCAAAATATTCTTTATTCACTGATGAATTTTGAAACAATGTTAGCAGAGGTAATGACAAGTCCGTGATTTTATTTATTAACGTAATGTCAAAATGTTCTTGTATAATATTTATTTATCTATTTAAAAAAATAGTATGGTGTTATATTTAAAAATTATTGAATTATTTTATAAATATAAATCCTGATCGTTCAATCGTCAGATAATGTATAATTCTGACATGTTTTCTATCAAAAACCTATAAATCATCTTAAACGATTCGAATAGCTCAATTCCCCTGCACTTCTCTCATACTCCAAGCAAGTACAATTTTTTACTATTTTTACAGGAATGTTGCAAAGAGGCAAGTTTACATCTTTAAATCCAATCATATAGAGATAGAACTGAGTTGACGTTTCGGCAATTATTTTATTTTAATATAAAATAAAATACGGACTATACCACGCACAACTAAGGTGTCACTTTCACTTCAGCAAGTCATCGGTCGTCTATAAAGGTACACGCATATGACGATAATCTGGCTGAAGACGATGCTAAGCTGTTACCGACTGTAACACGTTTAGTTGCGTTTGAACTGCGTCATCAGCTTGTTGAAATAACGTTGTACGCGTTAGTTTTAAACGTTGACAAACTCGGCCAATCACGGTAGAGAATATCACGTACGTCCTCGAAACGACCAATCAAATTACGTTCCTATTTTGGAATTTAGAAACTGCAGCGGTTGTATTTTATGCGAGCTGATGTGTGGTGTAGTGTGTGGCGCGGTGTGGCGCGGTGTGGCGCGGTGTGGCGAGGCGTGTGGCGGCGCCTAGTCTATGCTCTTGACGCGCGCCATCACCTTCCCCTCGAACATGGGCAGCGTGTCGTTGTCGTTGCTCACCTCCTCCTGTATCACGGTGTCGAGGTCAGCGCAGTTCGTTTTGAAGAAGTATCTATAATACATAACAATTGTTTTATGATTATATTATCAAGAAATAATATAAAGGTAATTTTATTAAATATTTTAGGTTCTATTTTATCTTGATCAGTATTAAATTGAATGAATGAATTTCTACTAGCCGAATTTCGGCCACGGCGGTCAATCTCAACGGAGACCAGCCAGGTACCCAGGATATATTATAGTGCACAAGTGTGTGCGCAATAACAAGTACTCTCTATTGTGTATTACGTGGTGTTATATATTAAATATATTACATAATATATTATAGTTTAAGGCAAACAATAGTCTAATCAAATCAGGTGTAGTGTATGTGTAGTATATTATAATGTATTGATATTGTAATGGTTTACCTATAGTTTCCCTTCCTGGGCAGGTACTCCTTGAACACTTTAAGCGTGAGCGGCGAGGCGGGCACTTTGAACCGGTACGGCACGTTCTCGTCCAGGAACGTAACCACGACCACGGTGTGCGGCGCGTCCTTGCCGGCGGCCCGGCGCTCGGCGCGCTCGGCCCGCTCGCGCGGCTTGTCGCGGCGGCGGTGCTCGTCGCGCTCGGCGCGCTCGGCCCGCTCGGCGCGCTCGGCCGACGAGCCGCGCGACAGGTGCGCGCGGCGCTCGAGGCGCTCCAGCCGCTCGAGCCGCTCGGAGCCCTCCGCGATCCAGAGCAGGATGCGCGGCTCGACGCCGGCGGCGCTGCTGGTGTTGTCGCTGAGCACGGACACGCCGCTGTCGGTGAGCTCGGTGACGGTCTTCTTGGAGAAGGAGCGGCGCGTGAGCGGGTGGTCGGGCGGCGCGTCGTAGTGGCCCGAGTCGGCGGACAGCGCGGAGGGCGCGCGGCGGTGCGCGTGGCGCGCGCGGCGCCGGCCCGGCGGCGACGCGCCCGGCGTGCGCTCCGACCACACGCGCGACACGTGCTGGTCTGCGCACACACACACACACATGTTACAATCAAAAATTAATTTACCAAGTTTATACTACCAAATTAGAACAAATGCATTTTTGTTTTAAGGAATTCGAATTATGTGTGTCTAATATTTATATCCGTCACTCCATGATTCCCATACGACTTTCCACATGATCAATGATATTAATTAATGTTATAATAATTTCGAACCGTCCGCGAATCTGTCCGTTTATATACATTAATTACCAATCTGCAACCAATAACTTACTTATTCATACTGGCTATCTATCTTGTACAAAAAAATCTAACTCAAAGTGCACTTAATAAATGAATTTCCTCGTCATCATATTTGAACATCAAATCATAACCATAAGTTATATCTAGAAAAAGAGAGAGCTGTACTGAACGTAATTTATGAGGCCATAGAGTTGTGAATCTTACCGAGTATGTCCTGGTCGTTGTCGTCGTCGAGCTGCAGCTTCTCACGGATGGCGGCCGCCACCAGCTGCGGTGGCAATGCTTGGCTCGACGCCTCGTCGCCCTCGCCCTGTCAGACAGGTACTCTTAATTTCTTCACACATTTTTTTCAAAATAAAAAAAGATAAGTTACAATAGCGATATTAGTCTGCACAGGCCGACAAAAGATGTTTTGGCAACGTATTCAGTTTAAAAATGAGGATGTGTTGGCGCTCCGTTCGTACCTCGGCGAGGCGGCGCTCGAGGCGTTCCTTGGCGTCCTGGTCGCGGCGCACGCGCTCCAGCTTCTCGATGAGCAGCGGCGCGAACTCGGCGGGCGGCAGCACGCGCAGCTGCTCCGCCTGCACGCGCGCCGTGCGCGGGATCACCTGCGCAACACGCTCTGTCACACAGCCTGCTGGGCCCTTATTCTCTATGCCACACGTTACTTTGATACTGCGTAACAAGCACATAACGCAACGCGTCACGTTTAGGACTATAGGATTTGGCATACAGAATACCATTCTAAGCACATTTCACGAAGATAACATGACACGGCCGCGTTACGCGTTTACGCTGTCATACAGAATAAGGGCCCTGAACCTTCAGCGATACTGCTCCCAACTGAACCACTTCATAATACACCAACAATTAATCTACTTATTTTCGTTGATTTCTTTACAAATGCGAAGAAATGAATTTATTTTCATCACTCTCCCGCCATGAGACCCGTTGGCCTGTGTCTTTGTATAATTTGGATTTATAAAATTTAAATTTTGGGTTCATGAACCTAAAGTTGTTTATACTCCAACCTTGACATTGTCGGTGCCTATGAGCGATAGAAAGTCACTTAATATCAGCTGTGTGTGTGTGTGTGTGTGTGTGTGTGTGTGTGTGTGTGTGTGTGTGTGTGTGTGTGTGTGTATGTGTGCGCGTGTGCGTCCGTACCATGGCGGTGTCCTGCTCCTTGTTGATGACGGCGTGTCGGTCGAGCCCGTGCAGGCGCGGGCGGTGGCGCGCCTCGCGGGACTCGCGCCCGCGCGCCGACATGCCGTCGCTGCGGGACACGACAGCCAGGGTCACAACTCGCGCAATATATATTACTTATTATCACATTTCAACAAACAACAAATTCAAGTTGGTTTTAACAGAGCGATAAATATCGAAAACAAAATATCGATTGGAATAACAAATTCATATTGACAGGAATGTTTCGTTTTATCATAAAAACTATAAAGCTATGTACACAAAAATAAATTTAATTATATAGTATATAACGAATGATACTAAATGATGTGAGTAAGGGTACACACACAAGCGCAAACATGTCTAGTCGCTATGAAGGAAATAAATAATTACAACTAATAAAGGATAAATGATCTAAGCTTAACAAACCATACGCTTAGACTAACTCTGTGCGTACTAAATAAATACTAGACTACTGACTTACTTTTGTGGATGTTTGCTTCCTTTTAAAAGTTAAGGAAGAAAATAAAAAGCTACCTACTAATGTAGATCTTTGTCCAATGTCGACACGCTGTTAACAATTTTATTTACATGTACATTATGACCTGATACGCAGCTGATTTGGGATTGCAAAATAATTTTATTTGTTGTGTTTAAATTTTATTGTAAGATTTCAAAATATTTTACGCACGACGGAAAATGAAACAAGCCTCTCCACTATAAGTAATTAATTAAATAATACTTTACAAACATAATTTTAAATGAAATTTTGCCGAATGAATAGTGAATATATTGTTTACCAGAATATTTTGATCATATAAATATCTTTTATTTAATTATATTAATTTATGAATATTGTCGGAATAGCTAGACCTGTTCATAACAATTTTTTATTCTTCAAATATAGTATGTTTGTGGTTCAATAGTGCCACCACACTTGGCGTATTGGCGCAAACATTTGCGTTATTTGGCCAAGCCAACATCAACTTTGTACATAAAGTCCATCCGCGCGCGAGCTTCGAAAAATCTTATGGAATGTTCAAACAAATATATAATGTAGTAATTATGTCGATATAACGTCACACTCCATTAAGTCATTCGTGAACACTTGACGAGATCCGTCGGAGCTCGCGCGCCGCAGTTGCAGTTCGGAGCCGAGTGCAGCTCGAGTGTCGCGAGACTCACAGACTGCTGCCGGAGAGCGACACGGCGTCGCTGTCGGCGCGGCCGCTGCTGAGGCTGGCGCGCTCGGAGTCGTGGCGCGAGGCGGGGCAGTAGCCCGCGTACGACGCGTGCGCACTGTACACCGAGCGCTTGCGGTGTCTGACACGCGCGACATAACGCAACGTGTGCGGGTACGGGCGGACGGTAAAACAGCACAGCGGGCATGCAGGCAAAACATGGGGAGAAACAATACACGAAATAAATCAGTAAAGCTGTTGGGCAAACACTAAAAAAGGGTAAATAAAAAAAAAGGTTTGTTAAATCGGTGCTCGGGATCTGTTCATGCTATGCTGCGGGGTCACACGTTATGAACTTAGCGTACGCCAGCTCGGCTTCCAGGTGGTCACCGCTTCGCGATTTATTTTTCAATGTCGGAATATAGACATCCAGAAACCACCTGAATTAAATGAATGTGATGCAAATGTCAGAAAAATTGGTCATTTTCGACAGGTTGAAATTTTGCTGCCCGTTTCAGCATTGCCAATAGTTTCCCGCTAAGGTAACAAATCAAAAAGTAAATCTACGAATATCTACAGCAAATTAAAAGTGTGTTTTCTACTACAGCCTTTTCAGATACGGTGCATAGGGCTGCCAACTCATTAATAGGACTTACCTTACACAGAATCAAATAAATTAAATCTAAACAAATGTTATACTTTACAATATTATATTATTATTTAACATTCACAACAAGCACAAAAGCTATGGATATTAAAAAAATAATGAGATGTAGAGTTATTTTAAAGCGTGGTTGGCAGCCCTATCTCTACTGGTGGTGAGTGGTGTGTGATGTGGAGTGGTGGTGGTGGTGACTCACGGCGCGACGTCGGCGTGCAGGCGGCGCGACTGCGTGGCGAGCAGCGCGTCGTGCGTGAGCCGCGCCGCGCCCGCGCCCCCCGCCGGACCCCCCGCCTGACCCCCCGCCGGACCCCCCGCCGCGCCCGCCAGCTCCTGCCCCTCGTGCAGCGTCGCCAGCCCGTACCCGCCGGCGCCCGCCTGTGCCACAACGAACACAACATCTATCACAGTACTCACACGCGTTATCGCACCTCTATTCATAAAAACACAATCTCATAACAGACAATAACAAACTTACTTCTCTTACTAATAGGTATCATAAATGTGAAAGTTAAATTTGTAAAGGTGTTTCGATGTTTTTTTAGGACCATAATCCGTATAAGCTGAACGGGATTAGACGTTATTCGGCACACGCATTATTTTTATAATAGATGGCGCTGGACTCGTACCGATGGCACTATGGATTGGTACTATAATTTTCGAAGTTTTACGAAGTTTTAGACGAAGCCGCGAGCAATACCTAGCAGTAAAATATAGTCTAACCTTTTAATCAATTTATTTTATTTCTAACTCAGTGGTATAAAAATATTCTCGCGATTATAACAATATGGTAGTTTTCTTTGTTTGATTTTGTACATTATTCTATATATAACAGAAAATTACACGAAAAATAAATTCTTCTGTAAAATCAAAATTGGTTAAAGAATTCAGCAGTTATTCGTATTTGTAATATTGTTGTGATTAAAATAGAGGCTTCGTGGGGTTATTGGGTTATCTCTTTCTCACGCACGTAGCGTTATGGCGTGTGACACTCTGTGACGTCACAGTTTGCTATTACTGTTATTTGATAGCTAGGCCTTCCACCAAATTTCAAACCTTTATAACTGTAATAACTTATTATTTTTATATGGACTTAGAAAATTATTTTTCGTTTCGATTTTGGTTGATATACATTTTTGATAGATAAAGTGGTCAACCACCCTATTTCGTATGTGGTTAGATTGACTACTCGTTGACAAGGTAGAGAGTTAAATAAAGGCCGGGGCGCCACGAAGTCCTCGTAAGTGCCAGTCCTGGTGAGTGTCGGTACCTCTCTGGACGGGTAGGGCGGCGAGGCGTCGGGCGAGGACAGCGGCTGCGTGGCCGCGCTCACGTACGACACGTACGCGTCCGACCGCAGGAACGCCTGGTACGTCGTCTCGGTGATGGCGCGCGTCACCTGCACACCAACTACGTTAGCTTGTTTGTAATAAACAATATTACATCAATTAAGCAAGAGCAATAAGGTTATAGCATCCGACATGTATGCTACTAATATGTGAACACAGCGTTTACACATTTAATTAAAATCTAAAACATAATAATGAGGTCTAACTCATAAAGATAAAATTATGAAGTACAAAAATAAACGGTATTGTCTATACCAGGGGTGGCCAACCGGTCGATCGCAACAAGTCCAGTCGATCGTGGCAAGGCAAAAATATAAATACGTAGAACAGACCGCGCAACATACCTAATCACTAACTGCTGCACGCATCGTCTTGTATCATTTTTTAATCAAAATTATAATAAATTGTGTACTGAACTATGTTGTTTCATTCAAGATTTCAAGATATATGTAACTTAGTAGATCGCACAGAGTATCAGCGCTATTATATTCACACTTTGCAGACATTATATCCCGTGTCCATGACATACGAAAACAAATTCTAATCCGAAGCGATACAGGTATGTTATTTAGAATTGAAAATATTCACAATATTTTTTTAATCCTCTTTACTACTTACTTATCCAATCTATAATATTGCCACATATCTTTTGTGTGGGTATTCATTGGTTGTGGTGTGTTGCATACGATCGCATGACAGACTTGATTGTTTGTCTATCCTTAACAATATAAAAAAAAAAACAATCCGCACCTCTTGTTCCATGTTGTCGAATATAGTTTTCTCGATGTTGGAGCCGTCCTTGAGGCTCTGTTTCACCTGAAGCTTGAGCTCCTCGGGCATCGCTAGCTGTGACTTGCGCAGGAATCTAAACAAAACAACATGCATGTTAATATAGCTTTTGCCCGCGGCTCCGCCCGCGTTAAGTTTTTCGGGCTAAAGTTTTCCGTTATAAAAGTCACGCTATATATTTTTTCGGGAGCCTATATTCTTCCCAGGGTCCCAAACTGTCTCCATACCAAATCTCATCTTAATACGTTGGGTAATTTTTGAGTTTAACACGTTCAGGCAGACAGGTGCAGCGGGGGACTTTGTTTCATAATATATTTTTGTAGAACTTTTTAAGAGGAACAATCCCGTCATACATCATTGTTGCATAACTTTAACCGTTTACGCGGCGCACGCAACGGAAGCTCTCAAAACTAATTAATTTTCCCCGTTTTTGCTACATGTTTCATTACTGCTCAACTCCTACTGGGTATAGCGTGATGATATATAGCCTATAGCACTCCACGAACAAAGGGCTATAATAAAGTAAAAAAGAAATTATATACATATGTGTCTATTGGATACAGCGGACTCACTTGTATATAGCGGAGACGACCTGCCGTATCTTGGCCGGCTCGTACTCCTGGCGCAGGCCCTGCACGGCGAAGTAGAAGTTGAGCCGGTCCACGTGCAGCCCGCCCGCGCCGCCCACGAACTTGCGGAACAGCCGCACGCCCTCCGCGTCCTGGGAACACCACGTGCTTACATCACGCCTTCTCCCTTTCACGGGCAGGCAGGGGCGTTGTCACACCCGTACATCGCAGCCTTTGTAACGTTGTTTATCACTGTCCAAGTCCCACAATTCAGTCAGGCAATGGCGACTTCAACAGAACTATGTTATGCAAAAACGTGTTAATCTTAAGGAACATCAAAACGAGGTCAAAATTGAGAGTATCCAAAAAATACTTTGTAATAGAATGATGTCAAAAACAATAGACTATATACTGGCATTACAACTGCGATTTAATTGAAAAGAGATAGGTTTGCCATTCAGAAGTAAATGGAGTTACATTTACTTCTGAATGTTGCTTTTGTGGCAGAATAATGCACAATAGGGCTGTGACCAGCAGTCCCGTGACTAGGACTGTGCCACCGGTGCGAAAGCACAGGACGCAGACCCTATAGTAGCGCAGAAATGACCAGACCAGGAGCAAGTCCAGGGTGGCACCGTGCGCATATAAGGCTACCTATGGCAGCAGCAGCAACTCACCTCGAGCAGCTCGTGTAGACTCTTGGCCCAGCGCATGTACGGCGGCGAGGCGGGCGAGCGCGCCGAACTGCCCGACGAGCCCTCCGTCTGCTCGCGCCACGCCATGCTGACCCTGGCGGGGGGACCACATTAGTATCACGCCGCACCCAATGCGTACCCACGAGCATGCCGCTCGCCTGATAGTAAACGATACCACCACAAACGGTACCAGCGTCATACGGAATTTTGAATTACAACCATTTCACAAAAGCAAAATATTTTTATCACGATCTTTGATACGACTAGAAGCGAAAATAATGAACATAAAAATCAAAACCCGAATTGTGTAAGCTCCTTTTTGGAGTAAGTTAAAAACTGCACATGTTGCATACTTAGAGAAATGTGGTTGTGCGAACACATGTTTGGACTGAGATTTGCTCTTCTCCTCCCCTGACGCCGGCGGCAGAGACGACCTGTCAGCAAGCTTGTGCTCCCAACCTGCAACCGAACGACGACCATACAACATATTACAATAAATACTTTATAATATCTTATCGAAACTTTTTGAAATGTAGATTATGCGTAGTGTAATAATACCCCTTTTTATAATAGATAAATGTCTACAGAGTTAAAATTTTCGTTCAAAGAACGTAAAAAGTGAAACACCTATAAAAAAAATATTCAAACTAAATAACATGTTGGTAGTAAATTCATTAAAATCAAATTATACCGAAAGGAATATCAAACAATTTGTTTGAAAAATCAATACAAGACCATCGCGTATATCGGACGTATGTAAAATGGTAACCAACCTTGCGGGTGGCCGCCTATAGGAGTGTGGCTCATGGCGCACAGGCCCTTCTCCCACCCGCGCGCTGCATGGCGTGACACCACCTTCGAAAAAAAAGATAATTAAATTTCAACAACCATGAGAAACTCCAATGGCGGCAATCTGGGAGTTTTTATAACTGGCGGTCGTCCAGTGGTCGAAATTCGAGCGTCGGATTTAATATATTTGCAACACATAGATAAATTTCATTTTTTTGCATTCCTTCTCTGTATCAACGTAAAATATATCAAATCTCAAACTCCAATGTGCCTAAAAATGGATAAGTACAAAGTTTTTTCCACATTTATTAATATAAAGATACCAAGTAAGCAGGCGACAGGTTTTTTCGGTTATGCGTACATATCGATCCGCCAAATAAAAAATCAATACGAGCTTTTGGTAAAGGATCACATGAGTATGACAAACGGCGCCTGTTTGCTGTAGATTCCAATAATATACGTCAAGTATATACATGCACGAACAATTCAATGGCGTCAACAAAAAAAAAAATATAATGAAAAATATGCACATGTTATGCGCAGGCCCTAGCGGATTTTCATTGTTCACTCACTCCTTAAATATATTAACATGTTGTTAATAAATTTAAACATCATCAAATAATTATTATCAGAGAATTTTAAATTTGCCAAATATCTTTAATAAGATAATGATTAAAACTTTTGTAAATTAGAACATTTATATCACATCAAATAATATAACACACAAAACTTGTAAAATAATAAAGAGCATGTTGTAATTTTATTATGGAAACTAATTTTATTAATATGACCATACATCCATTATCATTCTTCTACTTATACTGCTTGACACTGCTCTTGTGTAGCTTCTGTTTCCTTGATGATACATGTTTAAAGTTTTAATAACATATCAACACACAACATGAATAAAAATGCTTCACCGTCCCTAGTTATTATAACACACTCCGGCTGCGCAACTAGAAAGAACCAAGCCACCGTAAAAAATCAATATGGCAAACAATAAGGATCATATCCCAGTACTATATTTGATTTGTGTAAGTCAGAGAAGGAAAGCAAACAAAAAATGAGATGGCGTACCAAAGTCAAGAGTCTCCAGCATCGATCGGCGTTGGCTACCAAACACCATACCAAACTAAATACCCCTTATAATTCATGTTATGAGACCATTCATAATTCCAACTTAATATAACAATTCCATAGTTTGGCATATCATATTTCAAAAACATCCCGTAATAAGAAAAAAGTAACACTTTGTGCGTAGCACAAGAAGGAAAAAAAATTATAAAGCATTTATACCAGTCAATAAAGGATAGAATAAAGCGGAGATTATAATAAGAACATGTCAAAACAAATCAATATCATAACTATATGGCTCAGTAAGCAAGTTATGAAAAAAAAAACATAATAGAGGGATGAAAAAATATTGTAAAGACCTTACCATATTCATTGTGTTAACACAAATAATGCACTATTCAGTAACTACACTTAATAGAATTATGTTTTGATTATAATAATATGATATTAATATAATATTATGTGGGAAAAAAATATTTCACATTAAAGAAACACACAACCGAGCTACGTTACGGCAGCGATCGGAGTGAAAGCTCTGTCGGATGCTGTATGTGCAACACAATGGGGTACGGTTGAATCTTGAGCCACAGCTATTGTTGAGATCTCTGTACTTTTGATAGGGTATATTTTTAATATAAAATCAATAACAGGCTGTACAATAACAGTTTTAACAAGGCAATATACACAATAAAAGTAAAATAAATTTTATAAACTTAATAAAAGTTGAATCAAGATTTTGATTAATATAAGATTTGATTAATATATCAAGACAGGGAAACCAAGTTGATTGTTACCAACAATCATTAATATGTATTACGATATTTAGGTAGGGCTTATGGTCTATGACCACATGGTTTTTTTTTCTCTGAAACTCAAGTAACTGTTTTCAGTTTATGGTAACACACACACACGCTTGACATAATATTACAGGTCGTCACATTATGGCACATTCGACATATTTTCATTGATGATGTCGAGCGTAAACACAGGAAACAACATGTAAACAAAGACGCGACTCACGCCACCGACGCCGCGGCAACAATCGCCCGCGTCCAAACCTCCAAACATCCACTCAAAACCGACCAACTAGCGTCGTAAACTAATAGCATACCATCACGACCAATATCCGAGGCTATAAACACAATTTATTGCCGAGATCCCATGTCTAAACCCATAAACCATGTATTTATAGAACGATAATGTGTGAAAATGCTAATAAAACTTGGAACACTCACTTATTACAGTTATACAGAAGCCAGTTCAGCAACAGAACGTGGTACATTAATTAAAAACTTTCTTCGAAATAAATATTTTATTAGCTTGGGTCCGATTTGTGTACAACACTGGATTTGACGTTTGTTTGACAGATGGCCGTATCGCCATAACAGCAGATCAGATGTGTATTACCGCCATCTGTTCGGGACGCTTGGAACTTCAATGTCATTCAACAAGAGCCAAACTCATTTGCATATTACTACATCTCGCCGCTAGAGTGCAGCATAAGTATCGCACGGAGACTTACTGAGACTAGGTAACATTTTAGCGGGAAAAATAAAAATAAACATAATAAAAATGAATAACTACCTGTATAGCAGCTTAATGCCGCTGCATTTTTATATTTCGTATCACTCTTTGTATCCGTAGTATCTGCAACAATAAAACATTTTTTTAGTTTTCGGCCACAAAAAATCACTATAAAAAAATATTAAAAAGCAACACGGTAATTATTTTTTTACCCCGGTACCGTAGTTGTATTGTGTACAGGATGTGACCATCACTCTCTAGGTCCCGGGTTCGATTCCCAGATCGGGCTAAGGGAAATTGGTTTTTTTCTACTTGGTATCAGTCCGGAGCAGTGCCTTGAATTAATGCCCGATATAGCGACAGGCTCGCCCCCTATCACATCATGGGACACAACACATACAGCGAAAAGTGGATGGCCTAGAGGTTCTACCTTTTCCTACCCCTTTGGGAATAAAAACGAGTGTATGATGTGTGTATAATATTTTTACTAATAAAACACTTTCAATACTTAAATCCTATGACACAAGAAATGATGATATCAAAGTGCATATCGGAGATTTTCTTACGGATTTCAGGAAATAGGTACTTCGGTACCTATATCAGAACAGAGTCGTTTTTCGTACAATATTTTTTCTCAAAATCAAATGTATGTACAACGGACATTTAAAATTCGTTTTTTATTTCTCAAGCTTTATATCTGTTTTCAAATTCATATACCTAGTCTTGCCATAAATATTGTAATAAAGAAAAAAGAAAATTGTTAACTGCAAATAACATTTATTACTTTTACAGTGTGTCAGTTTAATACATAAATATAAAACAATTAAAAATATAAAAAGCTTATTCGAAGTGGTCTCCATTGGCTGCAATACAGTCCTTTAAACGATGAGGCCAGTTATCAATAGAAGCACGCACTCTTTCCATGGGAAAATTCTTCACTTCCAATCGTATAGATTGTTTTAGGGACTCCAAATTATCATGGCGTTTAGAGCAAGCTGTACTCTCTAAAACTGACCACAAATCATAATCCAGCGGATTAAGATCGGGACTAGACGACGGCCAGTCTTCAGCTCTGATGAAGTCCGAAACGTTCGATTCCAACCAAGACTGCGTGGACCGAGCTTTATGACCCGGCGCCGAGTCTTGCTGGAAGGACCATACTTGGTTATTGAACATGGTGATGTTAAGGGGCTTAACTACCTTCTCAAGAATGGTATCTTGATACACTTGTGCCGATGTTTTGATACCTTTTTCACAAAAATATGGCTCAGTCACTCCTTCATAGCTAACACCCCACCAAACCATCACTGAAGTCGGATAATGTCCACGTTGCACTCTGTCGACTAATTGGGAAGCTTCCTTAGAGCTTTGAGCATAAATACGGTCATTTTGTTTGTTAAAATGTTGCTCAATTGTAAAAATTTTCTCATCCGTAAACAAAATTTTTCTGTGACCTCCCTTTGCGTACCGCTTCAGTAGTTGTTTCGATTTTACCACCCTATTCTTCTTTAAATTATCAGTTAAGAAATGGCCAGTGCGTCTCTTATAGGCTGCAAGTCCTAAGTCATCTTTTAAAATACGCGACATGGTTCTAGGTGCTATCTTCATTTCCCGAGATAAAATCTTTTGCTTTCGGACAGGATTTCTTCGAATTCTTTCCCTTACTGCTTTGACCACCTTTTTCGTACGAACACTACGTGGACGGCCAGATCTTTTCTGTCACAAACAGAGGAGGTCTCATTGTACCTATTAATAGCCCGGTACACAAACATTTTACTAATACCAAGTGTATGGAGAGTTTTAAAAATTGCATTTGGCTCCATACCTACTTTGTGTAATGCTATCACAGCGATTCGGTTCTCTTTATCACCCCACACCATTTTAATATCGCAAAATATTTTACAATGTATTGGCGCCAAAATGAGAAAACACAATGAACAATCGTATAAAAATGACAGATTCGAAATTCAAATGTAATATTTTTTTATAATTAAGTGTAACAGTATTTATGGCCAGACTAAGTAGTACATCTATAATAAGTGGATATCGTGAGAGCAAATTACCATAATTGAAACCGACAGGTTTTAAGTACTAAAATTATAATCATGTGGATGTGTCTGAATCATCCCGTCGTAGCTTTGCCGCCTGTACTCCATAGTATATAAATTTTTATCTTTAAATATCATTGTGCCGATATAAATCTAATCCATCTTTTTAAAACCTTTGACAATGTAAACATTTATTTCAATATTAGAAGCGATATCACATTCGCGATCTGTCGTATTGTTTTTTTACATCGCCACTATAAATACCAAATCAATTAAAGACAAACGCGCGCACAATAAAACGTCAATAGCTCACAAATCCTTTCATCGGTTCTCGTGTCATGGTTCAAACGAAATGCGCGCCTATGTACAA
Organism: Manduca sexta; assembly: GCF_014839805.1. Taxonomy (NCBI): domain Eukaryota; kingdom Metazoa; phylum Arthropoda; class Insecta; order Lepidoptera; family Sphingidae; genus Manduca; species Manduca sexta. Next base: position 3,269,265 of record NC_051126.1, read on the forward strand.
CGGGCCCGTAATAAGACATTCACCTTTTGAAGGCGAATTAATTTGAGGATTCCAACTCGATTTACAGATGAAATGAATGGATAGATATCAAAGCATCATCCCTCAGCCGAGTGTTGCGTCGATATTTGATTTCGCCGAGTTACAGACAAGCGGCCGAATTGAATTTGTCAAAGTGTTGTGTTGTATTGTATTGTAAACGGAATACCTTTGACAAATGACAATGTACGTTGTAATGATATTAATAATGATTCGTAGACGCGAGCGTGTGGAAATAATTGGCGAGGGGTGGCCGTACTTGCTAATATGCAATTATTATATTCTCTACGTGTCTGGCGTGGATTTGAACCACGAACGAGTAGTAGTCATAGTGAGAACAATCGGTTACCCACTTTTCCTCAAATCCCTGAGTGTTCTAATGATTGTTTTACTGCAAAGGCTTTACAATTCCGGGGAACAATTAATGTGCAAGTATTAAAATTAAATAATAAATAATGACTAAATAAAGTTTTGACTAGAAGATACTTCAACGCATTAATTCAGGAATTGCCTAAGTCTGCTGCACGATAAGAAATCATGAAAGGACTCCTCGATAACTATGTTTACGAATGGATGGTAGTGTTCATCGACATGAACATATTGTGCTTACAACTAATTAATTGTAATTTTTAATATGCTTCGTCATTTTAATTAAGTACAATTGCGACTTCATCACAATTCACGTACACAGGGCAGCTACGGAAGGACATTATCAGTATTTCGTATCATTCAAAACATTTATAAACTGGCCCAACAATAACACGAAACAAAAATTAACAGCCTAACAGGGAGTGCGTGCAAATTATATTGATTTCAATGATTCATGATATATTATGAAATCAGGACGTACAGAGCGATTAATTGACAACTTTATCGATAACAAAAATTCGCTACATCATCGCACAATGGCATTGCATTTTTTAAACTGCAAATAACAAACCTACTCTAGAAACGAATTATATCACAGCAAGATCATACGAATGGGTATAATTGGCGTTAATGCACAACGTAAATTATAATGTTTGATGGTGGGCGCTTACCCCCAGGCAAGCAAGTCACACATCAAAATGTTTACAGAGGTAGCTATTTCACTAATGGACATTCACGTGGTTTATAACCTCAATGTCTTTTTTTCACATTAACCAGCATAAAGGCACTGTTGCGTCCTGACAGACATTGTATGCCGTAGTTACTCGGCAATATGAGACACAGAGTGTCCCGGTGGACAACAAATGGTGATAAAACCCGCTATAGTAGCCCACGAGAGTGTGTCGCGTTCCGGGATCAGCCTGTGTATATCCGGTACTAACAGGCCGGCCACTGCCGAGGGGTAATCATCTCTCGTCAGTCGACATTCTATTGGACCCCACTCCACTTACCATCTATTGCAGTGGGGTCACCGCGCACGTAAAAAAAACTCCGTACAATTTCGGGTGATGGTGTTACTATTAATGATAGTTGCGTCGCACCATCAGGCGAGCGACTTGCCCGTGTCACTCAATATTATATGATATAAAATATTGTAATGTATCGAGACAGCTTGGACCCGCGACTGGCGCGTCATTACCCGTGCTGGGTGGCACACCCACTAAGCGACTCTTTGATGTGTACAAACTTTTCATTTTCCCTTTGATTGGTATAATGGAACTACGCGTTGTTATTACACTAATTAAATTTTCGTAAAGTCCGAAGCTCGCATAACGGTCCGGATTTTGGTAGTCGTGTGTTTGTGAGCGGTTACTACGGTTCACATGTTCGTTCGGAACTCGAACGTTTCATTTGATTATTCGAATCTTTATCACTTAAATCGACAATAACGAATTGAAACTTCAACCACTTAATGATGGTGTAGTTATGACCATTTTGAACGCTTTCATGAATTCCCAAATAAAAAGACAAATTGTATTGTTTTTATCCCGTGAACTTCAAATATATTGAAGGCTAATTAAATATAAAAATAAATACACAAAATGTATGACGTTTTATCCTCTTATGTACGTTTTCAAATATAGAATATTTTTTTCTAAACGGTTTTTAATGCCGTTTTCATGGCTGTCGTTATATCACAAACAACTACATATTACCTACACGACGTCTGGGTATATTTAACATGTATAACAATTTTTAATTTCTTTTTGTTATTTGTATTATAAGTACCTTCCTATTAGTTGCAAATTCATATCTTAATGCCAATAAAAGGCTCTTTCTTTCTATCTATCGCTGTATCAGCACATATTAATATATTTTCATAATTGTCTTTGTGATGTTTAACAAACGGAGTCCGAATGAATATTTTTCAGTAACATAATATTATGCAATTTGTATCACATGCATCAAATGGTTTTTACATCACAAAAGAGTATTGCAAAGCCGCTTAACAAAACCGCGATGCAATCAAGGGACACACGGAGGCCGGTACCAAATGTTCGTAACTCGATTACTGACGTCATATCCAGATGGTATTATGAGTTATTCTCTTCCCTTTAGTATTATGAGGCGTCATTATTTTTATGTAATTCCAAAACGGCTTCAAAAATTTGACAAATTTATACAAAAGAATTATGAAATTATAATGATGTATTTACTTCATAATTATCCCATTTTTCACGATCGTAAATATATAAACTGGTTGCCTAACATTACAAACCAAAACGTTTCGATAAAAAAATAATAAATGTAATTTTGTGAATCCAACACAGCCCCGTCATATTGAGCACAATATTCATTAACAGGGACGTAATAATTTTAAACTAGTTTACGAAACGAACACAGGCTCAAAGCGTACTCTATGAAAGCGTATTCAAGTTAAAAGGGAAAATAATGTTGCACGATTGGTTTTACAAGTCTGCGAGATCAAAAGAGAAGCGGGGCCTTCCATTTCGCCGTTTCGACGATTACATTAAAAAAAGGAGGAATAAAAAGAAAAAAAAAACGTAAAAAGTTAATTATGCCTATTAAGTACGACATTCGGAGATAAAGAATCAAAGAGCCAACGGTCCTTTTAATCTGTGTAAATCTTAAAGGGTCTTGGGAAAAAATGTTTTTTTTTTCTCTAACGAAACAGTACAAATACAAAGCAGGTACAGAACGATTTCACTTTAATGTTTTAGTGTCGACAATAAACAAATATATTGGCCAGTAAATAAATATTGTGTTCGGAACAATTTAAAAGAAAATCAGCCGGCTGCGGTAGGCTAGGCCCTCGTTTGTATTAAAAATATTATCTAGCAAAACATTGCATCTTCTTTTCGGCATTATTTTACATATTGCCAAGTCTTGCGGAATTCCAGCCACGAGCCATGATCCTTCAAGTCATGCGTTACTTTGAGTCAAGAAGCTCGCAAACTTGTTAACACAGTAAAGTATTCCCGCGCTGTCGGTCACTCGGCGAGGCGGCTTTGATCGCTTCCCACCACATACCTTTGACACGCTAATCAATCGGTACCAGCGATAGGAAAATGTATTAAAGTGGGGAAGGGTGCAATAGTTCCGAGGTAAACAATTTGCGAACGGGTCGCGGTGCGGGGGTGCGGCGGCGCGCAAAGCCGCGCGGGGAGTGATGCTCGGCGCACATCAAAGCGGGCCGAGACAAAGCTCTGAGGAGCCTTTTAACTTTATTTAGCGGAGTGGTAAGTTTAGCCGGTCGCGAATCGCGCAGGTTAAAGAGTAACACACTCACTTTGAGCCTGGCCCGTGAGGGGGCGCGGGCGGGCAGGGCTGGCGACTGACGACCGACCACCGATATACAAACGCAGACTGTGTTCGCTCCGATTTTAACTGTAACTATGAATTCCCAGTCTTCAACAGCCTCTTCGCGCCTCTCTAGATCCATTATCAATAAAATTGCTGCCGGCCAATGTAACTATAAATATACTTATTACATACATAGTAAATATGTTACATACATTTATTATATTCCCGAAAACAATTTTAATAACAAAATAAACACATTTTATTATGATTATAATTTGACATCACCAAATTTCTAAAGAAATTGTAATAATTTTACGACAAAATCTCACACGTTGCGTATGCGCAATGTTTTCGATGCATGTTGTTAATTTTACAGCAGTTAGTCAGAGTGTGGCGACGTGATTCAACCGACAACGAGAGATATACAACGATGCGTAAATTACACCGAGACGTGTAGACAAAACGGTTTGAAATGATGAAAAAAAATAATGCCGTGTACAAGTAATCGACAGAGATAACAAAAGTCCAACTTCATTGTCGCAACGGCAGAAATATTCTTCTTGAAAATTTAATTATGAATTGGTTTACAAAAGACATGCTGATTACACTATCTATTTCTATCGCTCTCCAAAAAGGTCATGACATAGATAATCTCGAAGTTGTTTGTCTTATAAGTTACAGTCTCAAACGCAAGAAAATAAAATATATATCTGTAACGACTCATTATTAAAGGCAACGTTGAAAATTACAACATAATTTTTCACGATCACTGTTATTTTTTTATTTTTTTTTTCAAAATAGGAACGTTATTTAAATAGCATATATTGACAGTTATAAGGTTTTTTGGTAATTCACCGCTAAGGTTAAAACCTCTTGAAACAAGCTAGACATACATTAGTAAGACTAAATGATAAAGTTTATGAAGATGCTTTAACTTCTTTAAGGCGATACCTCAAGGTCCATTTTCATACATTTTGTTTCGGCTTTAATCTGGGTAACTAAACAAGTATTGGCAAGTAAAGAATTTAAATTCACGTCTAGTTAGTGATTAGTTCTCGCAGTTGAAGAAAAATGTAAAAATAATTAATAATCATGGATATTTCGGCCTTTAAAATTTCGTCATATTAAATTTTAAAGGCCGAAATATCCCTTAACTAGACGTGAATTTAAATTCTTTACTTCCAATTAAAATAATGTCTTAAACAATTTATATTATAGACATTGTTAAATGTTAATATCCATCACATACCTAATAGGCCAAAGTTAACCGCACAACTAGACAAGTAACGTTTAACGAAAACATTCAAAACACGAAACGTAATGCAATTAAAACGTAATAAACCAGTAGTGTCACCATTCGGCAACCCTAGCGCGTGGTGGGGGCATCAAAGGCGCCGCTAATGCCGCCCGCACCGCGCGACGGCGGCGCTTTGTCGGCGCCCTTTGAGCAGCGGACGATACCAACGGCGGAGCGAGCGGAGAGAGCGGAGCTTTCCACAATAAAACCATCGACTGTCCAGCGTCCGAGCGAGGTGCCAAATACTTGATGATTGTCAACTAAATGTTGTGAACGCGGTGTACACTAATTAACGCATCGAATTTTGAAAGTGTTAATTTGATTATATCTTACCGGTATGAAGGTTTAGATAAAAAAAAACATCGCCATGCGTGAGAATATATTTTTTCATGTAGCAATCTTCATCAAAAATAATAAAAAAAGATCTAATCAATTTTGTGTATTTTCTTTAATTGCTCGTTATTTTTAATTTATTTTATGAAGAGGTAAAGTTTCTGAGTTTCCGAGTTTATTTGTAAAGAACAATCTAAAGCTACTCAACAAATTGTAAAAAAAAATGATACAAAACTGTGATGTCTCTAAATGCATTGTTTAATTTGTGCGTTCTCATCTAATTATTAGATAATTTTCAAAATTATCATATAGTACAATTAATTATACAATGTCTGAGAATATTGGTCTTGATAAGAAGAGTGTTTAATGAAGGCACATTTATTTCATATCAATCCGTCAAATCGTAACTCGCGCATTGCTTCTTCTAACCTTTTCGAAGTGACGTATAAATACATGTGTGCATGCGTATATGTATACTTCTAGGTAATCCGAGAATTTGCACTTTCATGTTAAGCAATTGGTGCGATTAGTTTTTAATCATTTAGAATGTATAGTGTAATTAGCGTTTGTTTGTAGTGCGGCGTATTTATGTTTATAGGGCCCTTTCCGGCACCTATATTAAAAATATGTTATTATTTTGTATTTTCAGACATTAGACATAATGTTTATTATAGAAGGAAATTATTAAATACTATATTATACTGATTTTAAGGTAGCACGAAGATACCAAATGAAACTTAAAGAATAGAATAATGTTCGTTGATTAATGAAATTGATAATCTGAGTAATTTATGAACACAATAAACTGCTACTCTCTTTGACGAATTAGGTATTTGTTAGCGGAAATTACATTTACAAAGTTATCTTTTGAGAATAAACAAATGTACTACTTAGGTGTCCTTAGACCGTGATTATAATTTTAATAAGTAATTACTAATGTTGTTCTAGTTTAAAAGGAATATATTATTTCGTGGTTTATTTGTTATCGGTAAGTACGTATCATTCTTTAATGCTATGAACGTTTGAAGTCGCATTACCTACGCATATTAATAATGCTTGATTTTAAAGTTAAGACTAATCTGCATGTAGTTTTTTATTTTGTGTTAAACTGACCTATACCATACACAGCGTATTATGTGTTAACTGTAGCACATATGTTATTCGTCGGGTTCCGTTTTGATATATTTCATCTTTCATCACTGTTTAAATTGTTTTAGTAATGGTTCTGTTCTATTGTAGTCTGTAAGACCTGTGTTTTTAAGCCAATCGTCTGCTATCAAAGTACACGGAAGAAAAAATAATATACACACTCACACGCCTTTAATCCCCGAGGGGGTAGACAGAGGCGCAACTTGTGCAGCCACTTTCCGCCGTGCGTATCCCGCCACATGATGAGATAACTGATAGGAGGCGAGTCTATCGCCTATTGTGTTTGTTTATGTTCCGACTGTGACTAATAAATCGTCTTTCTTTCCTTTTTTCTATAGCCATATGGGATACAAATTCCAGTGTCCAAGCCCGACCCGGGGATCGAACCCGAGACCTCAGCACTGCAGAGGCACTGTAATACATTACCGAGGCAGATATATCATTTCTCCCAAACACACCTATGATTTTAGATCTGTCAATTTCATCAAATGCAATAGAGACGATGGAAAATCATGTAGATTTCAGCGAAACATTGAAAACTTTTTCCATGCCGCCAACTTATTATCCATTTTAAACAGCCTGACAACGGTTAATAAATCTCATCGTTAAATGTCGAACGCTCTCCGTGGAAATCCCCGCAAACGCCTACCTTGATTACCATAAGCCTTCACAAAGAGCCGCGGAGCGCCCTTTGACGAATTAGCACCGCCAACATTAACCATGTTGTACTTGTACGAGTGTATACGAGTGCGAGCGGATACGCGGCTGAAACTTTCCTTATTTATATTACTAAACTTATTTACGTTGAATATTTTAGTATGTAGTTTGATTTATATATATAAATCATATATTTGTATAAGTAGATATGTTTAAATGTCTTTCGAAGAACTATCGCGCGGGACACAGGTTTAAGTGTTTTTGTTTTATCGTCTTATCGGTCTCGTCGCCACTCATTGAGAAGCGTAAAATGTACTTGAATCTAAACCATGAAAGAAAGAATCACTTACAATATAAATAAATGAGCGAGTTCTGAGGTAACAAACATACAAAAAAAAAAAAAAAAATAAAAAAAAAAATTCACGTCTAATTGATAACCTCCTCCTTTTTATTGAAGTCGGTTAAGAATAATAAAAAATGGCTGGTCGCGGCTGTTACCGGTAGGTAACCACACAGCAAAACATTATGTGGTGCAAACCACACCACAACACTGATTACCAGTAGTAGTTTCATGTGTTCCAACTTGCTAGGTTCGATTCTCAGATCGACCAACAGAACTGTATCAGTATTCCGATGTAACCTGTGCGAAATGTAGAAGCAATAGTTGGTATCTCCGCGTAACCATGCCGGCATAAAGACGTGAATTTATGTTTGTTTCGGATTTAGTCTAAGTTGGATTTACAGTTCTCAACTCGAGAGTATCCTGGTTTAACGAATAGGACACTGTATATAGGATACTATATTTCTGATTGAGTAACCTAGATATTTAAAGTATAAGGCTAGCTTGCACACCGACTTGTTAAGTATGTTTACCGCTCAACAAATTAGTGTAATAGTGGTAGGTCTCTCGTATGTGAGAGTCCGCCTGGGTAGGTACCATCGCAATGTCTATTTCTGCCGTCAAGCAGCAGTATTTAGTCACTGTTGTGTTCCGGTTTGAAGGACATCTTAAGTCTCAGGATGGCGAGTGAAGTGGAATACCAAACAATACATTGTAATTCAAGGTGTTGGATGGTGTTTTTTCTGTTTATGGGTTGTCATATCGCTTACCATCAGGCAAACGGCAAGCTCGTCTCATCATTCCAAACAATAAAAAATAAAAAAAAAAACTTGATCTGTCTTTGTCATCCGTTAGGAGGTGATTGATAAAAATATATTTAGAGTTAATTACATTTAGTGAGTTGTTGTGTAAGCTAGTCTAAATATAAAAACTTCAGTAATTCACATTTTAAGTTAATTTGTCAATCAATCAATCGTTTATTCAATAAATAGACCTTTGCTGGCACTCATACACGTCATTTGTACATAGTTATATTGATAAGAAACAAAATGTCTGCAATATAATTTTTATATCTCTAACGTATAAGAACTACAAAAAAAACGCTGTAGCCCGATGGCAGTCGTGAAATATTGGCTTTTCTTGTGGTACTTGTGTTTGAGCGATCGCGCTATTTTCAATAACTAACTATTTTTTTTTAGTTCTTTAACTAAACCATTTTTTTTTAGTTCTTTAGTAGAAAGCTACTTTTAAGTATAAGGCTTCTTTTTACTGCGGATTCTTTTCACACGGGCAGACCCGCAGTCAATATCTAGTATATTATATTAATAATTGTACCTGTTGAAATGAATGCTTTCGCCTTTTTATTTGCGTTATGTGTTACACGTGGAGGGGCGGTTTGGTTGTAACATTCAACTGTATATTGTCAGTGACAACTCGCTGACGTCTAGCGACGGATGTGTGCGGTTGCGCGTTCATAAATATATGCACCGATAAAGTCTCTCTTTATATATTTATTTATTTCCATTTCACACAACTTGTATGGGATTAAAAGTCATAGGAATTAAGACCGACTGGTTTAGTAGATTGACTAATCTCCCGTAGTGAGGTCATAAAAAAATAGAGCAGTAGTGTACGGATGTGGCGGCCGAAAATTCTAATTAGCCATGTCGAGAATCTAGATATTCTTATCTTTTCTATTTCATCCATTTTTCTAAAGAAAAGACTTCCTTATTTCATATTTACTTTCCTAAGTTTCCTATCATACTCAACACGCCATGTTCAAAAATAGTAAATAGTAGGTACTTAATACAATTACCGCGGTGTATTGCGCGCGTACAACCGAATCATCTTCACGGTGACATCATTAGCGGTAGGCAGGCGGGCTCTAATGAGACGCCTATACCGTTTTGTGTACGTACCGTGCATACGTAAACTTAATTTCCTTACTTAATTACAAACAACATTGTTAATCGAATGTAACACGAATACACTTCGACGACACGACGTGCGCGACGTGCATCAGTTATAGGGCCGTGTTCAAAATAAATTATTTTATTCTTACTTCAGTTATATATATAAAAAAAATGTTATATCTCTACTTAACTTTATTTTTTAAGAAGCTTCGAATTATATAGGACGTTTTATTTAAGACAGATAAAACAGGTGTTCTATATAAAGTGACGATAGTATAATAATCCTATTGTTTAAGAAAACTGAATAAAACATATTGACCATTATTATCCAACGATACCAACACCGCCCACATAATATCTTTTTGGAAAAGGTCAATTTCACATCAACCGGATATTTACACTTCAACTGACATTCGGAATTCAAGATTCCATATTCGAATAACGAAAAATTTCAAAATTCGAACTAAATCACCCGACCGTTGCGATCCGCGTGCGACGGATGCTGCGGCCGCCCGACCGATACATCCCGCACGCATCTTGACCACAACCGTCGGGAATTCTATTTCGAAAGAATACCGTTCGACCGGCAAATATTTGGCACAACATCGGTATTCGATATGCACACCGGAATTCATACTATTGCGGGCCATTATAATTCGTTTTACGACATCGCGTAAGACATAACAATGAGGTTATAATTGGATCAAACATTTGTTATTTTAATGTTTGCTCTTTTAAATGTTTTTTTTTTTATAGAGTGTGTACATTTGTTTCATGAGCTTAAACTATTATTACGTCTAATCTCATTGAAAAGAATGTTCAAGATCGGACGAAGTTAAAGCTTCGAAGCAAGATAACGGTCCAGGATGGCATTCTTATTAAAACGGGATATCTCAACCAGTTAGGAAAAGACCCCATGTATTTAATGTATATAATGTGTCGACTCCGAAATAAAACTAATTACCAAAATTATACAAAACTTTGTATAAATTTTGTAAATTACAATTATAAAATTTCTTTTATAAATTTCGTAAATATTGTGACATTTCGGACGACCAAGACCGCAGTCCCCACCATGACCATGAAAGCTTCATTGTCTTCGAAACGACGGAAGAAAATTATAATAAAAAAACCGCTTTAACATCCGAAAAATAATTAATTTCATTTTCAAACATTCGCGTAAGCATAAGAAATCAATATGTTGACGCTACAACAATATTATACAATTAACTTAATAGTAGTAAGTACCCAGGATTGTAGTCCATTTAACCGATATACGTAGACTCTTGTAGGATATTATTAATCAAGCATCTACCACACACAGAAAACACGTACCAACAACAACAACTATTATGTTTATAGCTTCTTAATGAATTATTATTTTTTAAAGGCCAGGTCAAAAGTACCCTGAACTGGTTGTAATGAATGAAAAGAGAGAAGTATGTCAGAATCGTGTAAAGTGGCAATCCATAGTCAACACCTACCCCCTACCTACCTAGCCTATGGAATAGAGGCGTGATTCTATGTATGTATTTATTTTTTTAAAAAACTATACAGGTACTTTTGCTTTTGTTTGCGAGTTCGCTCGCGTGATATTCGCTGGCTATAGATAATGAACCGTCGTGCCGCTATCAGGTAAGTTACTAACTCGTCTTCTGATTTAATGTTTTATAAACTTTAAAAGCATGCCAGTACATGGCAGCATTGTGAAAAGTCTACTCGTCCTCCCGATTCGGAAACTGATCCCGCACGTGGCTCGTTATACTTTCAAGTGACAGCCAACCCTAAATTCACACATCAATAACGCGCTCTATCTATTTGGCATAGAGTTGAAATACGTTCACACTTATCCGGCGTATTAGCCGCGTCACGTGACCCGGCCGCGTCCCCAGTCGATAGAGGAGCATCCGTGCGAAATGTCTTATGAAATGAAGGGATAAATTGTCACCAGGGAATAAAATCCGACGGCGCCGGCCGACGTGTGCGGGGCAGGATAAGATCGGGATTTTTTGTGCGGCGAATAAAGAGTTTCCGATATTTTAGTTTGAAGTCGATCACTCGGTAATATTCAAGCGAATAGAATATCCAAAAAAAGTGTAGTCCGTTTGCGTATAAAACTCAAATAAATAATAGAGTGACATTCAGTCATTTTGTATGTTAAATTATTACGTCATATAAAATTTCTTTACCGTACCGTTGATATCGTTGCAGCCATTTTAACTACAGCTTTAGTATATGATACTATTGTTTAACGGAAAACTTGTAACTTAACAGAATTGCTATGCATTAGACAAGATCGATGAGATTGCAGAGACCGCAATAATCGTATGTGGGACACAAATTCATTCATCAGCTTTAAGAGCCATTCACAGTTTTTATCGACAATTTTCACTTAACAAAAAGTATATGGATCCCTATAGAAGTATTGATTATTTGATACTCATCCTCTAATAGTAATACATAAGCTCCAACAGGAATAGGCTATCAGGTATGTCGTTGTAATTAACATATCGAATGAGAAGTCGCGTTCAGTAATGAACATGCGTTTGTAATGCAATACATAATTACCTGTTTGTATTCGATGCGGCTTACGATTGAACACTGTTACATTCACAGCACGGCAACATAACGTTGTGGAAGTGGATAGTTTGTTAAACTACTGTTCAGTATACAGCTAACCATTATGCCGGCAAAGCTGTCTAGTTCATTATGGTAAACGCATATCTTATGAAGTTAATAAATAAATGGAAATATTCAGGTCGGCCACGAAAATAAACGTTTAATAATAAGTATGGAATATTATGCTACCCTTGCGATTAAACTTTTTTTCTGATTGGTCCGTTTCCGCTTTCGATCTGCAGGTATAATTCAAGATCGTTTCTATAAACGATAAATGATATGGTGAACATAATTATCGTTATAAATGGCTCTATTGGTTATGACATTGCATTTCAAAAGTATTATGAAGTTTTGTCGCCCTAGTGTTGATACACACATACACAAACTCACGGGTTTTTACCCTTGAAGAGGCAGACAGAAGCGCAAGTGGCGCACCCACTTTTCACCGTGCGTATATCCCATGACGTGATGCAGGGCGAGACTATCGCCACAAATTCCAGACTCCGACACTGACTTGAAAAACCCAATATCATTTTGTCCGACCCAGGGATCGAACCCGAGACCTCAGCACTGCAGTCATACTCTACAACTGAGCCACCTAAGCAGTTACTTAGTTTTTATAATATACACATTTTTCAAGTGATTGTTTTTAAACATTGTTCCGAGACACGTCAACTTCAACAAGCCCTCAACTGGCATATAAAAGAAACGACAAACCCAAAACAAACGTACACCCCATTTAAAAACGGCAAATTGCGTATTACAGCAAATGAACCGCGCAGTCGTGCAAGAAACCGTCACCCGGGGGCGTCTCGGTGCCCACATTCAAATCGGCATTGTTTTTCCGATTATATGCCTGATTAAACTGTCTCAAATGGCTGTGACGTGTCCTCCAGGTGTGCGGGAACGTTGCAATCATCCGTGGAATAGGACGCTGCGGCCCTCGCGTTGCTGACAGGTCCGCATTCGGACGTATCGGGGGACTTTATGAAAACTTTTTAAAATTATCAGAGATCAATCATGTACGATATTCTCTTGAAGAAAGATGTATGTATGTGTATGGTTATCAATATTGCGCCAAATTATTATGTGTATACAAAATTACAATAATTATTATTATTGTTGTTTAACTTTACGTCCGTTGATTGTTGTATAGAGTATGTAAAGTTTTGAAATATTTCTTATCAGATGAACCAGCAAGAAATCAAATTGTTAAATCTATAACTGTGATTAAGTATCTAATCAAGTTAAAAATAAAACTATTTAGAAAACAATTACTTTTCAAAACACGGGCTTTTTTAAATTTCACTGCTATAATTTAAAAAATCCATTAAATTTATTATTAATCGGCAATAAAATACCACAATTAAAGACATACACACACAACAGCTGTTAAATTGTTTCTAACAATTAAAATATTTACCTATGTAAATAAACAGGGTACTCAAGCCCCCGAATGTGACCCATCTGGGTGCGGCCCCTCTTCAGACTTAATCTTGGTGAACAATAGTGGCGTCTGCGGCGGACATTTTGCATACAATGACTAGTCGACGAGATTGCACAAAAATACGCGAGGCAGATGAGACAAGTTGTATTTTTGTAAGTGAACCGTGTTCCTAATTGCTTCTCATTTACATTTCCCCGGTAGAACAAAGATCGTTTACATTCGCGTGCATAGATAGGTAAATATATATGGATATTTTTGGAAAACTATTCAAAAATGAACGGTGAAGTAAAACATCGTGAGGAAACCTGCACATCTAACTTCTCAGATGTGCAGGTTTCCTCTATAGGAAATTCGAAGGTGTGTGAAGTCTACCAATCCGCACTAGGCCAGCGTGGTGGACTAAGGCCTAATCCCTCTCAGTAGTAGAGGAGGCCCGTGCTCAGCAGTGGGCAAGTATAAAATACAGGGCTGATATTATTATTTAAAAATAAATTAGTTGTTATCGAAATCCTGAAGTCCTGCTTTGAAATACCATCCACAACCGCATTAAACTCGATCGCAAAATGACCAAACTATACCAACACGACGCGAATGCGAAACCACGTGTCATCGGGCCTTCGTTCACTCATCGGCTGTACGATGAAATGCCCGTGCCGCCACGAAATTGATTTAGTTTTATACTCTGTAGTGGATGTCAGAATTGACGTTTTCGATCGGTCTACACCGCAACAGGCGTATGACGAGCGGTCGAATGCCGTCCCTGTTGCGGTTATGTCGAAATGAAAAAAAAAATAACAGCGTAAACTATTTATGGAAAGTTTTTTTTATTTATATTTTCCTTCCATTAAAATTGAAGTGGTCTACTATCGCATGTTAGAATGATAAAATATGAAATTATACAAATCTTTGTCTTCGACTCTCAATTTGTAGTCACTGAAGCTTCTAGCAACCGCATTAAACATAATGGAATTCAAAAAATGTAAACGGTATTCAAAAACTTTCGTAAAACATTGTATAAATTTCGCATAAAACGAAATAATGCTTAATATTAACAGAAATAAGACGAGACGGAGCAGTTTCCTCATTACACCCATCATTATTCAGATTTGAACGACCAAAAATCGGGAGGAAATTCCGCGATAAAATTAATACCGATTCTGTGCGAATGGAAACAGTGGTTAACTAAGCCAATTGTGGTCTAATTGTGAATTTATGATATCTCCGTCGCCTTCTTACCCATATCGTATCGTGTTTGTTAGAAAGAGAGGTGTTTAGGGCATTTCTTATTTGGTCGCCGACGCCTGTCAACAACCCTCGGCGGGACGCATGATTGGTTTGATGAATAAAAGATTTTGTCAATTTGTTTAATAGCCGGTGTTCGGTATTATGCCGAGCGGATTTAATTGTGCCGGCGGGGTAACCGACCGCCGGGCGGATTGATGATATGAATTTGATTTTTTTTATATTGTTTGTTTTGAGTATCGCCCGTAATCTGTCGATCGCTTTCCTATCAATTCACATGGATGAACTTTTAGTTGTTGAATTAAAATGCCGGTTTATTATTTTGTTTGTACATTCTAATTCTATTACCACGCAATTACATTTGAGGCACGCGACTGACTTTATTAGTGCTTTCTTCTTTCATGAATTTATTTGACGTAAGAGAACAAACAGTAACATTTATTAAGAGTATTACGATTTGTAGATTCTTAGATCATACATTTGGTGCTGACAAGATATTTCATTAGCTTAAACTAAAATACTTATAAACATAATATTAATATTAACTTACTAACTAATTATTACTAATTTAATCATACGATTTTAACATCTTAATAGTAAAATGGAATTATATACCTAACAACGTTTTATTACGATTAAATCTCGTCAATATTGAAATAAAACTATATTGATTTCATCGCGGTTTCTATATTATAATTTTCGAAAACTTCTTCGAAACGGGAGAAAATTACAATATGAAAACCGCGATAAAATTCGCGTAAACAGAAGAAATCAGTATTCGTCACATTGTTCAAATCAGCGTGCAACGCAGTCTGCGGATGGCGTCTTTCGCGGAAGGATTGTGGTCAGGTCGGGCGCGTCTTTCTGTTCGTCATCAGTTTTATTCTGCACGTGATTTGTTCACAAACCTTATTATAAATATGAAAGCCCCTGGATCTGAACTCATTATAACACTATTACACTGTAATGATTTCTTATGTTTACGCGAATGTTAGACATTGAAATTAAACTAATTTTCGGATTCTATCGCGGTGCTAATATTTTATATATTTATATATTTTATGCCATCTGGCTATATGTTGTGGAATAATCAGTTCTATGTACAAGTTGAGGGGGTAGCGATGGGCTCCCCTGTATCTCCGGTAGTCGCCGATATATTTATGGAGGACTTCGAGGAGACAGCCCTGAGTACAGCCCCGGTCACTCCAAGGTTTTATAAACGGTACGTAGACGATACTTTCACAATTTTACCATCTGATAAAGTAACTGCATTTTTAAATCACCTTAACTCCATCAACAATAAAATCCAATTTACTATGGAGTTAGAACACAATAAATCTCTTGCTTTCTTAGATGTTTTAATCATCCGTAATCCTAATCAGACCTTAAGTCATACTGTATATCGGAAACAGACCCATACTGATAAATATCTGAACGGTGAATCTCATCACCACCCAAAACAGTTAGCTACCGTGGGCAAATCTTTGTTTCAGAGAGCACAAGGAATCTGTGACGAGAAACACCTGGCCGCTGAGCTGCAACATGTGAAGCAAGTACTGCGAGACAACAAGCTCCAAATTCCACGCCGCCGTCACAGAAACCGAGTGAAACCAGCCACAGTTGAACGTGTTCCGGTTGTATTACCATATGTAAGAGGAGTCACCGACAAGATTGGCTACATCCTGAAGCGTGCTTCCATAAAAACTTATTTTAAGCCGCCTAAGAAGATTAGTCAATTTTTACCACCTGTCAAGTGTCACATACCTCTACAAGAACCGGGAGTATACAAAATAGATTGCAACTGTGGCCTCTCTTATATCGGGCAAACAAAAAGAAATATAGGGACCCGCGTAAAAGAACATATAGCTGACGTGAAACACCGACGCTCGACGAAGTCTGCAGTCGCTGAACACTCTGAGGGAGGCGCCAATCATTATCTGCGACTAGACAAGCCACAAATCCTCGCCAAAGAACACCGATTCCTGCCTAGGATGATTCGCGAGGCTATTGAAATTAAAAAACATCCTAATTTCAATAGGGAAGATGGTTGGAAGCTTGCACAAGCCTGGGATCCAGTTCTACATTTAATTAAATCGGAACCCAAAAGACCGGCTGCCAGACTTCAAGACACTGTGAGCTCATTCTGCGTAGATCGGACCACCAACAGCTAAAATTTAAAAAAAAATAAAAAAGTTGTATAATTGTAAAATGTAGGTAGATATTGTAACTTTGACTTTACGGATGAACAATACCTCAGTCCCCCCCGTGACCATGAAGGCTGCAAAGTCTTCGAAACGTCGGGAGAAAATAAAATATTAGCACCGCGATAGAATCCGAAAATTAGTTTACTATTACACTGATTAACACGTTTTGTAGCGATTGGTCGCAAACGTGCTGCGCTGGCCGTTCCGTACCCCCAAAAGTCAATTTAAGATAGTCGGCCCCGCTACCGTCGACACAACGCTCCACTAGAGTGACTGACGGTGTCACTCTTGACGTTGACTTTCCTGAAACGCGCCGTCAAATATGTACGCAAAACGCCATATTTATTTATTTATTTATTTTATTTATTAAAACTTTATATGCTGTAGATGTATACAGGCGGACTTAATGCCTGAGGCATTTTCTAACAGTCAACCTTTGGGTGTCACAGAGATGAGACAATGTGGGTGTAATAACAAATAAATAAGACAAGTTTAGTTAATTTTTAACCGATTTTGCGTAAAAGGGAAGGATACTCAACTTTTTGTTTTTGAATTTCGGGCGATTAGCCTTGAGGAATGAGATACAATTAAACTATTATAAAGTATTAAAGTCGTAGTAATATCGATTACGATGATTAAATATTTTATTAAACCTCACATATGTAAGTATCCATGTTCCGGTCCGGGTTTAATTTAATTAATGTATCCACAGGTTTCACAAGCTTATCTTGTCCTAAGATGGGACTCTTGCGAACATATCGCCAAACCAGGCAACTTACCTGTGATTAGTATTACTACACTTATAGAAATATTTTATGTCCGACCTCGGCACCAAACCTGAACAGTTTTATCGTCTGAAGTCTTAACAGATACGCTTACCACTACGCTAACGTGAAACATATAGTGAAGGATATCACACCAAATAAACCACAATTAATAATAATATCAGCCCTGTATTATATACTGTCCCACTGTTGGGCACGGGCCTCCTCTACTACTGAGAGAGAATAGGCCTTAGTCCACCACGCTGGCCTAGTGCGGGTTGGTAGACACACCCTTGAATATTCCTAATAGAGAATTTCTCAGGTATGCAGGTTTCCTCACGATGTTTTCCTTTACCGTTAAAGCAAGCGATAATTCACAACCCCAATTAACACAGTTGATATATCTATCAACGCCATCTGTTAACCGCGACCCGGTAACATAATGACCAGACGTAAACAAACTCCGTTCCACTCGAACGAGTCCCGAAAAACATTACATCCTAAAATAAACACAATAAACGAAATAAGTTTGCCATCGGCGGCGGGAGCACATCCGCCGCGAATTTTCCCCGCTAGTTTTCCTCTGTATCGGGAGGAGCGTTAAATACAAAAGTTTCTTGGCAACGGATGCTGCGGCCATCTGATAGTAACTGCGTTAGATGAAACTATCGGATCCATAGATGCGTGGCGTAAACTTAGGCGTCATTGTTTCGACCGTGGTCAGGTAAAGTTAAGGCTCTTTTCATACTGGAGAATTGCAAGCGAATTCACAGCGAAACGAATTAAGTGCGCGCTCGTCCAGTGAAATAAGACCGATAACTTTACTTGACCATAAAACAACAACCCCTATATGTTTTAAAACACTTAACGATTGCGATAGCTTTTGCGACGCGATTTTCGTTCCCTGTAGAGTTACAGTACTCGCCAGTAATTATTACATCGAATTATAAAACGAGATACAACAATCGTCTGATAACTTTTGTACGATCTGTCAATGATGAATATGTCCATATCACAACGAAATCCATAAGTAATAAACAAGTGAGTTGGCACAAAGTTACACGTTTTATGCATTCACAATGAACCAGAGTCCTGCGAGCAACAGTGCGAGTCGCGGGCAGATCCCTCGCCACCCGCGGTGTCCGCACTGACAGTTCGCCTGGGGCTGACACTAATGGCATTCAGCGCGGCGGGACGCGGGCCCTGGTGTCGGCGACGTTCTTTACACAACCCGTTTATTGTTACCTTATGGATAAAAAGTATTAGATTTATTGTGAAACGAGGGGTTGTCGTTGACGGGTTATTGAATTGTTTATGTTGGATTCATTTGTGAAGCTTATTTTAAAGAAATCTGTTTTGGTTAAAATACCTTGGTCCTGTCGGAACTATAATGACGTTTCTATACGTCCGCTTAAAGTGTTTATTTATTCAAAATATAAGTGATTTCTTGTATTTACGCGAATGTTACATATTAAAATAAAACAAATTTTAGAATTGTCCGCCCTGTGACCGTGAACGCTGCAAAGTCTTGAATCGATGTGAGAAATTACTTATAATATAAAAAACCGGGATAAAATCCGAAAAATAATTTTATGTCAACATTTAAAATATTTCTAGCTTATAGCCGAAGCCCATCTCGTAGGGACTGCGAGATAGTGGTTTTTATAACCATAGTGAATCAGATCAGAAAGAAAAACCAGTCGAAGGAAAGAAAACGAGGTTGCGAAACATTCTCAAGTGGACGGGGATTGCAAGAAACAAATGATATCCGAGAAGATATCCTGAGCTGACTGCCAAAATTCACTAGTCGGAGAGGTACTATAAGAAGAAGAAATTACACGCAATACAGACATACAAAAATATTATCAAATTACATTTAAAACACCTAACCGAATTATACACAAGATATTATAGTTCCTCATTTCGTGTAGAAGCCATTGCTTCCGGGAAATTTAATATACCAAGTGTGTCTTTGAGAAGTGCCGACACTGTGTTTACTGGCAAAGCTCCGTGGAAATGAACAAACCGAACGATAAACATCCCAACCGTTTATATAGAAATCAATAAGACGACTCACTGTTTAATATGTTTACTTGGGTTGATGTGTTTAAAATCTAATCTGCGGTTCTGTTTTTTATTGCAACTGTGGTCAAGCGTGTTGCAATGAAAGAAGATGTTGTTCTTTATTAATTTATTAATGGTATTCTATAATGTGAGTGTACAAAATTATAACATGTAATTGTTCTTAGAGAATGCTCTTTTTAGTTTTATATTATAATCGAGAAAGAGGGAGGATCGATGCCTTTGAAATATGGTGCTGGAAGCGAATGCTGGCGATTCCATGGACTGCTAAACGCACAAAGGAGTCAATCCTCTCACAGCTTAAAGTGAAGACACATTTCGCCACCAAATGTCGCCAACGGATCCTTGCGTACTTCGGACGCGTTATACGGAAAGGGCGCGAGAATCTGGACTTGCAGTGGCGAAAGGTGAAATTTTCCGAAAGGAAACTCGACACAACATACGTATAGGTACTAATATGCATGAATGCGGTCTAAAAATTGTTGTAATGATCATTAGATTCTACATAAAGGAAAGCCGATAGGAATCGGGTTATATTGACCCTTAGCCACTGCAGTCTTGTCATTGGTGGCAACGAAGACAAACGTTTTCGAGGCCGAGCATCAACACGATGGACAGACCAGATTAAAGACTCTCCTGCCACCAAGTTCCACATATTACTTGAGGATGCGATGAACAGAAACCGGGGGAGAAAAATAATCCGCTCTAAATGCGGTACATGCAATGATCACGAGCCTCAGTCATGACAGGCCGATTAGAGATATAATAATTATAATTTACGTGAATATTGTTTTAAATTTAGCTTCCAATTTAGGAAACTTATGTCATAAACAAGTGCAAGACTTTAGAACAAACAAATATAAAGATATCATTGTTATTATGTCTTAAAAGAGATAGCCGTAAGTGTAGAGTGTACAAGTAGAAGTGGCAATCACAATACGCTAACGGTTTTTCAGCCCTATGATGGATTTAGCGATAAGCTCTTCGCCAACATCCTGAGACATAATGTCAACAAATGCGAAGTCATTGTATTTGTACTGGGGCAAAATAAAAAAGCAATCGCAAGCTCGCTTCATGCAATATCTTTCGCCTAGGTTGAAATAAAAACGGGCACATACGAGTGTCTTATAAAATCGAACCGCAGTATTACAAAAGAACAGGGGTGTCACCCGTCAGATCATAACATCTTATTATCTTGATAAAATCATTGAAATCTATACACATAATAAAATTGTACATTAAATATTTTTAAAAATAAATAACTGGGACAGGTCACAGAAATGAGTAATATAGCGTTGTACGATTGTCGGTTTGTCAGTTTGCTTAAATATTCGTTGGCCTATTACGTCAAAGCCGCCCATTGGAATCAACATCTAATTAGTAATTATTGAAAAATATAAATGTATCACAGTCCACGCAGACGACATTGTGGGCATAGCTGTAATATAAAGGTTATTTGATTATATACTTGGTCAATTATTTTCAAAAAATGAAAGAAATTTACATCTCAGTTATGCCACTAGTGCAGATAATATATCCTTTTCTAAAACAAGCTACTAAATTTTAACTCCTCTGAAAGTAAAAAGATCCAAAAAAGATTAAATCAGTAAATGTGCAGTGCAGTCCTTTTACCACGACCTTAATATCCATTATCCGAACTAGTAACAAATTAGATAATTGAACCCTAATTCATAAAAAAATAAAAAAAAAATGTTAATAGACTGATCTCATGCATAAACGGAAGACGGCAGTAGTTCCCGACAAAGATATACACATTGACATTTCATAGTCACATTCTAAACATACATATGAGTAAAGCGCTTCACGCCTACCTGGCAACCCTACATATTGTGATACGCGTGTAAAACAAACTTAATTTTCACCGCCGACAAATATCGTATCGCGGTATCATTGCAACTGCAATATCGCGAGTCGCTACCGAGAGCTCATACACGGATTATTATATCACATTTAGGACGATGCTGGCTAGATTCGCGTGATATCTTTTGCTATAGGAAAATATTTGCTAGTATTGACTAAAACCGACCCGTGAATATTTTATGTGACCCATCATCATCCTGACCGATAATTCTGCCCTTTGTTAAGATTTATCCAGTGTTAATATTGCGAAAGACGCGCTGAATGTACTGCATAACTTTCTAATCAATTATGTATTCGTTTTTTTTCTTATTTTGCCATTTTTTTTAAATCAGCGCCTCAGTATTGTGCCTCAGTGTATAAAATTATTTAACGTTAGAAAAGAAATACTAAAAGTGGATTAAACATTGATTATAATTTTTAGTAAGACCTATAAAACTCTTCCACACTGTCCATCATAAACTAGAAGAGCTCCCGACCGAAGCTTTCGAAGGTCGATATTCTAAAGATTTTCGCATTAAACCATTTCTATGGCAGTAATATCTCGATGAAAAGCGATGTCCCGCCGATAAAAGAGTGGAGTTCATTCAGAGTACACACAATGGACTAATCTATCTCTTTGCAGGTGGACCGTCTTCAGGCACCATTGTGACTTGGATCTAATTTCACACAGCCTTTTAATACTTCTTGGTCTAGTTGGTAATATTTAATATCGTTCAGCAGCTAATATCAAGATCCATCGGGGAATCAAGTAATTTTATACATTCCTTACACTCACAAATAGTGGTGAAGGGTGAAGACTTCCACAAGATAACCCGAACTACTTTTATGCATAAATGCGGTCTTCAAGTCTAATGATGATTCGATTTTATATTAATTACGAAAGGGAAGCCGTTAGAAATCGGATTATATGGACCCTTCGCTACTGCCATAAAAACATAAAATTCAATAAGGACTCGAAAAACTATTTTAAAACAACTTTTGCTTAAACAATAAATTACGTAATAGTACATATTTTAATGATTTTTTTAACGTTATAAATTTAACGTATCATCTAAACCTGACGTTAAACCGCCGGAGTTGTACAAAGGGAATACATAAGTGGACGTTTTTATTATGGTCTTTATTGAGAGCTGTGTCGGCTATTGAATATTCAAACTCAACAAAGGATAACACTATTGATACTTTCGGTCCTTATTACACAATATTTGATGGTTTAAATTGAAAGGGGTAAACTAACTTTACTGGCGGTTGGTCTCTTATATGTGAGAATTCGCCTGTGTAGGTACCACCGCAATGTCTATTTGTGCCGCCAAGCAGCAGTGTGTAGTCACTGTTGTGTTCCGGTTTGAAGGACATTATAGCCAGTGTAACTACTGGAGATAAGACTTAACATCTCATGTCTCAGGATGGCGAGCGCAGTGGAATATCAAACAATACTTTGTAATTTAAGGTGTTGGAATGTGTTTATACTGTTTATGGGCGGACGTATCGCTTACCATCAGGCGGACGGCAAGCTCGTCTCGTCATTCAAAACAATAAAAAAAAAACTATTAGACTTAAGTATTTGTTACATTATAAGTTGCTAATCAAGCACATTTTGAAATCAATTTCGAATTGAATCTATAAAAGTGATTATTATAAACGAGACTAAAATACTTTTAATCATAAACAAGCAATTTGAACTAAGCCCTATAAAGTAATGTAAAGTTAGCCAAGGTACATGTTTGAGGAGGGCTTTGAGTGTTATATGCTCGTTATAATATATTATCAATTTAAAGAGATATTTAGCACCAACATATATTTATCTTCCCAAGCCAAGTTTGAAAAAAGCCAAGTTTGAGTGGAAAACGGATATTCATACGTAATGACCATAAGATAAGTCAAACAAGTGCCTAGTATAAGGAAACCCACATGTTGTGAACCTTTTTATAGTTTCTTTTGTGTACATTTTTATTAGTTACATGTAAGCGTGAATGGCCACGTGTTTAAATAGGTTCCTCCAGAAAAAACATATTGTATATTTATTGCGCATGTCGTTCAGACATTCTTTAATGTAACAAGAGAGAATTAAAACGAGACGTATTCATTACATAGAGATAGTTTATTGGCCGATGAATGTCGTAGATCACTTTTTACCCAGACATAGTCCCTGTGGAACTCTCACTCCGCGAAATGCCTACAAAAGGTCAATTATAATACAATAGATATTTAAATATATAACTCAATAACACTCTAGTTTTTGGTATGAAATCGGTAGCAGGCGGTAGCCTGTACTGTTTTGTTTTTCTTATGAGTAACGCTTAACACTTTGCTCGCAATGCGTCCAATTACATTTAATCCGCGATCCTCGCAAAATAAAGGGACATTAACGTTTTTTTACCTTTCACCCGTCACGTGTTCGATAAATTAGTTGCAAGCGAGGCATGCAATCCGTCACTGCCGCGACGGAACCGCGGCGGTCGCCGTTCGGACGGCGCGCGACGCGTTTTTTGCGTTCTTTTCCATTGTCAAGTATTTATAGAGTAATTAATGCGTCTCCGGGGCGCCTATGCTAAATGCTACGCTATTTGTAGATACAATACCGTTGTGCAGTTTTCGTGAGGCGGGCATGAGTTTCCACGACGCGCGGCGGTCTCCGCTCGCCGGTCGCGGTGTCGCGTCGACTTAAATATATCGCTATTGGTACATCTCGAATTAGTTCATGTGTAAATTAGATTAAACTGGTACATGTCGAACGTGATGTGTGACACTACGCAGTGCACGCAGTGTCGCAGTTTCACGGTTAAGTTACTGAACGGAGCGAGGTCAACACCGTCTGCCCGGATGTTTATTACACCAGTTAATTGAAGAAATTATGTTTAAGCATTTATTACGGCTTGTTTATTTAATCGCTTTTTGTTATTTTGGCACTAATTTTGCAATTGATTTAAGAAGATTTTACCAATGATATAAAAACGCGCAACTTTAATCACAGGTTCAAATCAAGAGAAAAATATTCGACCAGTTTTAATTGATTCATCAGTCACTCCGGCCATAAAAATATTCAAGGGTCCAACTTGTTGTCTCCATCAGAATATTGAAATAGCCAGGATCCATCAAAGGCATCAAGGCGCAGCGAATGAGTTGCCGTTGTAAATTGAGAAGCCGCGTGATGACTTATGCGCCTTCACCCTGACAAACTTTTACATGAACAGTGATTATTTCAGGTCTAATTGTAGCTTGATAACTGATAGTTCCTTGTAGTTCCTGACAACATTCGTGTCTCAGTGCCCTCACTCCTAATCTCTTTAGGAGTCTAAACTATGAATGTAATTGTCGAATAAGTTTGTTATTCCATAACAGAATCGAACAAACAAATTCAAGGCACTCATCTAGTATCGTATAAACTAATATAATAAAAAGTTGGCCATACATCTGGGCTGGTGAGGCGTTGACGTGGGGCGGGGTGGGGTAACAGCAACGTTGCGGCGGGTGAAATGTACAATTATTTTAAATTAAATAGATCGTTGAATACGTTTCTCTGATTGTATAAATTATATATTTTATTTAATTAAATTTTATAGTGGTAAGGTACCATGTGGACATATTGACGTGGGCAAGACCGGACCATTTCTTGACAGGTAGTGACACGGCGCGGCGGTAACGGCACGATGATGTTGGGAATATGCAGCAAATGTGTTCCGGTTTGACCTCAGCACATGATACTTAAAATTAACAGCCTTAATGCCATGCAGAGTCTTGTATCTAATAATTCTTGCTGCTGTTATGAACTGTTTATAGACAATGGTAGTACACACCATCAGGCGAGACACAAAATTATCCAATACCATAAACAGTTGTCCACCAACAATTTAAACTGTTATAAAATAAAAACAAGAAACGTAAATGAAAAATATTTAACCTTCGTAGACTGTTTTTGTTCTCCCTTCGGTGTAACAAGCCGTAATATAAGGAAAGTGACATTCGTGTGATGTTACGAAAGCTCTGTCGAGATATAATGCGATGTAATTAAAAATATGAAATATTTTTAGCACGTATATTTCGTTTCAGCGATAGCTTAGGTGAAGGCGAACGGACTGCCGAAATGGTATCGAGTGAGTTTGATTGCATTGTGTTTTGATACATTTCTATATAATCAAGGTCCATATTATAATTATATTTTGTTCTTTAGCAAGATTCTCAAAGTTTATTCGACAGATTGTAATACATGTAGAACTATAACATACAACTTTTTTATTTCTATACGTGCATGGCAAAGTGATCCCACAACACCTGATGGTGGAATTTTGACTGACGAGAGATGATTACCCCTCAGCAGTCGACACAATTATGCCGGCCTGTTGTAGCCGGATATACAGTCTGATGCCGGAGCGCGACACACTTACATTAGCCGCAATGGTGGGTTTTAACATCTTATGTGGTCGCTATCCAGGCGGATATAAAATATGTACATTCTACAACCCGCAAAATTACTAAACATCGTCCATCAATTTACAAACACTTGAACACCGCGCCAAAACAATAGGTTCACACGCGAGCGGAGACGTATGCGAGCCGGCGTTCTCCAGTCCGGCGACAATGGCCTACGGAAACAGCGCTGCACCGTAAGAAATATCAAAATACCCGCCCCACAAAACTCCTTGACACTAGTCCGTCATTGAAATGAATAGTTAATAGGGCGCTTATTGCGCGTGCCTTAAGCTGTAATATTTTGCAGTAATGCATCGGGCCGCGGAGTGCACGCCAGGTGCACGTCTGTTCGCGCACTTCTGGAGCTATCCTTGCGTCGCACAACAGCACTCCGCTTTCACGGTTCCCTCCACTAGCATTATGGCTCTAATGTCACTTAATTTACCGTCTAGGGCGTCCTCATGTGAATACAGACTGAGAGAGCCGTTTTAATATTTAAAAAAAATCGCTTTCATGCAACGAAACGGGATTTAACGTTAAACTGTTACCTCTTTTGAGAGTAAACGCGTAGAAGTAATGGGATTATGAGATCGGTAGTTTTGGGTTGATGTCGGCCGACGTAATTACGTTTATTTTATATTTAAAATATTAATACGCGAACGCATTGGCTTGTTACTTCGTGTGTGTGATTTGTGTTTCGATTTTAAAAGGTTTCATGTGTTTCCTTCTTGCATGTGTTTGTGTGAAAATGTTAAACTGCAAATACTTATAAACTGTACATGATATTCAAATGTAGGTCACTTTTTTAAAAAAATACAGTATTATATTTTCTTAGATTTACGCGAATGTTACGACATTGGAATAAAACTATTTTTTTTTTATAGTTTATAGCGGTTTTTTATATTATAATTTTATCCTAACCTTTTAAAGACTTTGCAGCCTTCATGGTCACGGCGAGACTACGGTGTTCTTGAGACTAAGACGTCCGAAAAGTTAAAGTAACTCTGACTAATATTATAATATAAAAACCCGTCATAAAATCTGAAAAATACATAGTTTTATAGCAATCACAGCAGTATTGCGTATATTTTAAAATACAAAGTGGTCCAGTACAAACATACAAAGTGCGACTAATAAATACTGAGTTAAATTCAAAATCACAACTCTCTATTCCATGTAAATAAAATCCAACCCCAGAGACATATTATTAACCATCCATCACTCCAAGTGTATACAAATATATATACATTTCTGAAACGGTCAAATCTCCAGCCTTGAGACCATTATATAAGCGACTTTATTTAAGTAATAATTAAATATTCTCATGTACCTTGACTTATTATAAGCGCAACTATGTTTGCCTACGTGATGAATAAAGCATTTTATTATTTATTATTTGGCAGATCAAACGCACTGCAATATAAACAATAAAACTTAATCTCAAACTAACCAACCAAAATAACAATCATATCAAACACTAGTCCATTTATATTGCCGTAAGAAAAAAGCCAACATTGGCATTAAGAAATTGTAGAGAAAATGTCAACTCCCTAATTCATTGGTTTCGTATAGAAACTGCTGATTTTGCTGACGATGCGTGATCGCAACAAATTGTAACATCGTTAACAATACAACAGTGTGTTCGATAATCGAATGTGGGAAATGTCGCCAGTATTGTGTTCAATCTGCTGACCGTGCTATAATGCTTTTTAATAGAAATAATACGTTGCTATTATATTAAGCCGTTATGGCCGCCTCTTAATTCTGCAGGATGGTTAACTATGTCGTTTTGATTAATATTACTAAAAATATATGATATATGTATAAGTAATGAGACACTGGAAAAATCATCATGATTGCCTCGGTGGCTACATTGTATTATGGCAAGATTGCAGTGCTGAGCTCTCGGGCTCGATCCCTTGGTCAAGCTTTGATATTGAGATTTTCTACTGCTACTAAATTTATGTCCGATATATGGATAAGTTCGCCCTCACATCGTGGAATACGCACAGCGGTTAGTGAGTAAGAATGTGCGCGTGAGTGCATTTGCGTGGAAAAATTATCCCATAACACTTCCAAGACCTTCAGCTAACACCAACTCACCTTGAAACTTAGCTGAATGGTGCCGGGTATGAGGAAGCTAACATCCTGAAACAAAGAGAATTCACATTAACATTTAGCATTTGTTGCTAGAATACACACAAATTTAATTTTGAGGAATTAGGTTACGAAAATCCGAAAAAATATTTGGTTGCTTATATTTCAAGCCATATTATTATCACATAGATGTATTGCTTTTCATCAGTAGGGAGTTAAAGTAGATTTAATCACTACTACAGAGAAGACAACTTAATTACCGCCAAGTATCAAGAATATCATGAACATGTAGAAACATAAAATGTTAGATGATGATAATTGAGTTGATACAATCATCAATGGCTCAGTGACAAAGCAGCGGAGTTATAAACCATAAAGTGAATCCGATCTTAGATCAAACGTGAGGTTTTCTATTAAAAAACAATTACTTACGTCTATTGCATGGTATTACACCAAACATAATAGACATAACTGGAAAATTAGTAGATATTTACATTTCTTGTACAAACTATCCTATACTCCTTTAATTATATAAAGACTCACAAAACAAACTTAGCATAGACAATAATCGTATCAACAATCAGCTAATGGGCCCGGATGATCCCCTGTTTATTTACGAAGCCATTGAGTCAAGTAAACAGCATGGCGGCGGTTACTCGCTACGACCCACTCCGCGGAACGCACACATTTTTAAAGTGACGGTTATTAGAGTGATTGCTGTCGGTGTAGACAGATTATAAGTTTTCATTAGGAAATGTCTGTAGTTACAACATACTAATATTTATAATACCAACGTTTGTATAGATGTTTGGATGTGACACAGTGACGAAGAGTGGATACAACCCGATTCCTATCGGCTTGTAATAATATCAGCCCTGTATTATACTGTCCCACTGTTGGGCACGGGCCTCCTCTACTACTGACTACTGAGAGCGATTAGGCCTTAGTCCACCACGCTGGCCTAGTGCGGATTGGTAGACTTCACACATCTTCGAAATTCCTATAGAGAACTTCGCAGGTGTGCAGGTTTCCTCACGATGTTTTTCTTCACCGGATAAGCAAGGTCGCTCGCCTGGTGGTATACGCTAGTGGCGAAAGTCCATATAACCCGATTCTTTCCGGCTTCGCTTTCGTAATTTATATAAAATCTAATTATCATTAGAACGATTTGCAGACTGTCCTTATATATATTATTAGTACTTACATGTTGTGTCGGGTATCCATTCGGAAAATTTCACCCTTCGCCACTGATGTCATGACATCAACACCGCTGAACAAATTTAAAAGAAATTTGGCACTCAGACCATGCCCCAGATTATCAAAATGTAGACTGTTTTACTCTGGAAAAGCTCACAGTCACATTTTCATTACAAAAAAAATCAGATAGTTGGATGGAGCAAAATAAACTATGAAGCTGCCAACAAAGCCTATGGTAGGTTTTGTAATATTGTAAAGTTTATACGTTTATGTCGGGGATAAATCGCTGTCTCACTCTTACAAGGTCCTAAGTTAATTTATATCGATGTTGAAAAACTGAGATTTAAATTTTAATTTGGCTAAAAATGGAAATGATTATTTCAGTATTGTCAGCCAGCGAAACGATAATATTTACCTACTACAGTATCGACTCCAAAAACTTGTTCACTCCACTATTTTGTCAATGGGCTGGTATTTTATTTCTAATTAATTACATTTTAGCAAAGACTCGTGCAGCAGAGCCGCGGAGAAATTTTTGTATACAAAAAATTAATTTGTAATGTACTTTACAATTTAAAAATAGCCGTTTATTCTCATAGAGATTTTCGGTTTGGATTACCTTAGATTCTTGATATAATAAATCCTGGACAATCAACTTTTCCATCGCGTGTAAAATTTTACCCTAATCATGAAGTATTGATGTATAAATTTGGAACAATAAGAAGTTACAAAAGTTGGTAAAAATATTATTATTGATATACATAATAAAACGTCCGTGGCGAAAAATATTAAAAAGAAATTACGAATCAAAATGTAGGTACTGCCAAATAATACACAAGTCATTTTAACATATTCCTACACGATAAAATACAACCACTAACAAGTTAGTATAACTCAGGTAGAGATGTTTATATATCAGAGCAATGCAGAGTTCCGTCGGTGCCGCGGTGGCGCAGCGCGGCGCAGCGGAAACAAACACCGCAATACGAGTCCCGACGGCAACACCGACACAAACCTCCATAAAAATATAAAATTACATCAAATATTTGCAACGTGCCGTTTATCAGGCATCAAGCGAGGGAGGGAAGTGGCGCTGGCGCCGGCGGGCCGGAGCGTGGGCCGTGCGCACGCATCCAAAGCAAAAAGCCGACCGCCGCGCCGCGCCGACCGGCCACCAGGCTGCGGCATTCCTCCTCCAAACCGGTCTTTATTCAATGGAAGCCGATGTTCGCACGTCGCACCCACAAAAAACAACCATATACGTAATACAAATAAAGCCAAAAATCCAGAAGCAAACGCTGAACGTGCAGCAGATGCGAGAAAATTATAATCATATTGTAGAAGTAATAGTGTACAAAAAGTTGAATGATGGCACCGGAGCTGAATATCAAACGGTGAAGGTTGACGTATCAAATCACGAGCCGGTGATGGATGAATCGAAAATGAAAGGGAGATCGGGCAAAAACGTCACGTGCATTATTACGTTCATGTACCTAACTGTTGAGTGTTACTGCAATGGCGTTTGAATGAAGGAACACCGAGACGATTGTTAACGGATGTTATGCAGATAAAGATTTGACATCGCGCTAAGATGTTTACAAACAAAATCAAGATTAATAAAAAGTAGTATCGTGTAATGAAGATCCTGATGCTTACGTAAAACTTTTTATAAGTTAATTTTTTATTTGGAGGTACCGACATGATTCAATTGCACTTTAATTTAAAAACAACAATCATTATTATGTCTACAATTATGAAATTACGCAGCACAAATTATAAATTAGATACGTTGAAATAATAATAAAGACTTTCTTAATATGTAAAATAATTTAATATTTCTTGTAAGTCACATCAATTGCAACCTTGACAATGTCAAGTCAAAAGGAAGTCAAGCTTGTTGAATTTGATTTTGATCTTAACAGGATAGTCATGTAACGTAAATATTTATTTAAAAAGGACCACATAAGTATATTCAAATAAAATGTACACGACAGAGATTGCGACTTCTTTAAACTTAATTTAAAATTGATTCAATCAATATGTTGTTTAGTCCTTGTGCTAAATATTTTGAAAAACAAATTAGTGACGTAGTAGACGAAAAAATTCAACACATCTGAGAATAATTTCAGTGTAATATTACCAAAATGATCGCAGTTTATTTAGCAATAATCACCGCATTCAAAATCAATCGAATTGTGAAACTTCCAAAGCCCGATTAATGCAGTGCTATGGGGCAAACATTCGGCGGGGTGACGTCATAAAGGGACAGCGCGTAGGTAGAGCGGCGCGGCTCATACGTCCACCGTTCCAGGAACCGATGGGCCACGGCGTCATAAACTCCTGTGGACAATGCCGCCGAGCGAGCCCTACAACCCGCCCCCCCTTCGCCGAACCCCTCCATATTCATCTCACCCCGCTGGGACCGCAGATAACGCGGCAAAGATCTCAAAATTCCAACTGCCTTTTTTTTCTTATAAATTCTTCCGCGCAAGGTTATTGACTTTAGATTACGATAGGAGAAGCATGTTTGCATTGTCGGTTAGACAAGAGTGGGTTTTAATAAACGTTAATCTAATTGTTTTTTTAGCATCTCGTTCGGTTAACAGTTTGTTATTCTAATGCCTCATAAACTTTTTACTGGAATAAGTGGGTGAAAAGCACGCAGTGAGGGTTTATTAATGCTTATGTCATCTACCAATGGCGATCGGCGAGGTTGAAAATGTATTCATCCATTTTGGTGAATTACACGTATTTCAACAATTCTCACACTATTACTATGCATTTTGACAAATAATTTAAAAATGTATAGGTAAGTAACGGACCCGGTTTTGTACACATAATACAATAAAAGTACTTTTATAGAATTTGAATAAAAAAAAATAATAAATTTGACGTCATTCACTTGTTGGCTCTTACCGCCTGAATAATTAAGTTATTAATCAACTTTTTACGGTTAACTGTTCGTTACTTCATACGAGCAATAATTGAGAAGGTACAAACTCAAGTCATAATTGTGTTGTCATTTCAGACTAAAACATTCAATAAAATATGAATAAAAAAAAATTATATAGACAATTTATTTAACCTTCAACCATTGACCTAATCCATCCCCCTCTTAAATTTTAAGATACCACTAAAAAGCTCCAAAAATCCACACCTTTTAATTGTAACAAATTCTCATAGAAAAAATATAGGCGAAAGCGGTATCAGGCCAGTTTTTAAGAAATAAGAATACAACCGAAGCAGCTTTGTGTTGAGAAATTCGAGTTTACAAGTTGAAATTTGTTTTTAAGGCTTCTCAACTTTTGGTCGAAACCTAAACGGTGTTCTTTCATCTCGCTGTACGATTTCTGAGACCGTCGCATTGTGGTTTGTTTATATAAATGACCTGATGACTTATGACATATTTTTATGGCAGAAGACCGATCAGTGCTTAACCGCCATTTTTTATTAACGATCTCTATCGCTTTTTTCCATTTATCTCAAAAATGGACCAATTCCTTATAAATTTTACCCCTCGTTTAAAATGTCCATAGTTATATAAGTGATTCTAATTGTTATTTAGAAATAATAATTATTATAAATTGTTTTGTCGTCTCATAAGTGTAACTTTGTTCGCCTACGTGATAAATGCATTTTATTTATTTATTTTTAATCAAAGCAAAGTTTTTTAATGCTTTCAAATGACTTCTTTTAATTGGTTAATTCTCGAAAGCACATTGTAAATTGAGATAGTTTATTGAAAACTGGTGTATGTGTGTTTGGGGGGTGCTCTTGTGTAGTGTGTGTGCTAAGAGTCCGGGTTCACACAATAAAGACACTCTTTCCCATACCAATATTTATTATTAGCACTAGTAACACTACAGTCTACAGTTCATAATTACTAAGAAGTTACACTTGTTTACCTCTATACCTTACTCGCTCTGATGCACTTATACGCACTGTTATTCCTTCACTACTCGCTCTGATTTACATGGTTGCTTTGGATTCCCGAACTGACGAGGTAAGATTCCCCAACCCTTATACATATGGGTCGGAGAATCTTGACATCGCGATGTACAAAATTAAAGAAATTGTACAGCGCCATCTATTGCCCTAATTTATAACTACTGTACGTCATTAC
Organism: Manduca sexta; assembly: GCF_014839805.1. NCBI lineage: Eukaryota > Metazoa > Arthropoda > Insecta > Lepidoptera > Sphingidae > Manduca > Manduca sexta. The sequence goes on from NC_051126.1 coordinate 3,302,749, forward strand.
TTATTACAACGCCATCTTTTAGTTTTCGATGGATTAAATTGTCTATTTTATTAATTGATCTTTGAACATGCCGCCCACCAAGACCATTTAGTGACGAAATGGTCTTCACAATTCAAATGTTGGACTCCGCCCACCATGGCAATATAAATGTACTACATTACATTTGTACTTATCAATGAGCGAATATAAACAAGTATGACAATATCCTAAATAAACTTAACTTAATGACAACTAAATTAGCATTGATTTGGTAACGAATACAGAAAACCTTAACTAATACTTATTATCTAATTACAAATAATTCTAACTTAGTAATAACAGTCACTCATTAGCAGGTAAAATACATAGTTTGGACGTAGGTCGTTTGATGATTGACGACTTGGTGCGTAATGTAACCACACGAGTAATTTGATCTTGCCCTGGGTGTTTTTCTAGTATTCGACCTAACAACCATCGACTAGGTGGTAAGTCGTCTTCCTTAATTAGTACTATATCTCCTATGTTTGGTTCTGGGACTTTGTTAGTCCATTTATATCTGTGTAAGAGATTTGTTAAATATTCATTACTCCAACGTCGCCAAAAGCTTTGATACATTTTTGAAGTAACTGCCATCTACTAAGTGAATTGACCTTCGAACTTTCATAATTAGGATCAGGCACTGTAACTAATGGTTCGCCTATTAGAAAATGTCCTGGTGTTAATGGAAGAGGTTCAATCACGTCGGTGTTGTCCATGACCGTTATTGGTCTAGAGTTTAAACAAGCTTCTATTTGGTTAAGCAGTGTGGTCATTTCTTCAAACGTGAGCATTGAATCACCAATAACTCGCTTGAGGTGAAATTTTGTCGATTTTATGCCCGCTTCCCAAAGACCTCCAAAGTTGGGAGCGTGAGGGCGGGATAAAAGTGCCATTCTGTGCCATGGGTTGCTAATTCCGCAGCAGCCGACTTGTGAGCTGCCTTAACTAATTGTTTAAGTTCCTTGGAGGCACCTACGAACGTTGTGCCATTATCACTCCATAAATGGGAACAATGACCGCGCCTGGACACGAACCTTCTGAAGGCTGCTAAAAATGCTTGAGTACTCATGTCGCTAACTAATTCTAAGTGTATAGCACGTGTGGACATACATACAAATAGACAAATATAACCTTTGTAGGAATGATTTCCTCTTCCTTTACTTGTTCTTATATTGATGGGTCCCGCGTAGTCTACTCCGCTGTTACTAAATGCTCTAGCTGGAGTACAACGAACTGATGGTAAAGATCCCATAAACTGAGTTCGAATTTTTGCATTTTGTCGGACACACTTTACACACTTATTTATGTGTTGCTTGACAATACTTTTTGCTTTTATAATCCAATAAGCTGTCCTTAAATAATTTATTGTTAGTTGAATACCTCCATGTAACGTAGCCTTATGCGCATCTGCCACTATCAAATTTGTCAAATGTGAGTTGTGAGGTAAAATTATAGGGTGTTTCGTTTGTTCATCTAATTGTGACTTTTCTAACCTTCCTGTAGCTCTGATTAATCCCTTTTCATCGAGATAGGGACCTAATGCACTTATCTTGCTTCCTTTTAACTTGAATTCTTTATTATTCTTTTGCAGTTGCGTATATTCTTCCCAAAATTCCTGCTTCTGAACTTTTCGTATGCAACACAATAACGCTTCGTCTATCTCGGTTTTGCTTAAGTCTAATTTATTGTATTCTTTTCTTTTATAAAACCGTCGACAGTATGCTATGACTCGTATCAACCTCTGTAATGATGAATATCGTTGTATAATGCTATCATCTTCAGTTTTATTAAGATGTACCTTTATAGCTTCTTCCAGATCAACTTTTAGATCGTTTGGTCTTTTGTATATTATCATCTTTTCTTTAAGAAGTGAAGGACCTGAAAACCAAAGCGTATTCTCTGGTAACGAGGCCGGTTGAACTCCTCTTGAAGCACAATCTGCAGGATTTTCTTTGGATGACACATGATACCATTGAGACGAGTCTAGTGTTGTTAATATTTCGGAGACTCGATTTGCTACGAAGGTCTTCCATCTACTGGGGTGGCTACTTAGCCATGCAAGAACTACTGTTGAATCAGTCCATGCCTTTATCTTATTCTTCTTTATTCTTAGTATTTCAGCTGCTTCGGCTAACAATTTTGCTAGCAGTACTGCACCACATAGCTCTAAGCGTGGAATGCTAACTTGCTTGATCGGCGCAACTCTTGTTCTGGATGTTAACAATGAGACATGTATCTTGCCATCATCATCTACTATTCTTACATAAATCACAGCAGCATACGCTAATTTTGATGCGTCACAAAATCCATGGAGTTCTATGTCAGCAGTATCTTTCTTTATATGTAACCATCGTGGAATACGAACTTCAGATAATTTTGGTAACTGATTTCGATAATCGTCCCAACTTTCTTTTAAATCTGCTGAAATGGGTTCGTCCCAATCGACACCTGCCAACCATAACCTTTGAATAAAGATTTTTGCAACTATCACACTCGGTGCAATCCATCCCAGTGGGTCATATAACCGGGCGATTGTAGACATAATTGACCTTTGTGTTTCTGGTTCACTCTTCTTGGGTAAATTCACAGAATATCTAAAATTATCTTCGCAACGGTCCCATGTAAGACCTAATATTTTCGTAATGTCGTCTATTTTAATTTCTTTACTGAACTTTTCTGTGTTCTTTTCTATATTGTCTTTCTGCCCATATAACTCTTGTTTATTACTTTGTGTTAGGAAGTATGACAATAATTCTTCATTGTTACTGTTCCATTTTTGTAGCTGAAATCCACCTCTTAAAAGTAAATCGTTCATCTCTTTATAAAGTGAGGCTCCTTCCTTAGTGTCAAAACATCCAGTCATTAAGTCATCCATGTAGAATGATTCTTTTACTTGTGGTGCGGCTATTGGGTAATCCTTTGCTTCATCATCACTTAATTGTTGTAATGCCCTAACCGCTAAGTAAGGTGCTGAAGCGGTACCAAATGTGACTGTCATTAATTCAAATTCCTTAATTTTATCTTCAGGATTATCGCGCCACACAATGCGTTGAAATTTAGCATCTTGTTCTGCTATGCGAACTTGACGATACATTTTGACAATGTCCGCCACCATAACAATTGGATAGATTCTCCATTGAAAAACTAAATGTCTTAAATCTGGCTGCAATTTAGGACCTACCATTAAACAATCGTTTAATGAAACCCCTCGCTTATTCTTGCTGGAAGCATTAAATACTACTCGAACCTTTGAGGTTGATTTATCCATTCGTACAACAGCATGATGGGGTAAATATACTGCTTCGTGTGCCTTTTCGTCCTTTTCTTCAACTGTTCGCATGTGCCCTAGTTGTAAATATTCGTTAATCACTCCCTTATAACTGGCCTTGAGTTCCAAGTCTTTCGAGAGTCTTTTTTCCAATGATTTGAACTTAGCTATTGCTATCTCCAATGATCCATTGTTTTGACATTGGGCAAAATCTTCTCGGAAGGGTAAATTTACAATATATCGCCCTTCCGGTGTTCTATTTGTTGTCCTTTTGAAAATCTCTTCACAGGCTTGTTCTTCTTCTGACCATGTTGATCTTGGTAATTGTTCCTCTAATTCCCAAAATTTCTTTAAAATGTCTTCTTCTGTTCTAGTATGCAATACTGAAATAACGTTCGAATTTTCTTTAGCTTCGCTTGACCTGACACTGATTGACAGTGCCTGATATTATCCATCCGAGCTTCGTACTTTGAGCAATAAAGTTTCCGTTTGGACTCCTCTTCATGCCTTCTTTTAGTATGTGGCTGTACACATTGGCTCCAAACAACATATCAATTTTGTTCGGAATGTTGAACTCCGGATCTGCCAAACATAAACCATTTATTTCTATCCAATCAAATGGCTCTAATTTCCTTTCAGGCAGATATGACGTAATATTTTTCAACACGTAGGCTTCAATTTGCAGTTCAAAGTTCGTGTTGACTCTTGATCTTATTGTGATTGTAACCATGTATCTCGATTTCATACAGTGTTCTCCTCCCAAACCCGTAATAATACCATTTGCAGGGTTTTTCTTTAGACGTAATAATTGAACTGCTGCTTCCGTTATAAAACAAGCTTGTGACCCTTGATCAACCAAAGCTCTTAGTGTTGAATGATTTCCTAATCCTGACTCGGCATGCACTAACGCTGTGGCTAATAAAACTTGTCTGGGCCTGAAGGTCTTGCGAGTCGCATAGCACGAAACTATTGGAGACTTTGCTGTATCAGATTCATTTTTCTTTGCTCTGATGTATCAGTTGGTGAATGCAGTAGAGAATGGTGCCTTTTGTTACATATTTTACAACGAGCTGGGTTTCTACAGGTGTATGCACTGTGATTACTGCCCAAACAATTAAAACATATAGATTTTTTACTGACGAAATCGCGTCGTACTGCATAATCCTTGTTTGCAAACTTTTTACAAAAGCAAAGTTTGTGCTTGTCATTGCAGAATTCGCATAACCTATTTGTGGCTATTAATACTTTCGTATGTGGACGGTTGGAGTCAGCAGTTGCATGTTGCGTTTGTACTTTCTTAAATTCTATATTTTCGAATGCACGAAAACGACTTTCCATAAATTCTTTTAACTGATCTAATGTAGGTAAATCGTTCGATTGATCATCAGCGGTTTTCAGTTCCCATTGCTTACGCGTTTCAGTATCTAACTTAAACGATATAAGGTGAATGATCATGATATCCCATGTGGTTACATCAACACCAATATTTTTTAATGCGTCCAAACAGTCATTGGTGGTGTCTAATAAATCTTTTATAGCAGACGCCGATTCAGCATTCATTCGCTTTTGGCTGAATAACCGTTTGAGAATGCAATTGGCTAAATATTTTTTGTTGTTATAACGCTTTTCTAATAACGACCAACAACGACTGTAATTGGCGCTCGTAACAGGAGTGTTTCTTAAAAGCTTTTCTGCTTCGCCTACTAAATGCGTTTTTAAATAGTGTAACTTTTGTACATCATCTAAACTATTATCATTGTGTACTAATGAAGTAAATAAATCACGAAATGTTGTCCATTCAGAATAATTACCAGAAAAGGTTGGAATCTTAATTTTCGATAACTTTGCTGCTGAATTTGTGTTCGACTGATTGCCTTTATTATTGTTACTGGTTGGTTGTTCCACCTTTTCTGATAAATTGGATGCTAACAAAGACTTATAAATAAAGTAATTTTCCTCACAATTTTCATAAATGTTTTGCGTAACATAAATTGACTGTTCTATTTCTTCTAATTTCGAGTTTTCATACAATTTGAGGTTATTTGCTTTAAAAGTTTGCCAGTCTATTTCTAAATTGTTAATTCTTGTTTCTACGTATTCTTTTGTGATACGATCTTTAGGACTCTTTTTGAAATTAATTAAACCTCTATTAATAGAATTATGTATGTTAACTTGTGCATTGACGAGCCCTTGCATTGTTACAACTATTAAATTAACTACTTAATTAACAAATAAATAAAATAATAAATATTAATAAATACTGCTCTGCTCTGCTCGGTTGCTTGTACTTGATGGCTCCAATGAAGTTGCTGGACCCGCTGCTGCACGTAGCGCTGCGACCCGCAACGTATGGTGACTGGTGAACTGACAGTAGAGGACACTGAACTTTGCTTTGTAGTAGTCACTGAACTTTGCTTGGTAAAAGTCACTACTAAACTTTGCTTGGTAGAGGTCACTGAACTTTTGCTTGGTAGAAGTCACTGAACTTTTGCTTGGTTGAAGTCACTGAACTTTTGCTTGGTAGAGGCCACTGAACTTTTGCTTGGTAGAGGTCATTGAACTTTGTATCGTAGAAGTCCCTGACCTTTTACGTGATAGAGGTCACTGAACTCTATCCGGCTCGAAGGACCAATGTTTGGGGGGTGCTCTTGTGTAGTGTGTGTGCTAAGAGTCCGGGTTCACACAATAAAGACACTCTTTCCCATACCAATATTTATTATTAGCACTAGTAACACTACAGTCTACAGTTCATAATTACTAAGAAGTTACACTTGTTTACCTCTATACCTTACTCGCTCTGATGCACTTATACGCACTGTTATTCCTTCACTACTCGCTCTGATTTACATGGTTGCTTTGGATTCCCGAACTGACGAGGCAAGATTCCCCAACCCTTATACATATGGGTCGGAGAATCTTGACATCGCGATGTACAAAATTAAAGAAATTGTACAGCGCCATCTATTGCCCTAATTTATAACTACTGTACGTCATTACTTATTACAACGCCATCTTTTAGTTTTCGATGGATTAAATTGTCTATTTTATTAATTGATCTTTGAACAATGTGTGTCATTAGAATTAAATGTAAACATCTATCATGGGAGAGGATTTGTCGACGCATTCATGAATTTAAAGTCTTGGAATGATCGTTTGTGTTGGTTTTCTTCGTACGGCATTCTCTGTTTAATGTTTTGCGTAATAAATAACATTATAAATAATTAAAAAGTAAGTGGGCCGCGAAATCAAACAGCTTTATCCGCGGCGAGAGCGGGCCGAGTCGATCGCAGTTGTACCGATGTTTGAAGGAAGGCGACAAGCAGGCAGCTTTTTCCTTTTTTAATTTATTACGTACTAGCAATAAACTCTTAAGAGATCTAAAGACATCTCCACATCGGTAGCGACCGATTACTGCAGTATCATTACATTTAAAAAATGACGACAATAGCAGTAGATTTTGCAGTGCTATTTATTATGATATATTATTCACGTTTTGTAAAGAAAATCTGTATACCAGACAATTATTTAATAGTACTAGCACATTAAACCTGTATGGTGTGAAACTAAGTCCTTTCAGAAAAAAAAATGTTAACTACGACGTTTGAACAAAAATAACTTAAAAGGAACGATACAGACTTATGCGATATGATATTATACCGAGTGCAATTGATGCAATAAAATAATGAATATCGCAACATTGCGCTCGAGTTTCTTTGTCATTCTCGTTTGATGAATTAATTATATTTAATTAATTATATTAGTTCATTGAATATAGTATTGAGTGCAACCGTGTAAGTGTGGGCTTTGATGTCGGCTACAAGAATCTGTATTCAGTATTGACAAGAGAAAATATCAAGTGCAGTAATTAGTGAGCCTTTGTGAACGCCACGCCGAACTACATCGAATAACAGGGACATTTTCTTTGGGATGTAATGAATCTACCTTCTGTAACATGACTGACTAATTAATACAATAGGATTACTGTGGGCTCTGTGGCCAAAAATGACAATGGGAATTCGCAAAACATAGTGTTTGACATCACAACCATGATTGTCAAAGTCTGGTCTTGTAATTAGTTGACTTAGATGAGCCGGGACCCGCGTAGGGCACAGAGGGCCTGGCGCGGGTAGGCAGCGAGGCCGACACAGCGGCGTCGTGGTAAGTAGGTGCAAACACACACGATCAAAGTTCCTCAAAGCGGGGCCGCCTAAGTGTGCGCCCTGCGGGACTTACAAGTTGATAGGACATTCCGTATTAATTAACTAAATAAGTCCGCTAAAGCGGAGGAGTTTGAAACAGTCGGCGCTGGCGACTTGAGAGTTGTCAGTCTCGTGTCAATAAGACAGCCGGAGACACGAGACACGGCGGCGTCGAGTGTGGGACGGGGCGGGGCGCGGACGGGGGCGCCGGGCGTCGGGCGCCGCCACCCCAGTGTGTGGTTTCCTTTTGATGTCATCTTCGCGCAAACTTTGCTACGGATCGGCTTTGAGATAGAGAGACGGAGAGTGACTAATTTGGCCCAGCATTTGATCTCGAGAACTCCGATGTGCGCGTCCCGCTCGCACCCGCCTCCGGTCGCCGCCGCCGCCGGGAAGCTCTTTGCAAAATTTCGCTTTGATCGCAAAGTTAAATTATATGGGAATTGAGCATTAAATGGATACACATGCGAGACATGTAGGCGCGCACGGGGCGCACGTGTCGCGAGGTGCGACTGGCGAGCGGCGAGCGGTCGACCAGCATGCGGCAGGGCTGTGCCAGCGCGGCGACGTCGCTGACACCGCTGCCGTGGACGATGCGCGCCAGCGGGGACGCGACGCTCAAATAAAACACACCAAGCGCCGTTTGACGATTACGCCGACTTACATAAATAATGAGCGAAGAGTCACTTTCAAAGTTATACATTTGTGAGCACGGCGCTTGTATTTAACTCCGCCTAATTTGCCGCGAGTGCGCGGTACCTTTGAGAGCTCCGTTTTTACTAGTTTACGAAACAGATATTTGCGCCCGCCTTCCCTTTGATACGGCACTTTGTGGAACATTTTACACGAGTTTCTTTTGAGGCCATTCAGACGGTGAGTAACGAAAGGCTGTCTTTGATAAACACGTGCGAGGACTCTTCAGTACTTATTAGGGGTGCTCTCTTTGAAAGTGCTTCTTGTGAAATCTATTTGAAACGTTCACAATATCAAAGCGGCTCCGATGAAAGCTGCGCTAATTAAACTGTCACTAATAAAATTATGTGAAAAATTGAATCTACGAGTGTTTTGTTCTCGATAAAAGACTCGTGTAATTGGCGATATTTTATTAAGAAAATTGGTTTATATTAAAGGTGAAATTTAGTTTAATTTTTTTGCTAATCACGGCTGATATTAATTCTAAAATTGATATTAATTTGGATACATCGATCGATGTTGGGTGGGCTCAAGGTGTGCTAGTACAGCGGTGTGGTGTAACAGGAGCGCAGGGCTCAGACCAGCGAGCACAGAGCTATTAGTAGGTTATTAATGTTGGGTCACACACGCCTGTGAGTCAAAGACGAGTCCGCAAAGTGGCGCCTTTGTGCGGCCGCGCCGCGCCGGGAAACGCTCGTGTGCCGCCGCCGCCGGCCCGCTCGTGACAAACTCTTTGTCTCACGGTGCTCTGTCCGACAATATTTAAACCAACGCGTGCAATTAATTACTATTTTATACTTCACTATATTAAGTGTTATTTACAGTTGAAATAATGGAATTAATTGATAGAAACATATTCAGTTTGACTCTACTTTCAGTGGCCTAAATCATGAGAAGGTAGTACGATCGATACGAAGGTATAACTCAACGGTGTTTTCGTAACTGAGAACAATAAAACGACATAGCGAAGCACCTGAGACTCAATAATCATCACCGCCAATCTTGTAAACAAGTTTACGAGAAGAATGAATCCTCCACTGAAAGAAATGGAGAATAATTAATCCTCGTCCAGCTATATAGCAAAGCTTTACTCTAAGGTTACTACTAGTGGTTAGTAAGTACGAGTAAGGTACTCTAACTTACATTTAACATCGATATTTTGCGGCACAGAAGTATCTCGGACGTGGGGGCCTATTTATGCTAATACAGGGAAATGAAAACCTCACCATTCTACTCTCTCCTTTATATAGAAAGTCGCGGGATACGCATATGCATGCAATCGTAACGCTCGCAGGAGTCTATTCTTGGTTAGAGCCTCTCGCACTCAGAAATCCGACCAAGATCTTACCTTGATCGGATAAACATTGACTACAGAATACAGCGTGTTTAACCACGTACATTATCGACACCTTAAATTGGAACTCATATGTTACGCAATGATTTCTATAAATAACAATATATACCAAATTATCATAGATATAACTTAAATTAAAATCAGGTTGCGCGTTTATCCTTATATTAAAGTATAAAGTTGTGAAGCCTTCAGACATTTGCATAAACAAGATGCTGATTATGAAAGCGCAACACAAAGACTAAAAGTATTACAGAAATGTAATTAGTTTGGAACATTTTTCATAAGGCTTTGGACGCTTCCGTTTCTGTATCTAACGTGTTTACGACACTAATTTATGCTAGAATGAGTTTGTACTTTGAACAGAATACTAAAAACGGATGGTAGAATCCTTTGGAACTATATTAAAAGCCATTTGTTTGTTACATAAAATAAAAATATCAGAATTGTTTTTATTAATATTGAACAGCATTTAGTTGGGATTTGTAGTTGATTCATCATCGTTGCTCAACCCATGCTGGTTGCAATAACTTGCCAAAGTTGCCCTATTGTTCTAGACTACCTTTTGGTGGAGAAGGGTGAAATTTTTCGAAAGGTAACCCAAAGGCAAAAAAATATGGCCTTAGATAACATATCGAGGCCAAATTTAACAGAAATCGATAAAAAAACTTAAAAGGGAAGCCGGTAGGAATCGGATTTTATGCACACCTCGCCACTGCTACCTTTAAATTATCACATAAGTGTCTTAAAACAAATTGAATACTTTATCCATACCAATATATAAAGCTGAAGTTTGTTTGTTTGAACGTGCTCATCTTAGAAACTAAATGTTTTTTTTTCTCTACATTATTCCTGAATGGTATAGACTATTTTTTATCCAGGTAAAATATAAAGCGGGACTTTTATTTAAGCAAAAAATTCATGCAGCCGGAGCAGCAAGTTAAGCTAGTCATAAATAAAAAAAAAACCATAAATTTCATTAAGCTAAAATATTTTTTAAAACATTCTTTTGTCATTCCGATTAAACATAAATAACCGAGACTGCATTAAAAGCAGTTCACACAGGTACAGGTGACCATCGGCCATGTGAAATCCGTCATTAAAAACATACTTGAAATATGTAGTTAAAATTTACAAGAGGAAGTGTTTTAAAAAAATCTTTCAATAACTTACAAGGTTTATGCACTCGGTGGCGACCGCGAACTTTTTTAATAGTTTTAAGTGAGGGCACGACCGGTGTAACTTTCGGATCTATTTATATATTATTATAATTTTGTTTGTATTGTATTAAGGTTCTAAATAATTATGAAAACGTGCAAATGATGAATGTATTTTTGTTTATAAAATTACAATTATCAGTAATTTTTTTTGTTATAAAAATACAGATACACAGATAAGTAGTCAAGTGAAAATTACTGTATCGGAGGAATAAAAACTGTATTGTAACTTATGCATAACTCGGGTTAAAAATATATCGGAAACAATGTTTATTTAACATTCAAATATTTCAAGATACAAATAAAAAAGTAAACATTTTCAGCGTGATTAACTTATAATCACTATTTAAAACAAAATAGCTCAGTATCAGCCTGGAGTCTGGAATTTGTGCCCGATGTGATGATAGGCTTGCCCCCTGTCACATCATGGGATGGAACACACTTGGCGAAAACGCTCAACGCGGCTCAACTACCGCTGCATACTCCTTCGGGGATAAATGCGTGATGTGTGTGTGTGTGTGCGCGTGTATAAAACAAAACATTTTATCAAACAATATCTATAACGCGCGGACGAATCGCTCTCACAAAGAATGTTCTAAACGTTTAACGTAGCATAACATTCATCAAAGGAATATCTCAAAGGTATAAAAAATAAAAATCAAATCTAGAAACACAAACACTTCCAAGAAACGGTACGAATCAAAGGGCCGCCTAATTTACAAATTGCAATTACATTCACAGAGGAAAGCAAAAATTACACCAACAGATTACCAACACTAAATTTAATTACCGAACGTACTCGAACGCGAGCCGGGGTGGGGATAAACGCGACAAAGTAAAAACACCCGAAAGGAAACTCGCAGCATTGATATAAACGAAATTTAAATTAAGTACAAAGGGAAAGGAGATGAAAAAAAATCCTTTCATTGAAAGCTCTCATCCCCGGAGTCAGAGGGCCGGTAACATCAAAGACGCCGCCCCGAGTCTAGCGTTATCTGCGCGAAACCGGGTTTGGAAATTAGCACAGAGCTATCCTTTTTCTCGGAGAAGCGTTACCGGGCGGCGAGCGGCGGGCGGCGGCCGGGACGGTCAAAGACGCCGCTTGCGCACCTCGCAGGCTTTTAGCATTACTGTTTCACGAGGGTTTTTATATAATTTGCACACGGACGGAGCACCGGGCTGGCGGGCACCGAGAAACGACACCTGATAACGCTAATGACGTGTATTATTCAACGTAGCTACTTCATTTTCAAACGTCGCCGCTCTAAAATCCAACGACGGACGCGAATGTGTCAAAGGCGACATAGAAAGAATTAATTAGTTAATTGAATTAAGTTACATCGAGTTGTTTGTCTTTCCGGTTGTCTTACGTAGACGATGTGAATTTTATATTTACTTATCCAAATGTAGTGACGTAGAGTATTGGCGTGGTGGGGTAGACACGTCATGGATATAAAATTTTGGACTTCTGCATGCATAACTATTTATTTGATCTTGCCGAAAACTGACAAAGATTTTTTTTATTACAATTCACACGGCCAGTGAGATTACTGGAGATTGCAAAGATCCCTTTTCCAATCTTCTCTAATATGCTAGTGGTGTTAAATATAAATACCGTTTACCAGCAGATAACGCCTTGTTCTTTTGCCGGCCTTTATTTTAAAAACTCATTATTATGCAAAATAAATATAACGTATAATAATAATGAACTTATTGTAAATTCTGACAAGGATACTAAAGAATGATATGCAATCGAAATCGCGACCCCTCAAAACCGCTTCACCACCCGCTGCGCAGGAGACAGGTAGAAATGCATCAAAACTGTAGGTTACTAATTATTTTAAAGGGCCATGAGTAATGACAATTGACGAACACTATATTTACTTTGTTTCATTTGTGGGAATCGCAGAACTTGCAAATGTTTGAAAGGTGCTCTAGCCAGCACAATATCGAACATGAATAGTCGATTTAAGCACGAATACATGTAATAGGATGGGCAGACTCTACCAGGAAGTGCGTTCTCTACAAGATATGTGTCTCTATCATAAATGGTCGCCTCTTACAAGAATGATCGATCTAGCAGTATAGTATTGTCTACAATAGGCTCTACTCGGACAGTTACCATTATCTCATAGGAACAGATGTGAAACTGGCATATTGTCGCGTTAAGTGCGTTCTGAAATTATTTTGCCAAACAACGTCCCAAAGCCGGCAAAGACTGGCAATTTCTTCGAAACGTGGGTGTTAATAGACGATGGTAATCACACCATCAAGAAATCGCAAACACGTTTGCTTTTATCATGAACAATGACATCTGCTGACCTGTACGTGGTATGGATTTCGTGGAACTGAATTCTTAAGATCTCAAAGCGATTTCCAACCTTCAGGGTTCTTAGTATTACATAATTTGCTATTGCGGTCCCTTATATTTGAAAATCTGTCTAGCAGTGGCGAAAGGGGAAATTTTCTTAAAGGGAATCCGACACAACGTATAGATACCAATATGCATAAATGCGTTCTGCAAATCATTCAGATGATAATTAGATTCTACATAAGGGAAGCCGACAGGTATCAGGTTATTGGCCCTTCGCAACTACTGTCTAGATAGATTACCATTGCACACCTAGACAGTGAAATAGAAATAGACATTTATATATTTATAATTAGGACAACCAGTAGTTATGTGCAAACATTGTAGCGTTCACGTGCGAAGGTAATTGTAGTTTTTAACCACTGTCATTTCTAGGCGTTTACATTAAAACATCGAGGTTTTGGTAGACGAGCGCAGTACACTATCACATTGTGAATAGTTGCAATTGTTTGCGGACAGTCTTGGGGTATGCCAGCGGCTAAGGGAGACTTTTCTGAAAGGGAAACTGACATAACAAATACGTACTAATATACATGAATGTGGTTTGCAAATCGTTCTAATGATAATTAGATTTTACATAAGTTGCGAAAGGGAAGCCCCAGGAATCGGGTTATAAGAACCTTTCGTATGGCGTATACCACCAGGAGAGCGACCTTGCTTATCCGATTAAATTAGTTGTATACAGACACACAACATCCCCGAAGGGGTATGCAGAGGCGCAACCATGGCACCCACTTTTCGCCAAGTGTGTTCTGTCCCATGATGTGACAGGGGGCGAGCCTATCGCCATATCGGGCACAAATTCCAGACTCCGGGCTGTTACTGAGCAGAAAAACCCAAATATCACTTTGCCCGACCCGGGATTCGAACCCAGGACCTCAGAGCGCTGCCGTACCGCGCATGCAGTACAACTACGCCACCGAGGCAGTCAGTTGTATACAAATGACGTAAAAGCTAATGATTGTGTAGTGTGTGTACTTAGTAAGTCATGTAATGTATAGTATTATGAGTGCAGTGTAATAAAAAACCTGAAACCATCAACACGTCTCAACATATATATTCATCCTTCCATTACAATAGAGTGAACCTGTATTGTAAGTAAATTTTGGAATAGAATTTACGAAATAAAGTTCTACAACACAGTACGCCCTATTTGATACTAGATGTTGCGACTCCGTGTGCAAGAACAACCTTTTCCGGAATAGAATAATCAGTGTGCACTATCAGGATAAAAAATAGACTACATTTTATTTTAAAAAATATATTTATGTGTGTAAATAACGTTGAAATCTATAAAGCAGTTCACGATTTAACTTTTAACATACTTAGAAATCTTAGAGATCTTAGAAATTGCGATTACTAGTTTTTTTTTAATATATGACAATCTATGCGTACAGTATACAAGTAATTATTATATGATTTGCATATTATCAAATAAATTAGTTTAATAGAGACAATGTCGATATAGATGACACAATTGAAATATTACTCATATTTAAATCACTGGAATATTCCTAATCAACATTTAAAAGTTGTACCTTTATGGATTAAATACGCGATTAATAAAAAAAAACTAAATTAGATACGGTTCATGAAAAAATGATACAAATAAAAAGATAAACTAAGTTTTAAAGAAATATAGTTTCGAAGCTGAAGAAAATCCGAGCGCGTTGATGTCTTTTGTACAAGAACGCGAATCAAATCGCTCCTTGTGTTTCAACATCGGTAAACTGCTTTTTAAATACAACATAATTACGATATAACAATGACCCGCAAATTACATGCAAAACAATTATAATGCTCAGACTACTTTAAAATAAAACATCGAACCCAATAATATAAACAAAGCATCTTTTGTGAAACAACAAAAACAATGGTAACAAAACATTAAAGTGCCATTACTGTTAATAAAAATTTACACAGCGTCGTTAAACAAGGTAACAACGTGAAAACAATAACTACGAGCAATGGAGCGGAACAATGCATGCATTCAAATATTAAAATTAACAACATAAAGCTGTTACTACACAAAAACTTGCCCACGCCCGTACCGTTGAAGGATGCGGAAAGCTCGAGCCGCCAGTGCGACCCGCTGTTAGTCTCTGTGTTAGTTAGTTTAAATATCTAACCTGATTTCTAAAATCGCGATATTAAAATCCCAATTTTACATAAAATCCTGGTAATGATCACGAAAAACTACACTTATTTCACTAAATAACTATATTACAGACACAGATTAAATATTACACGTACACTGATTAGCACACGAAACTATTTCGAACAGATTTACGAATAATACGATCGCGCGGCAAAGTCGCAAGGAACCGTGACAAACGCGTCCACCAACGGTGCAGGCCGTGAAGCAACTGTCAGATTTCCGCGCGAAAAATGCGCGCGCCGCACGTGGTCGCGAAAGTGGGCGGCGCGAGGGCCTTTACGGGCACGTGATTGGCCGACCCGGCTCTTTGATCGTCCGCCGGCGACTAACTACATTGCTCTGCGCCTTAATCTCGGTAGTAACGTCCTTTTAAAACACGTAATTTTATTACAAAAATGTGTACACTTTTTATGGTGAGAGTCGAGCGACAAGCCCGTCAGTGTACACGGTCAATGCAATCGCAATACATTACCGGGTCAGCCGTCAGCCGACGTCAAAAGACCGAATGGCGATACCTTTTTCGAACCATTAAATCGTTATAAACTC
Organism: Manduca sexta; assembly: GCF_014839805.1. NCBI lineage: Eukaryota > Metazoa > Arthropoda > Insecta > Lepidoptera > Sphingidae > Manduca > Manduca sexta. The sequence goes on from NC_051126.1 coordinate 3,318,570, forward strand.
CACGCATCCCTTTGACAGCGTGAACATCAAAGACATATGGGAAAAGTAACTTTTACCGTTACTTTGCACAAGGCCATTTTCATAATGAATATTAAATACGGTTCGTAAGTTTTGCCATTTGAGATTCTTGCCAGATTGAGTCGTGTGGCCAATCACATAAATTACTAATACGAGACAGTTTCAAGTGTACCAACATATGAAAACTGTAATGTAATGTATGCCAAATAGTAATTAAACGCAGCAGTGTCATTAGAGTGTTGGTGTAGAGCCGGCGGCGGTGCGGCGGTGGTGCGACGTGTACAACCGGAGCGGCGCGGAGCAGCGGCCGGTGCGATTGGTGATATTAATAAAGAGAGTGGCGCGAGGCTGTAGCGGCGCTGCACCCGCCGGCGCCGACACGTCTCGCGCGATATTACCCGCGCGCACACAACACACACAGCCGCGCGCCGCGCACACCACGCCGCCCCACATATAATGTCAAAGGGTGAGCACGCCGCCTCACAAAGCGTAAGTGCAACCACTAAAAGCCAATCCTAAGTTTTATTGATACACATTGTATTGCGACAAAGTCTCCGTCGGCGGCGGCCCCACTCACCCCACGCGCCGCACAAAGACAATATCGCGACGTCAAAGGAGCGGGCGTCCCGCGGCCGGGTGGCGCGCCCGCCGCCCCGCAGCCGCCCGCCGCCCGCCGCCGCCCCGAGGAAATGAAAAATTAAATTGTCAACACATTTAATATCCGCGAAAACGTGCACGGCGTTGCCTTTGAACGCGTCTCCTTTGCGGAACCGCCGCGGCTCTGGCTTTAAGTATTAAAATTTTAGTCGTAAAATTTGAATTTCCTTTTAAATTTAATTAGATGTCACAGACCCAGTTCGATGTGGCATTAGATCAGTAGCGCTAATGAGGCCCGCGGTGAGCACATGTCACAGGTGCGAGCGGGGCACGGGCGCCAGGCGGTTGTGTGCGACGCGGGAGAGGCGCCGCGCGGAGGGAGACGCGGGCGGCGCGACCGACGCCCCCTCGCCTTTGATCGGCGCCGCCGCTTTGACAATTATTAAAATTTGCCTCGTACCTCTCGGGCCTCATCTTTTTCCGTCGCCTCGATTACGTCACGGGTTTGTCTCATTAGGGCTTTTGTATGGTATCGCGGGATCCCTTTGATGCGGGGAGATCGCGCGGCGTCGCGGGGCGACGGCGGGGGCGCAGCGCGACTGGATGAGACGTTCGTGGTCCACCTGCACTTTTTTGGCGCTTCCACGACATACACAAATTTGCACGTTCCACTCTAACTTAGGTGTCCACGACCAAAGTACCGTGAGCTGCGATCGCGCGACTCCTGTACATAATACACTATATAGCGCGGCCATACGCGGCACATGTTTGTCCGTCCGTCCGTAAGCTATTCGATATACAATATCACGCGGTGTTTGCCGGCGCCGGGCGCGAGCTGCGAGCACTCGACACCCCTTTATTACTTCTGTTCTCTTTGTGCGCGCGCTATCATCATCAAGCATACGTTTCGAATTAAAACTTCATACAATGACAATTTGTCGCCCCTTTGTTCAATTGCCGCCCACCATGGTAGCCGATCACTTGCAGAATATTTTCGTAATATATCGTTATTATTTATAGATTAATTAATGAGAAATTTTATAATGAGTAAATTATAAAAAAAGCTCTTAAGAGTATCATTTTAAAAATATGCTATACATAGTAGTAACATTAAAATCTTATCTTGTAATGAGACTATACATAGCTATAATCGAGTATATAGTGTTTCATAAATTACTGAAAGTTATATTTACCCTAAATATAATGGCGCCCAACGTGAGAAACCGCGTCTTTCTTAACCATCCATCATTTATCAAATAAAAATAAAACATTTAAATCCAGCAACGAACACAAAGTGGACGATTCTGAAAGAGTTATCACAAAGTTCATGTAATAAGGGAAAACTAAAGACATTTTAAATAAAGCTCTGTAAAAGGACAGATGAAAGGGAATTCGCTGTTTGTATTAGTGGGCAAAAGAAGAGAGCCTGCACACAAGAGCATCTTTGGTCGCCGGCGCGTCGCAAACGAGATACATCCTGAGTTAAAATAATATCTTATAATATAAAATGAAATATTTTTTCAAATGTATACTCTTTCCAAGTCTAATTATAGTCCTGTATTTAATAATTACTATTCACAGGGGCGCCATCTCATTAATCTTTTTTAATGTTATTTATCGACCTCTTTGTACTACTTTCTGCTAAGTGTGCCTTTTATTAAATGTATTTATAACATTGACTTGAAATTAAATACTAATTAGTGTGTATTATAGATATTACTGATTGTGTCCTGTCAATACTATCAAAATCTGTTTTAAGAATGATAAAGCGATAACGTATTGTTTACGATTCGAAACCATCTAATTCAAGTTTGAAATAACTCGATGATATATTTTGAATAATATTATATATCGATTCAGTAAAATCGTTAAGCCGAATTTGGTTATAAGTAAAGAGAAATTAATGTATTATTCGTTACCAGACATTTATCATTACGATGTATACACACGTTAATAATAGATTTGAAATATTGGAAACTACTTAAAATAGCCTACAAATAGTTGAAATAATTTATGTTAATATATATTATGGTTATTCAAATGCATATTTCAACTTAGACGATGTTATCATTATTTGGTAACAAATACTTAAACAATTAGAGAAAAGAAGAATTTATCTAATAATATTATGTTAAAAGGATGGAGTGGTCACGTTAGTATATTACTAAATGCAAATAATAAAACACTGTGTAAAAGCTTTCCGAAAAAGAATATACCAAAGCTGAGCTTAAAAACTTTCAATATTTGTTTACAATACACAAACTTTCCCTCTGTTTTGTTAAACTGCACGAAACCGTTACAACATGTTTTTAAGGACACTGCAGTTTTTACACACAAGGGTCCAAAAATTGCCCCCCGCCGCCTTTAGAGTGACCCTCAGCCGGGGTTCGAATCTGAGGCATTGAGAGTCAAAGTTAACGCGAGGGGCGCGAAGAGACAAAGCTCTTTGTTGCGCCGAACACTGCCTCTAGCCTTTCATCTTCCGCCGTCCTTCAGCGGCCGAACCGACTACGCGTAGGGCTGGCAAAGATTATTTTACCCGCACTTGAGTTACAACTTGTATTGAAACATAAATGTATGAATGCTTTTTTGTGAATTATTGTGTTTAGTTTTTTTGTTTATATTGAGCATTTTTTTAAGTACATACGTAGCACATTAAAATAAATTGTATCAATATTTCAGACTATTCTAATCTATCGCTGTCCAAATTTCAGCCATCTTCGTTCAGTCGTTGTGTCTTGATTAAGTAACAAATATCCATCCAAATAAATATACTTTAGTCGGTTTTCTTCACACGTGTAAAATTATTAGATAATATTCTTCTTGTATAATATTTATTATAACATTGCAAAGTTAAGATACATAAAAAAGTGTTAAAAAAATTTTTTACTCATTTAATAATATTTTTTTTTATTATACTGCGATACGGGCCTGGAGCGTAGTGTAGTGGCCGCAGTGAGCTAATGTTGTATCTATGAATAAATAAATTAGACAAATAACTAGATCTAATTAAAAATGTGAGATAAATTAGGTACATGGTAAAAAAATGCTTTTATTGTGTAATAAAAACAATCGTCAAATTCACCGCATACTCGTCATTTAAAAGACTAAATGCTAACACAAAAATCATATCGAAAATTGCTCCGAAATCTACAACCCTAAAGTTAGTGCATTCCGTTTGATGTAAAAGAGTATCCTTTGGGGGCGAGACGATTTTCTTATTATCAACATTGGCGTGTATTTCGCGTAAATATCGTTTGATTTTATGAATCGTTTGCGGTTGAAGTGAAATACATAACATTTCTCACAAACAGCCGCCTTTTATGACGTTAGAGGAAATGTCGCCTGTATTTTTCTATTTTTGACCTGAGGGTAGAAAATTATAATGAAAACCGCGATAAAGTCCGTAAAATAGTTTTATTTTAATGTCTAACATTCGCGTAAACATAATAAATCCTTATTTTAGTTTATAGTGTCAATCAATCCAATTTATTTTGTTTGGCTGTGTTTACGGTGTCAGTGTTGGATATAGCTTAAATAGTATGCAGGAATTAGCCGAAACGACCGGTAAGGTAGCACTGTTGATGATAATCCATTGCTTCAGGTCAGCAACGTCCCGGCGATAAGTAGCCTCGCGGACATCCAAATACGGTTCAGATCAAATGACTCATCTAGATCTAATTTTAGACGTTGTATTACGTTGTATTCTTCTGTGGATTTTTTTACGAACTACCTGTAACATACATTATAACACTTTGTATGCGTCAGTACTCTTTAGTAGATAGATATTGTGTTTATCATTGTGATGTCAGTTTTTAACATCTAATAAAAGGTGTTATTATAAAATAGCTGTATTAATTAGTTACATGCACAATATAACACTACCCTTCCATCTGATAGTAAACGGTTTCAACCCCTGATACATATCGGTAGCGCGAGGAATATAGTCAAGTTATTGCTTATTGAGTCCATAGTATATTATAATAATTCCCCGCTAAGGAAAGAAAAAAAAATTACTTCGTCTATAAATCACTTAATAGATATTGTACCTTAAAAGTATCATTATAAAAAAGTTTTCACGTCACACTTTTACCTTTTTCAACATTCGTAAAATAAACCTTAAGTGTAATCCTTCGCTTCGTAGGAATAAAATTATTTTTTAACAAGTTTTATATGTTATTAATAAGTAACTAATACCGATTAAAAAGGATGAGGATGAAGAGTTTAAAGGAATAAATTGTTTGCGAATAGGGGTTGATTTTTCAATTATAAAATTTATTCATAGGTTATTTTTGTAAAGTAAACAAATGAAAGAGTCAGGCGTGTGAATGAAATAGTTCAAGTTCACATATATTATATTGGGCCGGATTACAATTTATTAACCGGTTTAACTTGTTATCTATTACTTGAAATATCAGCTTTACGAAAAATGTTCCATCCAATAAGTTCGAAAATTAAATATGCATGAAATAAAACCACAATATTTAATAAGCGACAAAAGCTTAGATAATGATGTGTCATTGCAACGACAAGATCGAAATACAATACAAAAATCTTATCAATCCAACAATGTTATAATAATACCATTTCATAAAGCAATTCCCTTTCAATTACCAATATAGCGTTCACAAAAACCATTTAACCGGCTTAGGTACACATCTGTCAAGAAAAACCTTCCATCATTGCCAATGATGGATTCAATTGCGAAGTCAATTGTCCTCTCTCATATTGGCGGAGTGCTCGGTACCTGCAGGGCGCGAGAGCGGTGCGGAGGGGCGGAGGGAAGCGGATAGAGTTTGTCTCGGAGTGGCTCAAGATTGAAATAGTAATTTGGGCGGGGCAAGGTGCACTCCGCGACGCTAAATAAATTCGTTGAGCGATCGCTACGATATCCGCACGGATGTCGATGATAGAGCGGCAACTGAATATTTGACGAAATATTTTTTTTGCATTTGTAATATTACTATTGGCAACTATGTGCCATGTTACGTGTTACGCATTGGGTTACAATTTTTTTTATTTTGACTAGTGAATATTATTTTCTGTGACATGTGTATAAACCGTAAACTATTATCTCTGCACTGAAGCCTTTTCTACTAAGCCCCAGTTAATTAATAATGAAAAATCTTAATAAAATATTACAACAAACCCAAAAAAAAATACAAACGACATGTACATTTATATACTTTTGAGTAAACAGTAAGGTACTGTTTAGTGGCACAAATAACTACCTTATAGTAATTAGTAAGTGTTTCAAGACTTATAAGAATAAGAAGGTTTACTGAAACTTACAGTTTTAATAATCATTGTTTGAACTTATATGCTCAACACATCTAGTGCTCTTATATAATATACAAGCATTTGGCAAAAAATACTAATTTTATTTTATTTGGTTGCTTCAAAGCTATTACTAACAAACAAATAAACGACGAAATCAACATAATAGATAAGCCAATTATGAGCCACCGCAGATATTTTTAAAGCTTACACTAATTCATCACAGTTATGACAGGTAATACGATGTGATATAAATCAGTAAGTCACTAAGCCAAATTAATCATCACCTATCAGACGTAATAATGGTGCATAATTAATATACTGCAGCATTTTTTTTTCAAACGATTTACACATAGGACTTATTTGCTCTCCGATTAATCAAGTGTAAGCTTGGTCTACGAAAAATCAGTCAAGATTTGTCAGTCGTGGACGCTACGAGTAAGTACACGCGTTTTATTATCAACAGCATTCAGGTCGCTTAAAAGAGCCGTAACTGCTCAAAAACATGTAACTTTCTCTACTATAAAAATACCTTTCCACCCTTATACACGTGGAGCGTTGCGAATTTTTCTATTCTCCGCGAGGCAGATGTTTGGGATTGAATAGGCGACGGCGGGCGGCGGGCGTCGCACGGCGCGATAAATTCGGTTTGCGAGACGCCGCGGCGCCCGCGTCCACGCCGCCACAATCTACATAATGCAAGCCCGGTAGACAGCCGCGCCTAAATCGCATTGTTGTGTTCATTCCGCGATTCGGGGAATATGTAAAATGTTTATGTAACCGACGAGAGGGAATGGAGATTGGCTTGTTTTCGAAGTGGAGGAAAATAGTGATGGCAAAAATTCTATTTTAAATGAAAAAGTTTTGAGTTTAAAATGTACCCATTATTCCATTTATAAACAGAAATCATAACTTAATAATGATAATGTAAATTTTTGTTTAATATGGACATTGACATAGCTTGAATAAGTAAGCATTATTTATAACTGATTTGATAAAAGGAAAAATATAAATTATACAGTTTGACGGACATTTCTGTAAATGAGATCAACCGAAACTATATTACTATCAAAAATTGTTTTACAATCCTAGCTGAGTAAAACAATTAAACTTCTAAAATTATCCGAACAGATCAGTTTTTTACAAATATACCTTTCAGTTTTATTTTTTATGTACCATATATATTTTACCACGAAAAATAGCCTGTCCGGCGAATATTCCAGGCGATCCAACAAATTAAATCATGCCTTTGTGACAGGAAGCGGTACTTCAGACGTGTGCGCGGGCGCTTTGACCTGATGGATATTAACGTTGGCACACAATTTCCTACAGCTTTTCATTTTCACACGATTTTTATATCAATTTTGACGCTTATGTCTACAATCAATCATAATTTATAACATGACGAGATCAGAAACAGAAGCTCTTATTAAGAAAGAATATATTTATTTGTAAAAAGCAAAATTAGGTACATATTACAAAAAAAAAAACTGAAATCATTAGTATTTGTTTCATGTGATTTCATAGTTCATCGTAGGTAAACCGACAACGAGAATAGCCGACCCCGATAATCACGAAACATTACAAAATTAAACCACAAACAGAAACAATATACGTGATTATTTGTTCATATTAAAACAAGAGTTGTAAACAGCTAAGTAATAAGTGTTAGGTTATGAACTCTAACTTTCCATCTAACGCTAACGTAACTAAACCTCGTAACACTGTACAGTTGATGAGGACAATTCTCTGATCGTTATTATCAAAGTTATCGAACATCGCCCGAGGCCTCCAGTATCGACGGGCTGACACGAGACGAAACTAATACAACTTCGCACAACCTAGATATTATAATTAACTTTACATCTACCGATGAGCATATTCCGAAACGTAATACGCTGTTACTTAAAGGATTGTTAAGGTTCCGTAATGCAAATGAAATTGCATTTTCATTCTAATGTCAAACATCTTTAAATTTATCATTTTTTTTTAATTTTTCACCTTAATTCCGTGAATGACAACCCGCTTAGCTGCCCCATCTGTCCCAAACACTAATCACTAATTATTAACACCAACTATCACTGATGCGACAAGTCTCTCGCAACATTTCGCTCGCACCGCGCCGTTTTAATAAGCGATAGAAGTTAAAAGGCCCACTTAACCTCAGTGTAACTCGATAATTTTCGCCCGGATAATAATACATCGGAGCGGGCCGCATTTGAACGGCCGACGTTTAAACATCGCCGTTACACCGCCGTGTGATTATATTGACGTAAGGGTTTAATTTTGATCTTCGATTTTTTCTAATTAATGCCACTTTATCCATACAGGTGCCATGCCGAAGACGCCTTTCCACAATCAGCCCTGTATTATATGTATACTGTCCCACTGCTGGGCACGCTTCTCCTCTACTACTGAGGGAGATTAGGCCATAGTCCACCACGCTGGCCTACTGAGAATTAGTAGACTTCACACACCCTCAAAATTCTTCTAGATAACATCTCAGATACGCAGGTTTCCTCACGATGTTTTCCTTAACCATTAAAGCAAACCATAGCACAAAGAATACACGCATAATATTAGAAAAGTCACAAGTGTGTGCCCTTGGGCTTTGAACCTGCTGACATGCGTCTCAGCAGTCTATTTCAAGCTCAACTAGGCTATCGCCGCTACAATCGAAAAAATGTATGGTGACAGACTTATTGCGATAATATGTCATATACATTTGTTTTGTATGGGCGTTAATTATTGTAGAAAGGCTCTTGACTACAGCTGCTCTAAGATAGTGATACCTAGAAACGATGTAAAAGATAATGTGAAAAAAATATTATTTCTAAGTGTAAAACTTATCCAACCTTTCTTTCTCCTTTTTAATTTCCGTTACACAATATACATGACGTATACTATATTCCATATAAACCTGTAAATTAGTTATTTACCTGTATTTGTATAATTGTACGTCCCATGCAATTAAATTCGTTACTAACACACGGCATATCACTAGCAATTCTAAATGTATTGTATTAACCAAATGAGATAAACACAAAACAAAAGCACGTATCGAATATCGATTACAGCAAAGCAAAGCGCAGTGATTTTAGCGCGACAAAAAGGATTACGAATCAAAGCCGGTGAATACAAAGGGCACTGCACCGCAGACCGCGCCTCCCCCCCTCCCGCAGCCTCCAACGGCCCGCGACCCTCTTCATACGCCAAATCCTCTATAAAATTAAGCAGTATACAAAAATTCAAGTGTAGCCGGTTAAATTCGCCAAGTGGCGATTGTGTGCCGGCACGTAAAATGAATTTCTCCGTACAAAGTTTAAATCCTCACAAAGACAACTCATTAGGCACTCTACACACCAAACAGCGGAGGCATCTATAAAAAATTCAACGGAACCTTACATAAAGGAGTGAACGCTCTCATTTATATCTTCCCTTTGAACTTGAGGCTTTTTCTTTTAAGTCCCGTTCACACGGGCGAGTTTTTTTTTTTTTTATTATTAAGCTACGTCGCCGCTGTCAAATTTCTATTTTGTCGTCGGATACCCAGTTTTTAGGTAAAGAGCTGCTGTGATTGTCTTCTTTGAGGTCGGTCACTGTATTTTTAAACATATTCCATTTTATGACGACACGTGTGTTGTGTAGGCTTCTGCAGAATACGTGAAAATTGGAATCGGGTGAGTGTAGACGTAAGAAAATGACGTCTAATCTGGGGTGACCTGATTATTTATTTATTTTACCAATTTGATTATCGTAGTGAATATTTATAGACTACGTATATTAATTTAAAGCCCTACATCGACCTTGATAGGAACCAATCAGAAATTTTCATAAAGATATGGGGTAGCATGATTGCTATTACGATGATTCGTACAGATGTTGAAAAACCCACTATAGTGGCTGGGATATTACTCAGGTCTCAGTCCATAATCCTTGCACATCCAGTGATACAAGCCAGCAAACTCCTCAATGAAAATTAAAGAATAATCATTTCTTATGTTTACGCGAATGTCAGACATTGTAATAAAACGGTTTTACGGTTTTTATCGCGGTTTTTTATATTATAACTTTCTCCCGACCAACAAGTGTTCAAGGGTATGAACATTATTGCATTAGGCATACCTATCCATAATACAATACTAGGATAATCAAGGAAGTCAAGGCTGACGAATCCAACTGCTCAGTGGCCTCCATTGAGACTGAGCGGTAATGGCAAAGGCTGCACCTTCCCCGTGCAACCAAAAAAAGTAATTAATGATACAACGGAGCAAACATTATCCGCGAGTAAACTGAAATTATACAATATTCTCGTGTATCCTCTGCCTTGGCGCCGCCAGCGTGGAGGAGCGGGTCGTGTTGCGACTTTGTAATTAAATCATTCCTTGGTATTAAATCGGCCTCCTTTGATAGCTGTAGTATTGAGCCGACGAGAGTACTTCAGGTGGCGTCGATGACGACTCCCAATTCGCTTTCAATATTTTTTTTAATAAAAAGAAAGGGGGAACAGGTAAGCAAGAATTTAATTTTAAAACGCTGTCAAAGAGTTTCGTCTTTATTACGGGTTATGAGACACAACGTTTGTTTTTTTTTTAATGCGTTGTTTTGTAGTCGTAATTATTTGACAAAGGCTTCAAACGTTCAGTCTGTGCCGCCAGTATTTCCTTTGCCTGGCAAAAGTGGCAAAATAGACTTGTTGGTGAATCGTTTATTAAATACAATGAAGAGTCTAACATTATTTCGATATTTTCAGTTACATCTTAACTTATCTCTAGATTATAATTATAATAACTTTAAAAAAATGACTCTATAATGACTAATCATCAACCTGGTGACAGAAATAGAATAGGCACTTACTTTAAAAATTAAAACATATTTCTTTAACACATTCGACAAAGTTTCGCCCCGTGCTTAAAAGCCGTCAACAAAAAAACATCGATGCGTAACTCGCGCGTGTTGCGCGCCCGTAAGATTATTTAGTGCGGTAATGGAGCGGAGAGCTTAATTTGTGTTGTGGGCCAGCTCGGTTTGTTCATAATTAGTTTAATATTCACCGAGCGGCCGGCGGCCCGGTGCGGCCCGGCGCGGTCGGTGCGCGGAGCGGCGCGGCGCGGCCCGACCCGGCGATCGAATTAACTAAAATTGCATTGTAAACGGGAAATACGGCAAATGGACTCGGTTTATGCAGTTAGATAATACTTTTGATAGTTAAGCGATGGAGCGGGGCAGACACCTTCATATAGCATGACCAATATTATAAATACCTATCTATAATAATAGCCAGTCTACATACTAATTGAATTTTAATTTTCACTTCTCTGTATTCATAATCGTATTCTTTATTTGGCTTAAGTAAAAAATATTATTTGGCAATTGAATACTTTTTAATATTTATAATTTTATTTTTCGTATAAGTAAATTCTCTTCAACGCGAATGCCCAAAAAAGTCGTCTTACCATTTACCAACAATATTATTTTGTGGTAACCTGTGTATACTTGGTGTAATTATGTATTATATTATATTATACCTACAAAAACTTGAAATATTTTTGTTCTAAAACTCTACATGTCCATTTATTTTTATCTAAACTAAATACCAAACACCAAAATCGAAAGCATATTTCCACTTTCCCATTTCCGACAATATTACAGTTAAAAAAAAAACATATTTCATCGTGAATCTACAATACAAATTCTAAACACCAAGCATTGGCGTAGCTCGTCAGTTTGCTTTATGATATTTTAATAAAAGAGACAATGCATCGAACAATCGTCCCCGGTCTCGGATACGTAACAGAAAAGAGCGGCGCACTATAAAATGCGCGTAGCTTCAATATGATACAAATATGAAACTATTGTACGGAGCACAATAATAAAAATATTGCAGCCCGCACAAATAGATGTCACGCATCGATTCAAGCTTTGGGCTCTCATTCTGATCTTGTGGCAAACAAAGAACGGCGTCAAAGGCTCTGTGTAAAAAGGAATCCAGTGATAGAGGCAGTCAACAATGGGCCAGATAACGGGTTGGTCTGATTTAACGACCGCGCGCGATTTATTATTCAGTGTATAAACCTAATTTTGCTTATGATATTTATATGATAAATTAATGAGTGCTTTAATTTTGTGCTTTTCTAATAAAATCTCAAGTTGCTTCTTTAAAAAAAAGTAACAGTAATGAGAAGCGTTCGTCTTGATTTCACAATATTCTGAGTAGTGCGCTCATAACTTTCGAATTTATTTTATACGGAAAGGTACTTAAAAATAATCGTGTGAACTAATAATATGATACTTTTAACATTAAAACTATGAAAAGGTGACACTACATAGCGACAAAAAACATGAAAATAAATATATGTTTATTGCAGACATAAACAGTATTAAATGGGTTAAATATTTTTAAAACTCTGTTAAGAATTTTGAGAATATGTGAAGTCTGCCAATCCGCACTAGACCAGCGTTATGGACTAAGGCCTAATCCCTCTCAACAGTAGGAGAGGCCTGAGCCCAGCAGTAGAACAGTAGCTAATACAGGACTGATATTATAATAATTATTATTGAATAAACATTAAAGTACTGATAAAACTACATACGTCTATTTCCAACGGTACTATTATCTCTGACGATTTATTTATTAATATTCGCAAACAGCCCGCGACCGCTCCCAACTCGCGACAGCGAAACAACATCGCGCCACGGCGAGGTGGGCTTCCGCCGGCGCTTTGTGCCGCATTGATACAGCACCGCCGATAAATATTGTGGCGAGCTTTGAGCTGCCACGGCGGCCCCTAACCTATTACAATATAGCGTTCAAGTACCGCCGTGTCGCCACTCGCCAGCGCGCCGCCCCACTTGGGATATGTGAATTTAGTTCGTATGTGTGTACGAATTGTTCTAAGTGAAATGCGAAAATTATTTAATTAAAGTCTTTTGAAATTATTGGGCAAGTAAAACTGTAATATAATTTATTATGAATATAATAGAGGTGATAGTTTGTGAGTTTGTCTGTTTGTAGGGGCTAATCTTTGGAACTACTGAACCGATTTTGAATATTCTTTCAGTAATGTAGCTTACATTAGTCCTGAGTGATATAGGCGATTTTTTTATCTCAAAATGTATCCCGGAAAAGTTAAAATAGCTATTGTATACGTAGTAGGCCACGAACTCAAACATCACAACAATTTTTTATTAGAAATTTGAGCTCACTGGCGAAATGAAAAAAAAAGAAAAATTAGAAATTAATTTCAATATTGAAAAAAAACTGTATGCTGATAAGCGGCTGGTGACACGGTACTCTACATTATGTTTTGTAACCAACGGAACACCAATCACACAGTGTGAAACTCGCCACAGTGACCTGTTCCGGTGAGCCGGCATAAATCTTGCGACCGTCCAGAAACGTATCAATTTGTAGTGTAGATATAAATAACAGGTGCAGCGTTCACTTTGGGGGACAAAAGGAAAAACAAAGAAATTGGTTGGGCATGTAAATAACCAATCCAAAGGAAAAGAGAAGGATAGGTCAGGGAACGGCAAGGCCAAACAGGGAAGTCTACACTATCTACTCGCAAAGGAATCATCGAAGATTTAAGAGCGCTATTTTATATTTATTGGACACTTTTAGCAAAATATGCTCTTCACATTATCTTCTCACCCCGTGGCTCGATGGCGTCGACGCAACAACCATAAAGCACTATTTTCTCGTAATTGTAAGTAAACATACTTCTCAACACACAACACTTCATATCTAATAAAAAAAAACTTTAAAAAAAAATAAAGATTATTTCCTTCTTTCAAAAGTCAAAGGCTTAACATCGGTAATGTGCATTTGAAAACATTAAAAATTATTTATTTTCTTCGGCTTTTCTCCTGGACCATTACAAGGCTCGAAAAATGTCTCGACACATGTGTAGGGTTGCCACCTAACTGGATATGTGTGTTAACTTGTTGAATACTTGTCCGGTTAAATTAGATCGGCGCGGCGTCTTGAATTTTCGCCTCCGCCGGTCGTCTTTTTTAAGTTGTGAAACGGCGTTCTTATTCTCGGACCGACTTTTACCCAAATGTTTGCATGTAAATCAAAAACGTCAAAATATTGACGATTGAGTAAACATATTGTAATAATAAGATTTCAAATTAACTACGATTGAACACATGTTTGCCGTTCACTTTATGTATAGTGTTCAATAAAATTAGATTCAGCACTGATGACTAGTGACTTGTTAATTCACAGCTGATAACCCTAAATGCGTTTCGTATCATTATGTGAAGCGATAAAACAAATATGTAGCTGCCAAATTATAAGTGTTGAATTATTTCGAAAACAAGTTCGCAACTTTAACTGAATTAAATAAAATATTAGGTCAAATATTATTGTACTTAAAAGTAAAAAGATATTACGTGGGAATAAATTAACGTTTAAACACATCATAAAAACGCATAAAATATTCTCATTAAACAGAGTTTTGAATTTTAATCAATTAAACTATATGCAAATAACTTCTACAATATGGTATAAAATATTTAAAAAAAACTTGCTAACGGACATTCGGTCTTTTTCGCATTTATAATATTAATAAGGACATCATAAATACGAGTTCGCATGGCTGTTTACTTTATAACTGCGTAACACTTCACCAAAGCCTTTGATGTTTGTGTGATGGTGTAATGAATAAGTTTTGAAGCGAAAATGAAAACCTGCGAATAAACATTATGAAATGGCCAAGCAGCGGCCACCCCATCCCGTAATAAAAGGAAGAGTTGCGTAAACATAACATGGAGGAAATATTAACATTATACAATAATATATCACCGCTTTAAACTAGTTGTAGAATGAAAACTGAGCAATTCTTACTCTATTTAGAATTAAAAAGTATAAAATTAAAACTAACGATTGAGTAATCAGTAACAACTTTATTTCACAGTGATTAGCTGACCAGTAAAAAAAAAAATAAACGTCCGCACAAAATGCTATCGATACGAGGCGATAAATCGTAAAGAGCGAATCTGAATGGCAGAGACGAGTTCTTGAGCACATGTTGATTAGTTGGCACGCGCGGCGCGGGGTCAGCGCGCGGTGCCTTTGTGCGGGCGCTTTGATGTCGCGCGCCGCCCGCCCGCCCGCCCGGCCGCCCGGCCGCCCGCCGGCGAACGCGAACCCCACATTGATTTCACTTTTGTTAATTATATTGCATCGAACGTAAGTTGACACGCTGATTTGTCACGCGGGATTGAGACGTAACCGTGTGTCTGTTGGAGTGCGAGGGATGTGTTAGAAATTTTCAAAGTGACTCCACATTGGAGCTTTGTTCGTAGAATAGTAGGAATAATCTTACTTAATTTATATTTATGGTGAACTTTTATTAAATATCGCTTGTACCTTGTTAATACAATTAACAATTAGTGTAGAAGTGGACAGCCTGTACACCTTTACGACTTGCGTTACCTGAGTACTACATTAAAGCTGTGATAACAAACCTGTTTCTCAGTGCCCAACGGCACTGAGAAATAGACATAGGGCCGTTGTGATTGGTTATTATTGTTGTGTTCAATATTAGCCAATCACAACGGCCCTACGTCTACGCACTGTGAAGACTGCCATGCCGTCAGCACTGAGAAACAGACTTGTTATCACAGCCTTACTCGGTCGTTAGATAAAAAACGTTTATGAATAAGGGGGTAAGTTGTTAAGCTGTTTCTCGGGCTCCGATATCATTCCGAATTTCAAATAATTATCTCAAAATCTATACTATTACTAGCTGTAGAGTTTGTATGTTTAAACGCTCTTAATCTCAAGAACTACTAGTTCGAAATGAAAAAAATATTTTAGTGTTGGACGACACGAGGACGATAACATCACTCTGTGGTCAATAGGAGCGCAGTATCAATGAAATTGTTGCAAAAACATGGAAAATTTATTCCTTTTGAGAGCTTCCGTTGCGTGCGCTGTGTAATCGGATATGTTACGCAACAATCATGAAAGATGGAATTGTTCCTCTTAAAAACTTCTGAAAAATATAAGTATTATTAAAGTCTCCAGTCCCGTCCATTTACCTGTCTAAACGCGAGAAACTCAGACTAGGAAATAGTGTCAGACCCTGGGAAGGACATATGCTACATTCTATTCCGGGAAAATATATAACGGGGTTTTTATCCCGGAAAACTTTAACGCAGGCGAAGTCGAAATAAAAGCTAGTATACTAAAAGTGTTCTTCGTACTATAAAGGGGAGAGGGAAGGTCCGTTTTTTATAACCAAGCCTTGATTTATAAAAGTAATCTATTCACTAGAAACAAATCTATTTAGTCCAGTATAAAAATAAGTTTCGAAGAATTATAGTCCTTTGCGAAATCTTTTATCTTGTATTTCAAAGAAACGGTGAAACGTTGCAATATCCTTTGGCAAATGCAATGAGTAATGCTCAGATAGCTCAGATATTGTGCGTCATATTTCCGGGTTTGATTTTCGATGGGGGTTCTTTGTGTTAACTGATTGTTAAGGTTGATTATTTATCTCATAGGTTTTATGGTTAAGTCTAGTTGATCTTTATAAACGTCATTTATCGTACTCCGTTCGAGTCGGCGTGACCCATGAATGATGTACTACCCACCACTTCTTATCAATTTATTTGTAAACTTATGAAGACATATAAGGTGAGATGGAAGACAAATGCCTATTCCATTGCAAGTATATATAAAAAAAAAAAACTGTACTAATATCAAGTTCACAATGGAATTTAAAAAAATTGACAACCATACTAAGTATCAAAATACAATGCCATAAACAGCTGTTAATGTATCGCGGGCAATCACGGCTCATGTGAGCCTAAGTAACAGCCGCAACTGCTAAGAGGGTAGGGGGGTGTGTTATCGTCGCGCTCAGCGGCCACTAATGAGTCCGCCCCTTCACGCGAGAGCCGCCGGAATGCATGTGAGACAGAATTTTTCGGCACTCACGTATGACTAGGGTTGGCACCGATTTGAATTGTAAATTGTCGAAATAAGTGTTACCGATGTAAATTTTGGTAACTCGTTATTTGGTTTGTGTGTTGCAGTGATGTCGAGTTTAGGTTATGTTTTATCGTTATTTAACAAGAGTAGAATTTTTAAAAACTTTGTTATTTTGTTACACATATTTTTAACGAACACATTTCCAAAATGTCCAGACTTGTTCGTCTGGTATTACGCCTGATTTCAAAAATCAGCCGCAAGTAATATAGTACTTTATAAATTTACTTAAATATTTCATTGTTATTAATAAAATTTGCAACAACTGCCGTCACTGCAGAGTGAAAAGTTAATTAAATGTGTGTGAAAATGTTATTTTGGTTTTCTATTGATTAAACAAAATTATTAATCCTAAAATGTATGTTCCTGACAACCATAATACTTTCCTTTACACCATAAAGAGGGACGCGGCAACACCGCTGATCTCCGAAAAGCCTTAGTACTTATCTTCAGCTACCCCTTCTTGCTCTAGCTATGACTATTATCATTCGCGGCCGCAAGCATCGCGCGACAACCCTAGCGCGTTCACTTTTGTTGTTTTTAAATTAAATCTTCGACTTGTTGTCTCCTTTGTGGTTACGTTTACGTTTGTCTTTGTGAATATTGTGTTACGTTCGTAGCCGGTCGGAAATTAGGTAACTTTTGAATGGATTGTTGACCTGTTCAAAGAAATCATTGTATGTGTGTTATTTTAACCTCAAACTAACGAGTTAGGCCCTGAAACAGAGATACGAACTTGTTATTTTAGATTAGTAGGCCAATAAACTAGCAAGGAGGATATTTTAGTGTTAATGTAAATGCATAAGCTAACGATATCATAATCGTATTACCCTCAAGAATAAGCCAGGCACTAGCAGAACAACGGTTAGCTAGACATCAATCTCACTGATGACCAACAACCATATAGCCATCGTTGCAACTAATTACCGACTTACGAAACAAAAGAAAATATATAATTTCACGTCAGTATTCTATCAAACAGTAGGCATTACCCCGGGATGTTCTTCCCATTCACAAAAAATCCTCAGGATATTTCTTTGTTGACAATTTTATACTGCCTGTGTCACCGTTGCCACCCGTCTATAATTTGATCTATTTACCCCTTTTCAACAAATAGCCTACACATTTTAGTGAATCACTTTACATAACAACACTCTGCTAAACGTCCAGCATTTTTACATGACGCGAGAACAAATAAACAAATAGAATACAGAATACTAATGTTTAACGTGCAAATAGCTGAAGGTCATGTCCTTCATAGGCCTTGGTAGCTTTATGAACTAATCGCGATAACAGCTTCATGACTGGCGCATCAATCAGTTAAGATATCAGCGAACAGCTCGAAAATGATATGGTCAGTAATTTTAGCGTGTTGCAATAGCCTGGACATAGCACATTAGATAAGGTCTCTCACTATCTGTCAACCTAAGTTTTTTATGAAATACAGATTATAAATACCACCATCTCAAACATAGTAGAAGCAAGGCATCTATGTTTTCTGATTCCAGCTGCTAGCGTGATCTAAAGAATCCTGTTACACCTAAAAACTTTACACTTCTTTTATTATGTGTACAATATACTTGCTATCAATCTCAAGGTTGAAGTTAAGCCGGCGGTCAGTCTAGCAGCAAACCAAACTGATGATATATAAAAGACATCAAGCGCGCCAGTAGTCAGAGCCTATACAAGTGGTCAACGAGCGCTTCAATGCGATTCCATTTGTGCATTCGATACCGCTCCGACAAAATTAAATTCGTGGACAAAGCAATAAAAACTAGGCATTGCAAAAGCCTATCAAAATTGGTTGAAGTTGTCAATAAAGCGTGCGTACTAGTTTTGTACGCGTGTGCACTTCCGAATAAAAGGTAATCAAAATGAAACATAGCCTATCGCCAGCGCCAGTAAAATAGGACGTAACTAGCATTGGTAAATATTTTGTAAGTGATAAAAAGTTTAGTTATCTACCAAACGTTTAGTATAGAGTATATTGTATATCAATTCTAATTTGGCTTTTATTCGTCACTTACGTGGTGTTGCCCTATCCCCATTATGCTATTAAAGGAAGCTGTCAATTTGTATTTGTATATTTTGTTTAGAAGCAGTTAAGTAATTCTAACAAAAAACTCCTATAGAGGTGGCTAGTTACGTATTAAATAGCGGAACCTCGCTGCTTCTGTCACCCATTTGAAAACACACAAGTTAATAAAATTATTAGTATGTTACTAATTATCTGTGAAATACAATAAGAAATATTGTTATCTCATTCGAAAAAAAAACCTCTTATAAAGAAACCGACAAACTTCATTTATAATATCAATGGGGATAAATAACATTTATATAAATTATCTATGCTATTTAAAATTATCGAGCGCAGACATTTTGAAATCACTGCGATATTGTTATTGTTTTTAGAATAAGGTTGACTGTTAATAGCTAGAACTATGATAATAAACGACAGTCTCGACTTACAAAAGCATTTTTGTAAAATGCAAATCCACACGCGCAATTACAAAGTGGTTGTATTTAAAAACCTTCTCTTTGTTGAAACAAAGCACTCGCGGGGTCAAGTTGTACTTGAAACACACGGTTGTTGCACGTGCCATAATTTTCTTTTGCTTTTATTAAACACTCCCCGCACCGTGCTACTAATAAATTAGAATACAACCGAGCATTTAATAAGTGGAAAACATTAGCTTCCTTTATAGATCTTTGTTATGATTAAACGACCTCATATAAGGAAGCCAGTTTTAAAACTACGACACATAAACATTCCAATTCAAATGACCGTTACAATATCTCAAACAGAGAATACAACTTGTAAGCCAACCGGCATACCATGCTACAGAGGACGTCAATACGTAATTGACAATTAAATGAAATCAATTTCCAATAACAAATGAGGGTAACATTAAAACGTAGCGCCAAACACGGTTCAAAGCAATGCACGCTGGGTGCGGTCGCGTGCGGTCACACGCGGGGGACACCGCGCCGTCAGTCGTGGACATACAACGCAACGCCGCAGCCCGGCGCGGTGTACGATCCCACCGTGAAATTCGTACAAATAAATAGCGCTAAAGATAATAAATTACAGGGAAATTGCTAATGATGAGCGGCGCGGGGCCGCGGGCGGTGCATTAAGCCGGCGGCAAACATCAAAGGGCCCTTTGACCGAGCCGACACTCCCACACCCTCCCCAGCGACTTACCCGGAGCTACTAACGGATGGAGTACGACAATGTGTTGGCGGGTTTGTTCACGCGTTTTTGCGATTACTGCAATGGATCGTAGATGATGTGTGAGGATGTCGACACATATTGTATCAGTAACACAGTTTATGAATAATATGTTGATAATAAATTTATGTAAATTACAGGAGAAATTTCTAATGATATGAGCTGTTTTCCCACGAGATGATGTTTGAGAATAACTAAAAAAAACCGACCAGTTTTCCAAAACAGAGTTTTATGGAGATGCACTCACAGCTGTGACACAAGCTATGAATGGCGTATCCAAATAATTTGCACAATAAAAAATTTAAAATTTTCCACATCTTTTTAAGGTGAGTTTTCGCAGGAGTGGCGTGGAATAGAGGTGTGCAATTGACCGATCTTATTGTTTGAAATTCACATTTTCACGATGATTTTTAAAGGAAACTGCCAATTCTGGATGACAAGATAGTCAAATATTTATTTAAGTGTATTATTTATATGTATGTTGTGATTTTTGATGAATAACTAAAATCATAACTAATATTTCACGACTCCGCACCGTTCCAGTTTGTTTCAATGGACAGGCTTATTGATATTAGGACTACTATAAAATTACATTTAGCTTTGATTGTCCGTCGTTAATACCTCATATTTGAAGCATCCTTTTGTTATTTGTTGTAATTTTGTACCTCATGCGGTAATTTCGTAACAACCCTTTGCTTTGAAATTCATAAAGGCTGTAGTCTACGTGTAGTCATGCACCGTGCTTACTTCAAAGCGTTACCCGCGGTCACAGGGAAAAAACACAATGCCCAGCCAGACACCAATCAATTTGATCCGCTACCGGGCTCAGACAAACGCGACTTCCGGCGTTCAAGGCTCTGTGTCAGCTTTTTAATGGTGAATTAGCGGGGAGGCACCCCATTATACGTGCGGTTTCAATTTATAATAACACATTTTGATTTATGATGACATTACGAACGGTTTTAAAGTTGTGATTGTATTTATGAATAAGACGCATACATAGAAATTATAATATCATACGGACCATATCTATATTATAACTAAGACGTAGTCCTCAAAGTAAGAGTTGAAACTTTTTCATTTGAGTAAACATTTGTGCGATGATTCTCAAGACTTTTCTGACCATAAAAATACTTTTGTGAATTTCGTTTTTTAATTTCGATGACTAGTGTCCTGTGTACCATCGTCGATTGACTTAATATTGTACGACAGCGTAAAAGGGCCAAGCCTACTATAATGTCTATGGACAAACTTGATGCCTGGTAAATCGTGCGATTGATTCAAGCAGTTTCCTTTGCCAACCCTGAAAAAGTAAGTTATTGGTATAATTTCTTCTGCGTAACTAATACAGCGATTAAAATCAAATGTATGTAACACAAACAAATCTATCTCGGGGCTCTATTAAGCCGGAAAGCTTGCCGTCAGCGGTTTCAATATCTGCATGCTCGGCATCAATGGGCTTGTGTTCAACCAACACGTGCAGCCTAGGATTTGTCTTTCTATACGAGAGTTCTGCATTACCGAAACTAACGTTAATAGACATCTTTTGAGCTCGCTCGTCTCATGAGAAAATCCACTCGTTTCGTGCGACGCGTCGCGGTTACGTGCTGCGGAGTGAAGGGACAGAGTTCGCAGAGTGATTTTAGTTTTGGAACAGTTCACGGATATGCATTAGCTGGATTATTTTGGCACTTCTTGTGAATTGTGGACATTCTGCAGCAATAGTAGATTTTATGCATTATTTTAATTGACATGTTAGAAGTGGTTTGTTTGCAGAGTAATAAAAATAATACGATTAATGCGTAGGTAGTTTCGTTTAAAGTTTAAGAGCCTCACAGCCATGCAGCCTAAGTATGTTGTCGATCGCCCCGTTGGTCTAGTAGATGCGTACGTGCGGGTTGTGACCCCCCGCAACTGTTAGGTTTAATCCTCACGCCAACTCTCCCCTAATCATATCATAGGACGGAATATGCTTTGAAAATTAATAACACTGAGTATCTCACGGAGTTAATACACGGGAGTAATATTTACGCTCTATCTTTTGAAATTTGTCATTATTTCCTCAAAAATGGATAAATCTTAATAGGTTTATTTTATGTTAGTTTATGTTATTAGGCTTTAAGGAAAAAAAAACAAAAGACCGATACCAAATTTTATTTTAAGGCGTATAATTTTAAATTCTTATACATTATTGTACATTACATACATACATACATTATTGTACAGAACGTTCATTCTACAGAACAACTATTTGAACCAAATGCAGATGAAATATTTTTAATATTCTTTAACTCAACTAGAACTATTTGATGTTTCAGATGAGTTCAGACGACCTCTATTTTAATTATCTTTTAATTTAGAGAGAAAATGTTAGAAGGAAGCAACTATTGTTAGTTAAATTATTTTTATTTTTCTCGCAGTTATTTCACAGGGAAACTTTCTATCAACCACCTTTACAGGTCATCAGTGTCTGATTCCTAACGTTATAATGTATAAAATATCCCGTTCCAATTTATTCAGTTGAAAAGCTACCTTAGTGATCATCGCTAATTCTATATAAGATGCTCCGTTCCATTGCACGAAAATGTACCGCGTACGTTTTGCTCATTTAATTTATAAATTTTGTAATTTAAACACCTACAAATTAGCTGAAAAAAATAATTATAACGATTCATTGTTGCTTTAATTTACATCAAATAATTTTAGATTTCAAAGATTAATGAAATAAGACACTTATGAAAGTCAAATATAATGTCCAATATTTTAAAATAAGGCAATGTACCCACTGCGCGAAGTCTGCACGGCACTCGACAGTATCGTTAGTTGACGCGCGGGAGCGGTAACGAGCCACTACTCGTTGCGCAGCAAGCCATCTTCTCACGTCTTACTTCCCATTGGATTGCAGTTAGCAATATGTTGAGATTATAAGTTATATTATAAAAGTAAGGTTCTGTGTCGAATACAAGAATTAAATCACTTTGTGTTTTACAAGGAACAGGCTGCACGTAGGCCGCTTTCGACAGGTCTGGAAATCTTTATGGGAGGCCTATTTTCAGCAGTCGACTTTAAGTGATTGATGATGATGATGATGTGTTGTACAAGTGAATAACGAAACGAGCCGCTCGCCTGATAGGCGACATGATCGTCCATAAGGGCTAGAAGCAATTTTAAATTATAACGCACAGCATAACACTGATTTTATGCTCTAGATGGTGTAGCACTTCCAATCACGCAAGGCACTGGCCGATATCATCATTCAGTTAAACACAGTTTTGAACTTTTTCTGTTTGAAATGGTCAAACGTCTTCAACATGTTTTACATTGCATAGCTTAGGCATAAGTACAGAACACATCTTAGGACTCAGATATCATAGAGATTGTATCATTAATACCTTTAATAGGTGCGAAGTGCCCATATAACCCGATTCCTGCCGGTTTCTCTTTCGTAATTCATGTAAAATTAATGCATATTAGTGTCCAAGTATATGTTGCCCCCTGATCCGTCCTATCAAATATTAGTGCAATATTACGATTTATGGATCTACCAAACGCACCGTCCGGCCGGCACTACACGGTGTTGTTACGCGGTGTCGCGAGACGCCCCGCTTTAACGAGCCACTAGATGCCGCGGGCCGAGAGCAGTCAGTAACTCTTCTCGAGTCACACCTTCGCCGGATTCATGGTGTGAACATGAATTTATATACATGTTGCCTATTAGGTCGGACTGATGGTGTGAACACCTCATTTACGTATATGATATGCGAATGCATATAAGCCACTGGTGCCTAGACCGCGAATTAAATTCAGATGTCATTTAGCATAAGCTAAGTTCTAGATTACCGTAAAGGTTACATTGGAAGTTTAATTTTAGGCGGGCGAAGCTGCTAGAAAAAGCTTACTTTACAAAATGTAGTATCATAATAAGACTACGCTACGGAGTAGTGATGTTGAACTACATCTGCTACTAACACTTTTTACGTCGCAAAGCATCTCCGTCAGAGGGTGTGAATTACACTTAAATTTAAATTACTTATTAGTATCAACAGCCTTAATTATGTATTTTTGTATAAGAAATAATCACATAAAACATTTAACACCCACATAAAACCGTACATATCTTTCATCACAACAATTTATATTTCCTGTACAGTTTGTGTCGAATCGAATTCTAAAAATTCTTTCAAACCGTGCGCGGACAAGACAGCGCGGGGCCCGTTTAATTACACCAATAGTTTTTAAATTCCAAACTGTAGATAGACACGCGATGGAACAATATCGTAGACTGCACAGCAGACCTCCGAGGCACGGCGCTGCGTAATTGGCGTGACTGGGCGCAAGACGCTACAGATTGTATGCGCTGCGGTTCTAAAACATGGCACACATTGCCCCTTGTTATCAGCAAGGGGTACAACAATGTATATCTCCAATACACCTTAGCTATAGCGAGTCGACAGCTATAATAACAGTCTTAAGGACGCAACTACAATACATTGTTTTACTCAGGAGTCAAGACAGTTTGAGAGCCGCTGGTCAAAGGCACTCAAACGTGCGGCCATCGGCCACTGGGCGGTTGATTGCAGCGCAATTAAACGCCGAGAATGTCCATCTAGTCATGCTCTATGGCGTGTGTTTGAGATGTGTGTCCTCACGCCCTCTGTGCCACATAACCGGCACAATAGACAATTGTTATGCTTATATTTTTTTTCTTTCACCTGCTCTTATGCTACGACAATTTGAAGTTAGCGCACACTTTCCAAGCTAGTTTCAGAAACGATTGGGCTTAGATTTACGAACGGTAATGTGTATATTTTTATAATATTACTAATGACATGTAAAAAGACAATTTGAGGAAACAAATCACTTATAATTTTCCAATTACCAAATTACCGCATAACAATGCACTAGTATGCTAGTCATTTTAACACGTACCGATTATCATCATAAAGCCTGGTAATTAATTACATCGGCTACAGTATCCTTCAAACTAAAACAAATTAATGCTTGAAATATTAATAAATTGTTTCAAAATAATATTGGATCCCAAGTACGTATTTTAATATTATCACACGATATACGTACAAAGTATTTTATGCGGAAGTTTTGAACCGATTACAACTATCTAGATTTATCATTAACACGTTTATAAATTACTAAGAAAGATACTAACTAAAAAAAGGTTCGAAAAACCTAAATTTTCGTATTCGTCTAGAGATGATGCTCCAAACAAACATTAGAACAAGTCAAAAGTATGAAACTCATTTTTACGTCGGGGTTTAATAAAACAAGGAGTGTCGCATCTCAGTTCGTCGGACAAGCAAACACGTCCGGCAACAATCAATGATGTCTGAGCACAATATCAACAGCACACAATCGGAGGGCCCCGGCGCCCCCACGACGCACCGACTCGCCTCAAGTGACACTAGACATCGCCGCTCAAAGGCGAGTGTTTGCCCCTTTGTCTTACCGGGCAATTAGTGCAGTCCGTTCATTTAATTCTATCGGTCGATTACCAATGGAGCCAGGTGGCCATTAATTGTTCGACGCCAATTTGCCCGGTCCCCGGCCGGGCGGGGGCAGCACGCACACATCTATGATATGATATTGCGTGGCTGCGGCACGGAATGTCGACAGTGAACTATCTATATGGACTACTCGATAACTCACTTCCTCTTGTGGTTTGCTTGTGTCTTCGGTTTGTGTGCTCTTGTTAATTTCATTAAGACGTCTTTTTTGCTTTGACGTTGCATTATGTCACTTGATTAGTGTTATTTGACGGACATGTTTAATCATTTTACCATTGACAATCTTAGCAACTATTACTTCCCATAATTACTTTTATACAATAAAAGTTAATCGTAAAGCGCCGCTGCCGACCGATGGATAAATGAGCTCTATCGATTCATATAAGGTTTCGACTTTTGACCAATGAGTAACGTTTGCGAGCCATCCCGCCCACAACTAACCACACATCAATCATTACTACACAGAAGGCTATTTGCGGTTAGACTTTAGGAAACAAGATAGCTTTTCTATTTATAGAAGCAGTTTGAATACGATGAACATAAAAAGATGATTAAAGCATAACTACACAGGCCCTTTTCAATTGAAGTAATTGATTTATAAGTATTACAATGAACCATATCGAAACACTTTAAAATAAAGGGATACAGGATACAAGCGGAATGGCTTTACCGCCTCAAAAGTTTGCACTAATTGAAAATTGACATAACAAGTTGATATTACCCGAATTAGTGTTCCGTCGAGGACTAACAGGTATTATGTACATTTTTAATTTGTTTCACATAACACCGGCTATGTGAAAAAAAAATAAAAAAAAACGTTTATCTTGACATTCATTTCCCTAATTATGCCAACGATAAATTCATTCACACTACCGCATAAAATATTACAATGCCATCAGGTATTCGATAAATTATAATGATCCTGGGTATACCAGACGTTTATCGGATAATGCATAGCAACACGCCTCGGGTTCGCACCGGTAGAACTAATTATCTATAGCAAGATTACTTCTGGAGGTTAAATAACTAGCAAACTTTACAGGTTTACCAGCTGGGCTGATTTGATGATTACCTAAAACTGCCTTAATATCGCTCAAGTCATTTTGGAGTCTATATAAATATGTATACAGTTATTTTTATATTTATCAATAATTTAACAAAATATGATTTAGCACAAGTTAAATCATATTTTGGGTACCACTGTTCAATATACTTACTACATGTTTTTGTTATATAATACTAGCCGACCCGACAGAAGTTGTCCTGTCTTAACTATGTATGCACGCGCGCATTCTATCGACCGCTGACAGTTATTTCAAACCACTAACAGTTATGTAAAATTAATATTGCCATTAAGTTTTCTTAAATTTTCTAATATTCCGCGCAATTTTTGAATTTTTTCTTTCATAAGAATCTTCTCCTGACAATAACAAGCACAACAACAAAAAAATAGTGAAATCGGTCCAGCCGTTCACACGTGATGGCGTGACCAAGGGAAATAGGGATTCATTTTTGTATATATTCATTTTATATTGAGCATTTTAATTATAAGTGATATCTGTTACATACCTAATTTGTTATTGGAAATAAATAAATCTACAATTCTCGGCCGTCTGCGTACGTCGTAAGACTTTTTAATTCTATTTAACATAAAAAAATCATCGTTTTGCAACAACACCAACAAACAATATTGTATTTGTGGAAACAAAGAGATTTCCCCCATCGCGAGGGCGCATTGCACGCCCTAATGGCACATGTAAACAAGTACAATGTACTTTACTGTACATGTATTGTGTTACAAATTGTAAAGCAAAAGGAAATTACTGCGGTGCCAAACTTGGTTCATTACTAATAACGGCTTTGTTTTTGAATTTCTACATATTCCCAAGAGAAATATTTAATCGTTAGATAGGTACGTGATTAAATATATTCAAAACCAATAAATTTTCAATGCAAGAAACAGTAATTAAGGTTTATAATTTTTTAGTTTCAAAAATAGGTCATATTCATTTTCATTGCTAATTAACGGACGTTTTCAATAAGCGATCGCAATCTGGATCGACAAAACCGATTCCGAGAATGAACCAATCAAAATAACTCATTTGTGAATATGGCAAAAAAAACTTTGTTCTCATTGGTTCATTTTTGAAATAGTTCGAAAAAGCGATCGGGATCGTTAATTGAAAATGGCGGTAAGGCGATTAACTTTACTCTATTCTACATAAAACAAACAGCGCTTGTTCCAAAGACATACAAGGACAAAAAAGGTAACATTAATAAGATTAAACCATCGATAGAGGTCCGTAATCACAAAACTAACCGAAGAATTAGAGTCGAGTGTTTGTCTTCAGCTAAGGAGTTGCGGAGCGAAGGCGGGCGCCCGCATACCCACTCCATGCTAACTTTTATATCTCGAGATTGGACGCGGGGCCGTCCAAACGGAAATACGCGGAATATCAGTTTTATACATCAAAACTTTGTCATACTTTTAATGTGTTTAAATAATGTATTTCTAATACAGCTGAATGACGGGGCGGGGCTCTAGTAGGCAGTACGTCTGCGACTGGCTATGTACAACGCTATGCAGAACTAATCAATGTTATTAATTATAAAGTATTAATCAAGATGGCTGTCACCCTGTGACATTATGTGCGTAATAATTATGATGCCTATGTTAAGCTAAAACTCAACAGGGCTTGCATAATGCCGTTTAGCAGAAGCAATAGACAAAACTTTATCCAGACGAACTCCCTCGTATATGTCGCATACTCCTAACTAGTAAAGAAATATTTTTTTTTCAAAATTATAAAAATCGAGACATAATTATATCTTATGTTTAAGAGAATATAAAACATTGAAATAAAATTATTTTACGGATTTTATTGCGCTTTTTTATATTATAATTTTCTTTCAACGTTCCGAAGACTGCAGCCTTCGTGGTCACAGAGGGACCGAGGTGTTGGTCGTCCGAAAAGTTAAAGTGACAAATGTATATATTTTACAATTATAGTATGTCTAGTATTTAATAGAATTCAATGTGAGACATATTGTTCGAAATGAACTTACGATTTATAGTTAAAATCATATTAAATTAGAGCTCACACGAAATTCTTTTTTCCTACGATTTAACAAAAAACATTGCCATGAATCGAATTGATAACCATTAACCGTGGATTTATTAACGCCAAGGCCTTTACAACGTTGTGCGATTTTAAACATCGCATGAATGTCCTTGTGAAATTTTGTTAAAGCGTCGACGTTTGGTTAAACGCAGCGTTTTACGACTCCTATGCAAATGAGCCTTTTTTGATTACATTGCGTATGCCAACAGGGAAACGAAAAAAGCTCACGCCCGACTAACACCAATGTAAACACAGCCTTGCAGATATATTCGACGGTATAAAAGATCAGTGTAAACTGTTAATTATTTTTACTAGGTAGGTTTATTTATGTAGGTTTCTCATTGCAAAAATATGACTGAGTACGACTGCATTGTTTATTATTGCCGTCAAGCAGCTTTCTGCAAGTATATTGAAGGACATTGCAAGCAGTGTCAGTATTTTATTCGGCATCAGGAAACTTAATATCTATTGTCTTTAGGC
This sequence comes from Manduca sexta, assembly GCF_014839805.1. Lineage (NCBI taxonomy): Eukaryota > Metazoa > Arthropoda > Insecta > Lepidoptera > Sphingidae > Manduca > Manduca sexta. The sequence continues at coordinate 3,347,823 of NC_051126.1, forward strand.
GACGACTGTAGTGCAGCGCCACGTCGTGCTTTGTTAATTATTCGAGGTGTTACTGTTCATAGACGGTCGTAAGGTTGGCTGGCGGGACGTCAACCTCATTTCCTTTCCTTGTCATCGGTGCCATATCTATTGCCACATCACCAAACTGCAGTTCGGGGCATTTCACGTATCACTTCTAATCAATACATCACGCAAATTGGATTTGCTCTAACTAGAAATATTTTTTTTAACTATCATTCAAGTATACATATAGTAACGGATCATTCAAGTACCTAACTAATGTTAATGCGTAAACATGAATATCTGTTTGGTATACTTCCGTATAGCCAAGAGAAGTCAAGGATCATTTTTCCTAAAATTATTTTACAATTCCGAGTGACAAAAACGCATAAATAAACAAAACTTGAAGAGGACATTTGATAAACAGTGAAGAACAAAATATTTATACAATCTCCTTCATTGCACAGCTAGTACTCAACACGTAGGGTAAGAACAATGAGAGGGAAAAATATTTATTATGATTGAAATATACATTGCCGATGATAGGGGGCACTTAATTGATTCGCGGGATATGATACGGTAGCAGATCTCCCCTCTGTGTCGGGCTTCGATTCATTCAATCAAACGAGTACCTGGGGCCTTATTCTCTATCCCGCACGTTATTTTAACAGTGCGTAATAAGCAAGTAACACAACGCATCATGTTCAGGACTATAGAAATTTGGCTTACAGAATAAGAATAAGAATAAGGGCCCAGGGCCCTTATTCTGTATGATAGTGTAAACGCGTAACGCGGCCGTGTCATGTTATCTTCGAGAAATGTGGGTGGAATGGTATTCTGTAAGCCAAGTTTCTATAGTCCTAAACATGATGCGTTGTGTTACGTGCTTGTTACGCACTGTCAAAATAACGCGCGGGATAGAGAATAAGGCCCCTGTACGATTACCATACTGTATTGTTTGATGGCTAATTTAATACAGCTGGGAGCCGATTTGTCGTTTGAAACTTATGTTATAAGGCCAGGTTTTAAATCGACAGCACTGGTGCAGCTAGGTCACTAAAAGCCCACGCGGTAGCTACACCCTGAATTGAAAGTAACAATCAATTTTACTGTAATTTTTATTTAATTATGATGTATATTGCGCAAACGTATAGCTTTTAATTTAAGTTTTACATTAACATTTTATAAACGAGAATAAAATAGCGGGCGTTGAAAAAAAAACATGTAAGAAATTAGCTTCTGAACATTTGACGTGGACGAGTAATTGTTGAACTGCACTGCACAAAGTGAATAAACAAACCTTGTTCGATCAGCCAGGTCGCTGTTATTTTCCAATTGAGGATAGGGCGGTAGTCGGACATATTGTTACAAACATAAATCATTTGCATACTAGGTTTAAGTCGCGGCTGCGTTCGTTTGGATGTGATTCTGAGGGACAAAAAGCCACTTGCATTTAGCATATATTAACTCTATAAAAATCAATTCAGCGTTTTATGGTTGCAGGTGTATTTTTTGAATGCGTATTTTAATATCAATATCTGACTGACGAGCACATTAAGGCCACGCTTTGCTTTCTTGTCATTCATTTGTATAACAAAACAATGACCAGACACTTAAAGTCATTAATACATAATTATGTTTTTTATCATTGATTTTCTTCGTTTTGTCCAAAATATCTTGTCTGGTCCATAACAATTAACGAATAACTAAGCCATGTAATCGATGCATTTACATCAGATTATACAGATATTCGCCAATTAACATTTTGTAATTTTCTAATTGACTGATAAGGCAGAAGGTCGCTACAATATGTATGATAGAGCTCAGAGGTAATAATTGTACGCACTGCTGATCGTACGTGTACTGAGTACTTACAATGGGGTAGGGCACAATGTAGACACATTTTTCTCAACATGAAACAGCTGATTCATATTGGTTTGACTATTATCTCACAGGTGTTTCGTGCCGTGAAAACTTCAAGGTGAAGTAACCATAGGCCCATAAAACAATTCCTATAAAAAAGTCGACAATAAACCATCACTTCCTATAGCATTGTGTTCATGAAATGAAAAGAGATAATATATTTCGTATTCATAAAATGTTACACATTGCTTAGATTCGGTAAATTTAACTCTACCGCCAGTTCGGAGAGCGGTTTGCGCCAGAGAAAATCGGCTACAAGAAACTTTTAACTTTTTCCACAATTAGTTTGTAGGTAAGGTTAAATACAGTCTATAATACAATGAAAAAAATACATTTAGTTTTGTCATGAGCAACATTAGCTCCCCAATTACCCGTACCAGAACATTCTATTAAAAACAAAATAAAACTAATATCAAACAGCTAACTCAGAAGCAATTACGACGATTGTAAAACAGTTGATACGGCGCGAATGAAAACCGGCCGGAGCTCAATAAAATACTTTTTAAACAGTCGCCAGATCGGTGCTTGCTTTGAGCTGGTCGGCTGTAGGGCAAGTCCGTTGGACAGTAAGTCCCACTTCTGCTACAAAGCTACGAATCCCCTTTAGCAATCGTGCTCGGTTTGCGCGCGGTTTCAGAAAGTCTTAACCGACATACATTTTAATTCGTGCATTTTTAACTAGGTTTTTAATATGTTTTCATCGAGGGATTATTGATTTGATTGATTGGTTTTAGGACTAAGTTCAAGTTAGTTATGAAGTGTTATGAGTCGTTTCTAATTATAAAGAAATAAAATTATATTTACTTGAGACTTTATTTGAAATCCCATTTTAAAAAGGGATAAAGAATAGGTGATTTTAAGGGGAATAATAATAAATAGCAAGAAATCAGCGCTGTTATCTTAAATCTTTTGATATCCTAACATACTTTCTTAAGTTCCAAGTTCAAATAAATTAACTCGTATCCACAAAATAATATACATTTAAGAAGTTGCCCTCATTACGCTTCTCAAAACATATCGCACAAATTAATAAGCCAACAGTGAATTTAATGGAAACGCCTTTTTTACTTATGAAGGAACCGTTTCATAAGCTAAACCAAAACATTAACTATCACCACACCCATAAGCTTTCCACCGGTCGGGAAAAGCCGTCTAAAAATATATTTTTTCGACGTTAGTAAACTTCATAAAGGCGCTTACGCCGTTCGGCGCCGCGGCGGCGGTATTAGCGCACTGTCGCATCTTCAGTGGGCGGCGAGATCAAAGGATAGGTACACAGTAACCGCTCCCATTGATGTCGCTCACAAAGGGAATTGATTGTTGCAAACCGCTTTTTTTATCCAGAAAAAGAGGAGGGAGATTGATGACACGTGTGCGATTTTTTTCTTTTATTGTATTGTTTTTGTTTATGAATTATCGCGTGCTGTGTTTACATTTGTTTTATTCGGTTAGGTTGTGATGTACGTGAATGTTATCAAGCGCGGTATATGTTAATGATTTTTTATCACCAAACGTAGTTTTCGATGCAGTGTTTCCCGCAATACTATTTAGTTTTAGTTTATTGATTCTGTTTTGCGGATAGCGTGACGAATATTACATATTGATTTATTTTGGGATTTGAAACGCATTTGACACTCTTTTTACACAATATTTATTTATAATTTATTTTTTAAGAAATTATAGAATATCTTATTTTATTAACACACTCTACGTGCTAATTTAAAAGTTTAAATCCGTGACGTCATCTGTGTGCAAGGGTCACGAGAATGCATGGCCTAATTTATGGTAATCGTACGAAACTAATTTATAGTTTAAATATTCATATGCGCCTCCTACACTAACAATTCGTTTAGGACTTCGTAAGCAATTTTTTTCTGTATTTCATTGACCTATGTTTATAGATAAATAAACAGTGATATCATAGCATCTTAAATATGTTAAAATATGTAAATTAAAATGTATTTAACTGCTTAATTAACGCAATATTAAATGGTAAGTGGTCATTGAACTCAACAAATATTTGGACAAGAATTGAATATTACTACGAAGCATCTTCATGCAATGCACAGTCCATCTAAGTAGGTAATATAGTTTTGTCCATTTAAATCACCATGCAGTGTAGGTAATGTAGTAATTACAGAGCATTAAGAAACACATGTGACAACGCAGGGTGACAAGGCCAATACAGTTTCATACAATAGGTACTTTGTAATTAAAGTTTCTAGGTGCTATTAAATTGTTTATAAACAATAATTACATGCGCAATATAAAAAAAATACATTATTATCTCAACAACTGAATGTGTCCATTAGAATTTTGCTGATTTTATTTTTAAAAGATGCATCATAGTAAATCATTTTTTGGTTAGAGACCCCTACACCATGGGCAATCACAATATTGAAAAAAAATTATAATGGCAACAACATTCTATGTATTACATTAAACATTGAACCACATTTGAATGTTAGAAACACCTTCACTGCGACTATTGTTTTTGATAACAACCATCAAGTGACTTATAAAATTACATTATAAGTCAGCATATCCCCATAATAGAAGTTAAATTATTGTTAGGGACATATAGACAAGACTTTATAATAATTATAGCAGATAAGTTTTTAAAATGTTCTGTAGCATATAGTATATGATCAAAAACTTAATAAACCTAGTATAGACAGAAGCAGAGTTTTGTCTCATTTTGTCTGTTTATTTTATAGTAAAACAAATTGAGCTGCCAGTCATGTTGAAAGTTAGAACATCAGGTTCATACTATATATATCTATAGGTACATTGTGTTGGTTTCTATTAAGTAAATTTTATAAAAATAATACTTCTTAATAAAATTTTAAATTGAACAACAGTCTTGCGGTAAGTTTTAAAATGAAGTGTTTATGTTTTAATTTATTTTTCACACTTAAAATTTTAATGCAATAGTAATCTGTTGCTATGTTGTATTTAAATTCATGTTAAGCTGTTTTTATTATTAAGAGAAAACACAATAATTCAGTCTTTACTAAAATTTTATAGAGTTTTATGGAATTTTGGAGTAAAAGTAAAGCAAACAAATAAAATCTTGGCCAATCAAGATCAACATTATTTTTATGAATTTCTACCACCAATGAATAATCATAACTGTTCCATTATAATAATGAAAAATAAATTAATAACAGAATAAAACTATTTTGAAGAAGACAAATTCAATGAATAAAATTAATCAAATGTAAGAAATTTTCATCCTAATGAAAGTATAAAATACCAAAAAAAAACAAATGAAATATGAATTAAATGAAATGAGACAGTATTATGTGTACATTAATGCAAACATTAAAAAACTAATAAAAATACATACTTCCACCAAATGAGGACAATAAATATTTCTTGTAACTTTTTGAAGACTTTGTAACTCATAAAAAGTTTTCTTGACAGTTATATATAACTTTTTAGGTTACAATAAGTTATTTAACAATAGTAATTATTGTACTGAAATTCATACTTCTTTGCAATAAGTTACTTTAAATTTATATAAAAGTTATTGTAGCATAACTGGGTTTATTCTATGAACTATAATCAGTGTTCATGAATGGTGTTCTATCTAACAATGTTGTGTTGACTTTAGTTGTACATAAAAAGTTTCTTTACACTATCTACACATGAAATATTAGGTCAGTGGGTGAGTAGGTACACGTTGAAACAACAAGTTTGAACACAAAACTTTTTTAAAGTAGAACTCGAGTCGCTGCTCGCTAACAAAACACAGCGTTCAACACAAAAGTTGTATAAAAAATCTTGGTACAACTGCAGACAAGATATCCTAACCTTACCGTAAATTATTTATAACTATTACCTGTTCCTTGTTGTTGTTGTAACGTTATTATTATGTTGAGCTAATTACAACATTTAGGACTATTAAAATACGCGTTAACATCAAAAGTGTTAATTTTAGAAGTCATAATCTTGGAATAAGCATCATCTTCTTACCTCGTTGACACCTGAATTCCGAAGTGATCGTAGAGTTCGTTATAACTTCACACACTTAACTTCCAACTTTCCAACAATAGTTTGTACACTTGACAACTTATTAGCACCTGTGGTAACTTTATATAAAGTCTTTCAACTTATAAACGAATTGAAAACAACATTTTCGCGTAGAAAACAAAAAATTATTCACACGCTTGACGTCGCCTTCGCCATGGTGTTGATGAACATGAGCGCGCCCCTGCGGCATTTCATGGAACTTTTGTAAGCCGCTCTGCGTTCCGTTTTACGTAATAAACACTTGTTTATATTAATAACATTAACCTTACAACTTCCAAGTTTCCATTAATTATTTATAATTTTAATGACATAATAATATGTATATAAGATGTAATAAATCACGAGTTGCTTTTAAATATTGGTCTTTATAATATTTGTTAATGTACCAATAAAATTATTATATTATTATCATCACTAAGATAAGTAAACAGAGATGGCGAAACTTTGACACAAGCAAAGAGGACAAAAGTAATATACTTACTGCATGTAAACTGCACGTGACAATAGAAGTCGAGTTGAAAATTGAAATGCTGAGATGGAATAAAATATGGAAATATTAATTGCTTACTATTTAATTTCTGTTGTAAAAATTTAACTTGTACAAGTATTTGTAATGTACGGTTAAATAATCCGAATTCAGAAGGAATTAATTTTATTATAATCGCAGTAGATTTTATAGGACCATTGAATTAGTATCATCATGGAATTATCGTACATTTCATTCAAAATATTATCTACATATTTTTTTAAATAATTTATGGTAGGTATGAAACGGTTCTACGCCTTGGTGGCGTAGTTATATTGCGTACGCGACACGATATCGGCCAGAGGTCCTGGATTCGAATCCCGTGTCGGAAATAATGATATTGAGTTTTCCTGCTCATTATCAGCTGATTTGTTTATCTGCTCAGTAGATGGAGATCGCTTGATAGGTCCATTTGGAAATATTTAGGAGGTTCAGCAGCGGACTTCATGTCCTACATTCCCGTTTCGAGTCATGGGATGGAACACACTGGCGAATAATAGGTGCCCTTGCCTTCTACTACGTACACGACGGATTTATTCCACTAAACCATTTTTGATGTGTCTGGTAATTGGTAATTTCCGTTGCGAGCTAAACGCATATGAAGATTTTTTAATTCTGTAGCGATATAACGAAATCGACTTTGTACAAAATAATTTAAACATTGCTACCTGTCGACATTTAACATATCTTTGACTTTATTCAAGAAGCTTGATGTAGCGCAAATTAAATTTAGATGAGTGTAAGAAATTAAAGTATTTCTGACTGCTTTTTTATTGTAAAAAATATAACTGGATGTAACTCCAGCAATTTGTCTCCTAACAAAGTCTTTAAGTCATAAAACCTCGATTTACATTTGAAAATACTTCTGAATAGAAATTTCCTAACTGTTTGTCATTTTCTTTTTGTTTCTAAGGAAGAAACTACATCTAAATCGGTCTGGGGTTTCTCTAAGATAATACAAAGAATTAATAAGACAACATTCATAAAATCATGCTTTATTTCATACAATTTCACAACATGAAGAAAAAAGAAACGTCAATCGAATAAAACAATATGATGTGATGTCGGCGAAGTGAAATATACAAAATAACATTTTTTCTAACAAAAAAAAGTACACTCGCTCGACATTGCCGAAGGAATATACTCAGTTGTATAAAACTGTGATGTATTAATACATTATTCATTGCACTAAATAATTCCATAAAGTTCGAAGTCTTTTTGGTTTGAAAAGCTTTTTAATTATAAAAAACAATGTAATTGCCAGGAACAGACAGAATATTTGTCAATATTAACAAAAGCAGTTATAAATGAAGACCAGTGATAACAAATTTAAGCATGAAATTCTTCAGCTTCAAATATTATGAAGGTTATTTCAATATTAAATATGTTTCATGTTGGTTTAACATTTCTGGCAGTAATTGGATCGAGTCTAAACGGCCGTATAAAAAAAAATATGAAAGCGATGGCGCGAATTACACGACTCTTTTTACAAAGTAATCTCTAATGAAAGTATTATTTTTATGCTAATGGACCCATGAAGACTACAATGACAAATGTTGAGGCGCTTAAAATCATAAGTTGGTTTAAAATCATTTAACAAGCTGTCCACGATAGTCGGTACCTAACAGCAACAACATTAGACATAACAGAAAAAAAAACTCACTTGAGACATTAATTACAGAAATGCTATTTAATAATTCCACATAAGCAGGTACAAAATAGCAAACTAAAATAAAAGCTCGCCGTATCGACGACGCAGTCTAAAACTACAAAAATGACTAAACAAAATGACTTCATCCTTATGACGCTACGCAATAAATAACTATTACAAATCGTAGAGACAAAATCAAGTCATTGAGGTATTTCTTAAACGAGGAACTTACATATTAATGTGTATATATAATATTATAAATCAACAGCAACTGAAGGGTATATGACATACTTAAAAATAATTTCTCATATGAATTTTAAAAAACTAAAAAATGTTTGTAAACTCTGAAGTTTCGCAGACAACCAACATTTGGTTCCAGTGTTATGGAAAAGTAAGCAATAAATCTAAATTAGCATGAAAATGAAGCCTGAAAAAACAATGTATTTAACATAATAGTAAAATTAGTTATAAAATAGCCATGTTACAAATCACATCAGTACACTTTGTATTGAATACAAGAAAATAAATAGTTCTCAAATTATAAAGTAAATAGTGTACGTTAATTTGGCTTTGTTATCTAATATACTTTGTATTTTGCATTTCTAATAATTATTTTTACAAGCTAATATAATAAAAATGTTGACTACTAGTTCTAAATTTATGTTGAATTTTATCATAGAAGTATAATTATTAAATTTATGAATAGTTAAATGGATATATTGAACATATTAGGGATATGAGATGATGTAACAATGCATGAGCATACAATTTTCTTAAGGCAGTTATAAAAGCCCAAATGCTCCTTTATGCGCATGAACATCGTAAATTTCTTAACCCACGTTACGTAAGTAATCGGCAATTTGATGCATAAATTACAACATTCCATTTCTTTTTTTAGTTTTTATCCACCCCAAACTCTCTTAGCTCATATAAATTGTTAAACTTATAGTAGATTACCGGTACAATGTAGTAATAAATCTATTATATCCATTTATTAATTTTTCAAGCCTTCAGAAACTATGCATGCGACTTAGAACATATATGAAATTGACGAATATGTACCTAACCTATGTGCTAGTATAAATATTGAAAATCTAAGATTCGCGTGTCACTTATAAACACTAAGGCAACTTTGTAAAGCTGTCTATGTCAAAAAATTTAAAACTTTACATCAGTTCAAAAGATTTTCAGCCTCTTCGAGCAATGACGTCAGTGATGCGAAACGTGGGAATCATTGAAAATAACTTAATTTTAGTTTGAATAATTTACGCCTGATGTGACGACCGTTTTTGTTGCTAACCTTACACTATTTTCCCGCCAAATTAGAAACAATCTGTTAGAGCCGATCATGATATTCCGTTTTTGAACAATACTGAATATTTCATTTCTACAGACGGGCGTCTACACCACGTGCTTTGTGTTAACAAAACGTACTATCAATAGAAAACAAAACATAATATGGCATTATGTTTAAAATAAAAACCTTCACAGTGACTGACGCTGCTGCAAAGGCATGCGTGCGCTCACAAATCGAGACGCGTCCAGCCGAGGTAACAATGATTCCACACAACACCAAACTTAATCGTTATTTTAATATCGCTAAGCGTTCATTTTGTTCAAGCCCTTGATGAAGTTGGTCATGTCGTACTCCTCCTCGTACTGCTTGTCGTCCCACAGCTCCGGCAGCGTGTCGAGCACCGAGCGGCTCGACTGCGGCGTCTGTTGCGACCCGCCGCTCAGGTTGAACAGGTCTAACAGCTGGTCCGTGCCCATCGTCTCCATTGCAGCGTTCTCGCTGCTTATAACTGTGTTCGCTGTCATTAGTTTGAACTTTTGTAGGCTGGAAAGGAAAATAAATAATTTAAATCAACTAAAATTCTTAGATAAAATAGGAATAGAATAGACAGCACTGCAGTGTAGTACGAACTATAGGTATTTATGAGCAATGTTAACGATTATTTTAACAATTTTTTGTGATTCAAAACAAACATAAAATTGGTAAGACTCAACCTGATAAAATACGAACACGGAAGTATTTTGACAAATACGTAGAATCAGCAATCATTTAATAACATGATTATTCTTCCAAACTGTACAACTCACAATTATATTGACCGTACATAAAAGACAGCTATTTAATATTAAAACATTATTAAACTTCTAAACTGTACAAACCTCATTATCTTCTCCTCGAGCGTGTCCCTGGTAATGAGTCGGTACACGTTGACCACCTTCTTCTGCCCGATGCGGTGCGCGCGGTCCATCGCCTGCAGGTCCTTCATCGGGTTCCAGTCGTGCTCCACGAAGATCACTGTGTCAGCGCCGGTCAGATTCAAACCGAGACCGCCCACCTACAAATTATTAGGTATTTGATTTATTTTGATTTTATGAGTGAGTTAATTTATTATGGACTAAATAGATGTATATCGTTCTAAATCTTGTAGAAGTACTTGTCCAAAGCACAGGTCTCATTACTGCCATTACGGTGCGGTCATGCGAAGAAGATAATATTTACAATTAAGAACAAAATAATATTCCGCAGCATATAAAATCGGCAATTCCACACTAGGCCAGCATGGACTACCTCTTAGTCCATGAAGTGAATGTCCATCAATAGGACAGTATAAAACACAGGGATATTATAAGGCAAATGTTTGATAAACTGACCGCAGTAGTAAGCAGCAGTAGGTCAATAGAGACATCTTCATTAAACCGCGTGACGATGGAGTGTCTCTGATGCGGAGGCACGGAGCCGTCGAGCCGCAGGTACGTGACGGACGGCAGGTGGCGGCGCACCAGGTCGTTCTCGACGATGTCCAACATCTTCTTCAACTGGCAGAAGACCAGCGCACGGTGCTGAGAGACGGCGATATCCGTGCCGCCGCCTTCCATGCCGATGCCGCAGTCTAACAGCAATTGTCTGTAACATGAAATAATTAATTAAATCTCTTGTAAAATCAAAAAATCACTGTCTAATAATTTTTAATTATTTCTTTTTCGACTTCAAAAAGACAATGCTTGTCCAATCGTAGTCAATTGTCAGTATACGCGTACACAAATAATCTAACGAGTTGGTTGCAAAGTATTGACTATGATGCTACTGAAGCTATAATAAACGCTCCTATCACAAAAATCGTCACTTGTTGAAGTGTTTTCTGTCTATATGTATAGATGTATATTTTTTCCACCATTGTATTATTGTCAACACCTATTTAGTAATTTACAGTTTTACAACTAATGTTATATAACTTTTAATTGGTTTCCCAAGATACAGGCCTTGCCTAGTTTGGGTACCCCTGGTAATTTGCGTTATTGTTTATAATTTCCTGTAATTTTATTTATTTTTGTATATTTTAAGCTCTTATGTAAGTCTGATTTGTAATAAACTATTTTGAATTTGAATTTGAATTTGAATCATCGCATATTCACAAATTATTCCAAGATTTTGTAGGCCAAAGTTAACTCTTATTTTGCTCTGTTGAAGAAGCTCTAATGACGGTACCACGAAAAAAAAAGAATGTTCCAGTTTTTCTGTGGACCTATTTTAAGTTTAGTTTACTTTAGCCATAAACTTACTTGAGCGCCGGCAGCTTGGCGGAGTGTTCGATGTCGTCGAGGTTCGAGTTCTGCGCGTGCAGCAGCTGCGAGATGGCGCCCGCCTCGGGGTGCTCGCGCGTCAGCACCAGCTTGGGGTGATTGCACACGTTCTGCAGGTAGTGGAGAGCCTGGAAACAAAACAAAACGATGTTGTGACTACATGTGACTATATTAACAATGTGCTGGATTACGTGTGTAATGTGTATGTATCATAACATGAACACAGAAAAAAACAATTTCAAGAGCTCTATGTCTAGAAACAAATTATGTAACACTTCTAAAGAAAAAGTTACATATATACATTTATAATATATATATATAATCACCTGGAAGACATGCGTGTGACTGTTGTTCAGATCCTGAGGCATGTGTTCTCTGGAGAAGTCCTCGTACAGGCGCCGCTGTAGCGGGCTCAGCTCGCAGTAGTAGTCCTGCGTGATCTTCGGCGGTAGCTCCTTCAGGACGTCCTCCTTGACACGCCGTAACAGGAAAGGTAACACCTGGAATTCGGGGCACATGCATTTTATTCTCACGGCCGGCACACTTATTCGCCGTAGTACTATAAATTCTCTGGGTTATGCGTAGAATTTTCTAAATCAATATTCAACAATAAATCTCGCATACAAGCTGTAAATTTTTGTACTTCATTGCGGATAGCAATTTTTATTTTTACAGTTTGATAGTACACTTCACACCCACAATACTATTGATTTTTGTTGTATAATAATCGCTAGGAAACTTCTAACTAGAGACCATTTATCTGTTATTTTATATACAAATGATATCGAAGACATTGACATCGATATCTAAAATCGCGTACGTACTTGTCGGTGCAGCTGTTCGCAGGCGAGCGCGCCGGCCTGCAGCTGGTGCGGCGTGGCCTTGGGGTCGCGCGCCGCCAGGATGGGCCGCGAGTACCGCGCCGTGAACTGCCGCTCCGTACCTAGTAGACCCGGCATCAGGAAGTCGAACAGCGACCACAACTCCAGCACGTTGTTCTAAACATATTAACACCCATTACTACAGTGCTAAGTTTAGACACGTAAGTTCTTGCGGCAATAACTTCCAGATGTGTACACATGCGATTTGCCAAAAGTTCTGCAAGCTTCACAATTTTAAGAAGTCAAAATGGTTTCTTCGTTTTCTAGCTAATCTAAAGCTTGCTTTGCAAATACTGGCGGCAGGTCTTTCGTATGCGAGCGTCCACATCTCGGTAGGTACCACTGCAATGTCTAATAAAAAAATCCTATTGTTAATTTAAGAATCGCCATGGTAACAACTCTGTTTACCTTTGCAAAAATAAGAAGTAATGTAGGTATAACATAAGAATTCAATTATTGCACGAATTTATAAAAAAAAAATATCGACAACTTGCCTGTATAGGTGTACCGGACAGTATCAGTCTATGATTGGCGATGATCTGCTTAATCGCTTTGAACGCTTTCGTCTTTCCATTCTTTATAACATGCCCCTCGTCCAATACACAGTAGTTCCACTTTATACTGCTGAAGAAATCGATATCCTTCCTCACGATATCGTACGACGCGACGATAAAGTTATAGTATTTCACTTGATGACGCAATCGCTCTCGCTCGATCGGTGGGCCGACGTATTGGAGCGGCTTGAGGAACTTGTTTGGGATGAATTTCATCACTTCGAACACCCAGTGACCTGCAAAAGTGTAAAGTTATTATTTGTACTTGTATAACTTTCGTTGAAGAATATCGACTTATCACCGACGAAAGATGACATAGTTGCAATTATACATAAGTCACTAAAGACAGTTTTTAAGATACAATCACACCCTAAATCTTCAACCCCATCTCGAGAATAAACCAATCAAAAAAGTCGGTTGCAAGCATATAAAAAATATTATTAAAATGGGTCTATTATTCGCGATACATCGAAAAAGGGGTCCTTTATTGAAAGCGTCGATACGTTATAACGCGCATTTTTTTTTATCTAACACAATAACCCTTGAAATGAATAAACGGTCCCAATATTTGGATTAATCCCGGGACTAAAACGATCAAGATAAGTCATTTATTAGAATGTCAAACGAACTGTATTCTGATTGGTCCATCTTTGCTATCGATGTGGAGATGGTGTTAGAGATCTTTATCGAAATTGGCATATAATCTATATCGATAATTACCCGTAAGCGTGGGAGGACACACGACGAGCGAGGGCAGATGCGGTAGACGTTGATGCTCTCGCTCCCAATGGGACCCTGCGACCACTACGATAGACTGCAGCGTCTTGCCAAGACCCATGTCATCACATAGCACGCCATGGAGTTTGTACTCGTAAAGGAACCGCAACCAGTTCACACCCGCCTGCAAATATCGAAATTATGATAAGTAAGTTACGGATTATATACGGACAAATTGATATTACTAATATCGATAGAGCATTTCAAGTTTAAAATATTGCAATGTCGACTATTTTACTTTACAATAAAGTTATTAAAACTTTATTTTACAAGTGCGTCAATCGAACGATAAAATAACACTATATTTAGAGAAGGTAAACGATCAAAACAGATTTTTTTTTTTTTTTATTTATTTAAGGAACAAACAGTCACACAACAAAAAATATTACTTTAGATAATATATTTTTTAAATATGATACTATTTATTTACGTATTTTGTTGTTACTGAATGAACAATAGGTATGTATTACCTGTTGATATGATCTGAGCTCGGCGGAGACGGGCACAGGGATCTTGTAGTCGGGGATGGTGGCGGGGTTGAAGAGCTGGTCGAGGAAGCGGCGGTCCTGGCGGCGGCGAGCGCGCAGCTCCGGCGCGAGCGGCGGCGCGGGCGCGGCGCCGTCCAGCGGCATCAGCTGCACCAGCGTCGCGAAGCACCGCGTCGCCATCACGCGCACCGCCATGCACTGGTCGCTCATGCGGCCTGCACGAAAAACAAATAATTCAACAATTATTGTCAATCATCGTATACTATAAGTTGATATTTATAATTTTATGAATGTTTAATTATTAAATTTTAATTAATAGTATATGTATATAAATAGATAACAAGATGCATAATTACCTAACAATGGTATGATGAGTAACACGACGTACGGTACGATCTGCAGCTGCAGCGCCTCGACAACTCTCGCGAGTGCCTCGACGGCGCCGCATCGCACGCGCTCCATGCGGACGTCGCTCAGCGCAGGGATCAGCTGCTCACAAAATATAAAAAATTAGTCATTTAATATTCAGTTTTTAATGTTTATCTTACACAGAATTAAAGTTTTTTTGTATGACAAAATTCAAACTCTCAATATATTTTTTGGTGCAGAAATGAAGCTCACTTCTATATTTGTCACCATAGCTACCTTTTGATGAATATTAAAACTGATACCAGTGGAATCCCAGATAAAATTAATTAATAGTGAGCCACATTCATTCATTCATCATCATTGAATACTATTAGATTATATATTAGTTACAGATAGAGGCAAGAATCGTGAGTATACTCGTGATTGATCGGTTTGACGCTCTATGCGGTGATAGCAAAGCGGCTAGTATTAATATCATCTATTTACGCGTGCCAGGCGGTTACACTTATGACCAATTTATACACAATATGCTTGCGCACAGCACTTTGTTAATCTGGGCCCTTATTCTGTATGATAGTGTAATAGCGTAACGCGGCCGTGTCATGTTATCTTAGAGAAATGTGCGTGGAATGGTATTTTGTAAGCCAAATTTCTATAGTCCTAAACATGATGCGTTGTGTTACGTGCTTGTTACGCACTGTTAAAATAACGTGCGGGATAGAGAATAAGGCCCCTGTGCTCCTCGGCTTGTGCCGTTTATTGTAGAAGTAGGTATAAAAGTGTGTTAACCTGGTCGATGAGCACGGGCAGCACCTGGTGCGGCTGCTGCGCGGCGAGCGCGGCGAGTGCGCGCGCGGCCATGTGGCGCAGCGCCGTGTGCACCGCGCGCGACAGCGCACACGCCGCGCCCGCGCCCGCGCACACCCGCGCCACCAGCGCGCCCGACACGCGCCCCACCACCGCCTCCACCACCTGCAGCCGCGACACCAGCTCCTCCGCGCGCTCCACCTCCAGCTGCTCCAGCTCTACACATACATAGTAATAACTTTTATATATTTTTACATATGCATTTACTGTGGTAGTGAAATTTTAAAATATCGATTACATAAAACACGACGACACTATCGATACAACATGTAATCTTACGCCAAAAACTATATTTAATACTAGCTTTTGGTCGCAACTTCACCCGTGTGTAAAAGCTTTTCCGTCATGAAGTACTGCTATATATTTTTTCAGAATAAAATGTACCGAACTACCACTATACCAAATTTTATTGAAAGCCGTTCATTGATTCGGCCGTGAAAGCGTAACAGACAGAGCTACTTTGACATTTATAACTATTCATTTAAAAACTATTCATGTTTTCGTAAAAATAAGTATATACACTTTCTAATATTTAAATGATATAACATTCTCACCACTGTCAGTGTAAACTTTTGAGAACGGGTCGGTAATGAACTCCCACAACTTTGGCAGCTTCTCGGGCAGTTCGTCGCCGAAGTACTCAGCGAGGCTAGTCAGCGCTAAGGTGGCGCCTCGCCGCTGTATCCTTAGTAGTTTATGAGCCTGCAAAATACTTTGATTATACACGAACAAGCCTAAACACTAAAATATTTTGACATTGCGTTACTTAATCAAACCACGTACTTATCTTCTAAAAAATAACAGTTTACAATAAGTGACTCGGATCGTAGATGTAAGGAAAACAAGTGAAGTTTCGAACAAAATAAAGTAATTTAATTTTACGCGCTTTAATGCAGTGGCATACTGCATACTACTCTAAAATAATTCGTCGCAGCGACAACATCACACTTTTAGTCAGAAATACACTCATGCACACGCCGTACTCGCACTAAACTACAAAATGAACAAAACTTCAGAAAGTTTAAACCGGGATTTTTGGTACAAATATTCGTTATTCATAAATATTTTTTGCCACAATGTTAGCAGAGGCAAAGACGAGTATATTATAGTTTAATTTAATAACGCAATGTCAATTTGTCTCTGTATAGTGGTACCTCGTCCTCGTTGGCGAGCAGTGCGTCGAGCTGCAGCGCGGCGGCGGCGGGCGGGCGGCCGCGGCGCGGCGCGGTCCGCTCCCCGCTCACCTGCTGCTCGCGCAGCGTCAGGATGCCTTGGTATCTGTCCACTGCACACATAACCTCTACGTTAATCACTCGTTTTCTTAACTCGATTTTATAACGTGTGACCAGCATAAAGTCGACACAGTACAGCATGTGGACATGATGGTAGATGTTCACAGATAAAAGAATCATCTTCAATGTTAAATTAACATTTTTTTTGTTTGAAAGTTAGTAGCAATTTACATAATAAGTGGGGCTATATATTATATTGTCTATCACGTACACGCTGGAGTGAGTGCGCTGGATTCACTCTTGCCCTCCGTGCCGGAGTCGCCGCTGCCGGAGTCTGCAGTATTTTCCTCCGTGTGCTCCAGCGATATCCGGGGCGTGAACTCTGGGTCACATCTGCAATAATAAATATTTTATTGCAACTAGTATTTCGAAGTCAAAGATGTTATTAACAAAAATTGCTGTTGCGGAGTTCGTAGCAGATGAGACTATTCGAAGTCTTTTTTGTATAGAAAATATATATGAAAGGAAGAAATAATTTTCACTCTTGACGTTTCGAAGACTTTGTGTACTTCGAAGGTCAGGGGGCGGACTGAGATGAAGCCAGTTTGCTGACATGTAGTGCGTACCTGAGGAAGGCCTTGAGGTTGGCGAGCACCTTGTCGGCGGGCCCGGGGCGCGCGGGCTCGAGCTGCGCCGCCAGCGCCGCCAGCGCCTGCGCCGAGCGCAGCTGCAGGCACGCCGCCGCCTCGCGCTTCACGCTCTCCATGAGCGGCCGCACCACGGGGTTGCGCCGCGCCGGCGGCACGCGCGCCCACGACACCGCGCTCGCCACGCCCGCCTGCACGCTGCAACCACACATTACGACACTCATTATACAAACAGTATAATAATTTGACGGATCGATACTATTCAACTCAGTATGCTGCGCCGTGAGCGCATTACATGACGTTTTCGCTCGCATCACCATGCCAATCTCCGTTTCGACCCCGTCATATTACCAACAACTGGTATTTTAGTTAGCCATCACTCCATCACAATCTTATAGCGCAAACCAATGCGAAACTTACGACACGTTAAGGGCGTTCTGCTCTATGGTACATTGGTTGACAGCGGTCTGCAGACTCTTGCGCCTCTCTTCAAGTGTCTGAGCGACGCGTTTCAACTTCATCGCGGCCACCATTGGCTGCGTCACTGTCGTCATGTGCGCCACCTATGACATTCATTATTGATTAAAAATAAATTAGTAGGAAAGGAATAGAATATAATATTTTTGATTGGAATAGCTATAAACTAGCATCGTCTCCGAACTGCCGTAACGGCAGTTAGTTACCCGTTGCAAAGTGACTTAGTTTATACGACCGGTTCACTGCCTGACATCAATCCGCCCAACCAAGGAATCGAACCCAGACACTCGCACTCCACGGCCCATACACGTTGCCCCTAAATCAAAGGAGTAGTGAATAGTAAGGTTTTTTTTTAAATCCTTACTTCTTGATGTGTCTATTACTGGTGCAGTTATTATTTAAATTATAAAAAACCATCTCGGTCTTATGTTATTCCTGTCGAATAATCACTTTCTTATTACATAGTCATTTCCACTTTTTCATGTAAACAATTTACCTGTTCTAATCTCATAATATTGTTGAACTCTTCTCCGTCGACTGGCAGTTTGTAATGTTTCATCATCGCTAAGAGATCACGAGCTTCTTGGAGTATCCTGTGAAGGTTATCCAATTTTATTATAACTTATAACACACTCGTCTTTTAAAACTAATAAATGGGCAATTTAAATAGATTTATATACTGGACCATAACTATAGAGGAGTCAAGCTATTTCCTTGAGATATGTATACCTTTAGATAAAAAGTGACCACACAGGCTTTATGCTACGTTTCGAACTTTTCATTTTATAATCCTTGCAATCGTAACAAAACAAACCATACCTTTAAAATTTTGTCTATTAGAGTTCGACTTATTTTCGTGTTTATTTACATTTCTTTTCTTATAGATATAAAATAGCCCCAACAATAGATCTAGACAACGTATATAAATATGTTTGGACCTGTTACAGTTCAACGCGACCTCGTCGTAGTACAGCGTTTGGTTGAGCGCGGTGTGCAGCGTGTCGACCAGCAGCGGAGGGATCACTTTCGATATGTCATTCTCATCGCCATCTTCTGTACTTTTATCGCCGTTTTCTTCTTTCTGGAATATTTATATCATTTTTTATATTTGCTGATGGGTAAACGAAGCCTAATATATTTTAAAACTGGTGGGTAGTAACGCAAGCACAAGGTAATATGGCATATTATGCTTAATACTCATGCCACAGCCTACGACATAAGAGAGAGAGATGACATGACTTTAGTTGATAGTATGTACACAAGTAAGATGAGAAGTATGTTGCACTGAGCCCCCATAGCGGTATAGAGGCAGGAGATTAATTATTTATTATACTTTAGTGATGACAAGCACACAACTCACCTGTGGTTCATGTCCATTACTGGGTACTTCAGTGGGTGGCGGGCGATGTATCTGAGGCGGCAGCATGCCCCGCTCAGTGCTGCAACGCGCCCACGCGGCCAGCACCAGGCTCGCTACCAACCGCTGCAGTGCGCTGCCCGACCGCAGGTATACCACCATCACCTGGACATATGGAAATGTTTTGAATAGTTTATATCATAAATACTATGTTTATGTTATTTTACTGGTGGTAGGTCTCTGATATGTGAGAGTCCGCCTAGTAAAGTATCACCGCCAATGTCTATTTCTGCCGCCAAGCAACAGTGTGAAGTCACTGTTGTGTTCCGATTTGAAGGACATTGTAGCCAGTGTAACTACTGGACATAATAAGTCTTAACATCTCATGTTTCAGGATGGCGAGAGCAGTGGTATAACAAACAATACATTGTAATTCAAGGTGTTAGATGGTGTTTCTACTTTTTATGGGGTCGTATCGCTTACAATAAGGAAAACGGCAAAAACGTCTCGTCATTCAAAGCAATAAAAATACTCATAAATAAGAAAAAATGGTCAATCCATGCTCCTGGTATGGTTATATCAAATCGATTGTATCCTGTTAGGTTACCTACATGGTTAAAAATTGTACTAATATTATTTATATGGCTATAAGTTAAATACCTTCACATAACAGTCTATGGGGCTCTCGTCTTCTGGTTTGTATTCGATACCGGGCGCTGGCTGTACCAAGTAACATGATAGGTAACCTGAAAAATATACAGAAGATATTATTATTCGTATATTGTACAGCCATGATAGCGTACTTATATATATGTAATAATTGCGCGGTACGACCACCCTTCTGAGGTCCCGGGTTTGAGTCCCAGATCGGGCAATGTTATACTGGGTTTTTCTGCACAGTATCAGACCGGAGTTGAGAAATAGTGCTCGTTATCTCTTCATACGACGGAACACAATTTATAAGCTTGGTTGTGCCTTTGCTTACCTCTTCAGGGGCCTTATTCTCTATCCCGCACGTTACTTTAACAGTGCGTAACAAGCACGTAACACAACGTAACGCATCATGTTTAGGACTATAGAAATTTGGCTTACAGAATACCATTCCACACACATTTCTCGAAGATAACATGACACGGCCGCGTTACGCGTTTACACTATCATACAGAATAAGGGCCCAGGGATAAAGATATGATGTTTATGTTTTTAGGTTTGTATATTCTACCATGGCGGTGTAATGGTAAGTGTTGAGTGGTAGTACCGAGCATGTCGGCGGCGCGGCAGCGAGCGCGCGTGACGGCGTCGTCGCGGGCGGCGGCGGGCTGCGTGTCGGCGCCGCCCACGTACCAGCGCGGCGTCGCGCGGATCTCGGGCGGTACGGTGCCGCCCAGCGACGTGGTGCGCACGCGCCGCTCCTGCACATAACACCAACATAACGTATTTAGTCGCGTTTTGGGGGCAGTTGTAGTACATTTAGTGCCGTGGTCGACACGTGTCAGAAGTCCAGTATAAGGAACACAATATTGAATACAAATATCAAAACTTTATGGACATTGTATTTGACGTAGGCTGTACTTACCGACGGATCCAGTGTATTCGACTTGCAGCATAAGAATAAAATAAACATTAAAGGACTGCTCGAAAGACCAAAAATTACATCAAATCCAATTACTACGACCATAATAATATACTTGTAATGTAGGTCACCTTAGGGGGTGGCTGTAGTATAAGCCCAGGGTCAATGGGTAACCGCGCGGGCTGCATGGCGAGACACAACCACGTGGCGAGCATGGGACACGCCGCCACCAGTATCACGCCCAGCGACGCGTGTTGTAGTAAATTCTCCCACACCTTAAACATTATTAGATTTTATTAATACGTAAGTATAACCTCAAATCTTGTTCGGAAATATTTCCCAGCACACATAGAGTATCCTAACAGATACTTGCTATTATTATTTTAAAATTGTTACAAAACGAAAATTCATTACCTGCACAGCAATATCTTGTATTTCAGGTACATGTTCAAATAGAACCCTTTGGTATATGTGCCTCATGGCTTCTTGCAGTAACTCCGGCGTCCACATCAAATATTGGTCGCTGTCTACTTCTAACTCATTATTTGTCTGCTCCCCATTAGGCTGGGCACCGCTGTCTATCTTTGACTCACTTTCTATCTTCTCACTTTTTGGCTGGTCATTTTTCACTTGGTCACTAATAGGCTGGTCACCGTTTGGTTGGTTCTCATCTACCGGTTGATCTTTGGGTGTTTCGTGTCCGTTTGAGGGTTGATCATTGGGCTTTTGGTCACATTTTGGATCACCGTTAGGAGTGCTGTCGCCGTTAGAAGACGGGTCAACACACATCGGCTGTTCTCCGTTCAGATCTTCTCTGTTAAGTTTGGTGGTATCTTTTTTGGTTATTAGTGGTCGCGTTAACGTGCGCAGAGTTTGTAGTGTTGCTTTACGGACGGATGACGTGGAGTGGTCGAGATAAGGCCAGAGACGAGGCAGGACATCGGCCAGGTCTATTGGACTGTGGAAGAATATTATTATGATCAGCAGGTTATTTTAAAATTGGTGAAAGGATTTTAATTTGTTTGATGAGAACTACAAAGGTGGTCATATAAATTTTTGATTTTATTTGTGAACGATCACGACAAAGAGTATTAGGTAGTGTAAGGAGCGGAGACGTACTGCAGCAGGCGCGCGGTGTCGGGCAGCGCCATGAGCGCGGCGAGCAGCGCCATGTACTTGTTGGCGGGCGCGGCGAGGTCGTCCTGGTCGCGCAGCAGGCGCCACAGGCGCGCCACCACGCCGCGCACGGCGCCCGCGCGCGCGCCGCCCAGCGCGCCCGCCGCCGGCGCCAGCGCGCCCGCCGCCACCGCCGACACGTCCTCCGCCGCGTCGCCCAGCCCCGCGATCAGGTGCTCCAGCGCGCCGCTCGCGCACGCTATCTCCTGCGACACACATAATTATCTATCTAATCGATACACACTATGACAAAACAAATTACATATATACCGAAAATCGATTAAATATGTCCTTGAATTACAATTTTATGAATATTACTATAAGTGCAGATAACTCACTTGTCTAGCAGCGAGCATGTATTTGAACCCGAGCAGCGCCCCGTGCCGCGCCTCCCACTGCGGTTGCCCCGCCAGGGTGGACAGCAAGCGTGCTACCTTCCGCACTCTCTCCTCACTCAGTTGAGCGAGCGCCACGCCGAGCGTCTGCGCACAAGTTTCCCTCACTGGAGCTACCACCTGGAAATAATTTAGTTAAATTAAAATTGATAAAAAACCGAAAATTAAAAATATATTTCACAGCAGTCAGGTTTAGATTATAAATGATAAAATTTTTGGACAATATCTTAAGCACATAATATACGAATAATTGTCTTACTTGATCCGAGACGAAGTCTCCAAACCGGTCTAACGCGAGAACACACAATAACCTCAGGGCCATGTCCTCGAGCCAGTCTTGATGTGCCTCCTCCATCTAAAAACAAATATTATGTTGCAATAACAAAGGACAAAAATATTTATAGATAAATAAATGATTACGATTTAACATAAGAACTGCAGAAGTGGTGCATGCTTTCAAAAGCAGTATTAAGTAAAGAACAGGGGGTCTAGACAAAAACCCTTTTCTGTTAGCGTTCACGCTTACGGAAAGTTCAAAATGTATGAAAATGACATATGCTGAAGAGAAGTCACGTGACTGCTGCAAAAATTGGTAGACAAAAATTTTCAATTCGACATTCGGAAAGAAACGTTAACGTTAGCGTGACTAATAAACAGTCCATAGAGAACTGAAACATACAAATGGTAGACAAGTGTCATTTTTGACAACTGAAACTGCTATTTAGCATCACCGATTCACGTTTTATTTATCAACAGTTGTAGACCTCACGCTACGGTATTCGTCAACTGGAAAATTAGTGAAATATTCTTTTTTTACATCATTATGCATAGTTTAAAACTATTATGGGCCGCTAATAACGAAATATCATTGTCAGAGACGAACAAGAATATATCGCTGCGAAATGGAGAAAATTGTAATTTTGCAGGAATTGGAATTTAACAATCGTTTTCGATTAAGTAAAGAATGTTTTCGTCTGATTGAAGACGTCTATGTGATGATCTTCCATACATAATAATAATAAAAAGAAAGTTCTCATTTGAAAAAGTATTATAATACCTGTGCATAAATGCTTTATAAGAAAGCATTACAAAACAACAACAAAAAATACCATTTCCACCTACAGAGTGTAACAATTTTATTATGCTTATATTTTCAATTTATTTATTATTATTTTATTATTTATATTTAGGTATACAACAATATTCATAAAAGTACAGCTTTATACCACAAAACCACATTTTGCATAGCTTGCATATAGGTACTCGAGATTCCAAATCTGGCAATCTCGCGCCGAAAATGCAAATTACAAAGATGGACGATTGCATTTGACAATCTCTCACGCTATACCATAGACTAACTAATAGAATTCGGCGCGACTAAGCGCGTAAACGTGCGGAATGGGCGGCTAGCATAAAATGTGTACTTTGTCTACCGATTTAGTTACGTTGACGTTTAAGCGTTAGCGTTTTACGATTAGGCATTAACGAGTACGGTTAACGTCACGCTTGGCTTTTGTCTAGGCCCCCTGATACATTATTATCTTTATGATCATGGTGGCCTAGAAACACTTACACGATCAAAGGAATTGCAGGGAAGGATAATAGGGAAAAATCGAATAAGGTAGGGAGAAATCGTAGGAACTCTAGCATTTATATTAAAAACGCAACAAAAAGCTATTGAGATATTGAATCAATCGTCTAATCTATTTGCGAGGTGTGATAAATTTTAAGAAATGTTGGCGTAGTGACTTAATCGATATTTTATTATCGATGTTTGTTTGGCCAGCCTGCGTTATAATTTGAATTTTTCAATGAATTCAATGAAAAATAAAATATTTGACAATATTTTTGCGCTGACTAAAAGATTGTAAATTAATTAAGTTCTATATTTTGTGGACTGCCTCGGTGGCGTAGTTGTATTGCACGTCCGGTACAATAGCGCTCTGAGGTCCTGGGTTCGAATCCCGGGTCGGGCAAAGTGATATTTGGGTTTTTCTGCTCAGTATCAGCCCGGAGTCTGGAATTTGTGCCCGATATGGCGATAGGCTCGCCCCCTATCACATCATGGGACGGAACATACTTGGCGAAAAGTGGGTGCCCTAGTTGCGCCTCTGCATACCCCTTCGGGGATAAAATGCGTGATGTTATGTATGTATGTATGTATATTTTGTGGCTACAACCAATGGTCATTCAAATTTAATCAATAATTTATGCAGATAATGCGCAAAATTATAAGGTGCACAATGTAAATAAGTTTAATAAGTACGAAGTCCACATGAGTGTATCGTGCGCACTCACCTGTTGTGTGGTGAGGTGCGCGTGCGTGCCGGCGCTGAGCGCGAGGCGCGAGCGCAGCAGCTCGCGCAGCGCGCCCGCCGCGCCGTGCCGCGCCTCCCACTGCGCGCTGAACAGCTGCGCCTGCAGCACGCCGCACCACGCGTCCAGCGGCCACCGCGCCGCCTCGCGCGCCGCCTCGCCCCACGACCCGTCCGCCTCCGGCGCGCCCGCCTCGCCCGCGTCGCCTGCTGACAACCAATTACACACTCAACATCAATACTAATGTATTAAACTTAAGTCATTGTTTAAACGCGCTAATCTCACGAACTACTAAACCGATTTTTTTTTTCACTAATTTGAGAATCTACATTACTCCCAGTGCTGTAGGCGTGCTCTTGATACGTTACGTTAATGGTAATAGTCCTTACGTTAATGGTATTCGTATTCTTTAGTATTGGCATTTGCGTAGTTGTCTACTTTAAACATTGAAACGCTAATTAACATTACAAGTAAATCATTTATTTAAAACAAACTCATAATCTAAACTAAGCATAATCACAAATAGTATCCGTTCGTATCATGCTCAAATTTCCAAAAAATTTCCCAACAGCGTTTATAAATATTTTGATTATTGATCATATGTCGATGGTAGAATATTAACCAACTCACCAACGTACTCATCAATGGCTTCCAGTTTGATCTTCTTCCTGTCGGGTTCGACGGGCGGCGTGGGCGGCGCGGAGGGACCCTCCTCGCTGCAGTCGCGCGACTTCTGTTTGCTGAACGCGGCGCGCGCACGCCGCTTGGCCAGGTTCATCTCGCGCGAACTGAGCGGCTTCGACGATATCGGCATTAACTCTTGGACCGGCCTCTGTGTGCGGGACACTTACATTCATTTATATTGGTTAATGACGGTTCCTTAGAACCAATTGATTATGGCGATATATAAAAAAAGAGAAAAAATGTGACGGACTACTAACAAGTGTCGTCATTATCTTTGACTAATCTAACATCAGGTGCTTCATCTTAACCGAATAAAAAAACGACGATACAAACATATGACATTTCATTTCAGTCAAAACATCTATAAAACTGTTTTTAGCCCGCGGAAATTAGACCGTGTGATAACCGTTGACCGCTACTCAACCACCAGTCGGTCAGTGAAGTGCAAGCGGGCCGTAAACATTTTACTATCACATCTGGATTGCAGCCAAATGCGCAATTCCAAAAAGAATAACTATAAAAGTAAAAGCATTCCCGTTTACTGTGTTGATCAATATTTTACTAACGAGGATATCCCGCCCTCACACCCACAAGTATAACTCTTGTACGCCACGATTGAAAACACTGAACACATGAGCTTTAGAATGAACTAAGAGAGTACATGGAAATATCAATGAAGTTACTTAATTTAAAATAACATCAACCGATCTCAACAGAGCTGCTTTAACCTATCGTAGAAATTTAAAATTTGCGCCCATCGGCAAAGTCATAACCCATAACGCAAAAACAAACTGGGTTTTAGATATAAACATGCGTCATATCCAGATAATGAATTTGACTTGTTTATTTCTAACCAATTTCCTTTTGTGTTATCATGTTTTATACCGATGTGCATTTCGTAAAACGATGTTATTGACCTATCTAATCTATACTTTGCAGTTGGTTTTTACTTACTCTAGCCGTTTCAGTCTTGTTAGTCTGTGTTTTGACGGGACATAGGTCGTCATTGGTGTACAGCGCGGAGAGATCGACGCCCACACTAGCGGCCACGTCGAGGTTCAGCCTGGCGTTCAGCTGCTGCCGCTGCTTGGCCAGACGGTCGTTTATATCTGGAAGTATTGCTCATATTAATATTATGAGTATGCATAGATCAGTGCCGGATCATACTTTCCTAAGAGTATGGTTATTTAGTTTGTGCTGCCCCGAGTGTCCTGCGTGCGGGCGTCTATTTCGTGAAAGCAAAAATTAAAAAAAACTTCTACGATTTTTTTATTTCATACGTACACCACAAAGTGACCCTACTGCAGTTAATAGTAAATGGAGTGGGTTCCAATAGAATATTGACTGACGAGAGATGATTACTCTTCGGCATTCGACACAATTATGCACTATATCGCCCCCTACGCCGATGCCACCCCTGACAAATCCGACACTGGCATAAATACGCATACTCGCCATTATTATATTGCTTACTATATAAATATAGGTAGCTGGTTTTATATATTTTTACTTGAATGATAACGGATGCATGGTGAAAACCCACCTTAGTGATTCATCCCGGTGATTCACGCGGTTCGTGGAGATAGCCGATAACGCGTTTTCCCCGCGATTAGGAAACACTGCCTAATGACTAGGGACCGGATTATATGCAACATAAAAAGTTTGATATATGCTTGCAAATAAGCACGAACTGGCAGAATATGCAAGATATGGTTTAGGAACAAAAATAGAGAAACAAGTTTTCATTTTTTATTTAAAAATCGACATACTATAAGTAATTAGTAAAGTATCCATTGATATATGATACAGCAACAGTATTTGTTATTTTTGAAAACGTAAACAATCAAATATTGTTCCAAATGTTCCGTAGTACAATTGTGCCTGTAAGTGAAAAACGATCGCTCCACATCCACTGAAGTAACTGGACAGAATTTGAACTTGGGTGCTATGTTGGCTATTATTTTCTGGCAAATATATTGAAAATGTATCATAAATATGCATCATCACTATATTTTTGAGAAAATATGCTATTAGCGATGAGAATGGATTTAATATGCAAAAGCATATGCAAATTATACGTATTTTTTTATCCTTTTTTGTAAAAACTGAGTTCTTAGCAATAAATTACAATCTAGTCTATAAGACTAATAAGTATTATTCTAACTTTATTTTCTAGGTGTTAAATTTACTACAACTAAGAATACATAAAAACTACTTTGTTTGTGTTAAACTTAGCACTGACACTATTATCTGTTCGTTGTAATTATGCACTACACTTTACTACATTTTTGAAAAGCGTAGTTCTGTGTCATCTTCGCACAAGGTTCCTGTTATGTAGCTGCAGAGGTGGCCTTTGGGGGAAGCGAACCGGGCAACCGCCCGGGGCCTCGCGCGGTGCCTCGCCGGACCTTTACGTTCTTACCGACGAAACTGTTAAAACAGGGGAACGTTTTTCTACTCTGCTCGGGGCCTCGCGTCTGTTTCTTTTCGCTTTCGCCTGGGGCCTCGCATCGTTTAAGGCCGCCACCGTGTAGCTGGTTCTTGAGCAATATTACTGCGAGAATTTGCTACTCCTTAGCTTAACAAAGACGTAGAACTAATACAAGTGACTCACCAGCTGACGACAGTGCCTCCTCGTCCAAGTCGTACTCGTGACCCTCGGAGCCCATCAGGTGAGCTCCATGGTGCAGCACTCGCTCTATGTCGAACGTGTCGCAGCGTAGCCGACCGTTGTCTTCTGGCTCCGTCTTCTCTTCTGCCGACGAGACAAGGTAAATATTTTAATTTATATTTAAAACGAGACTCCACTCCAAGTACGGTTTTACTATGGTTATTTATTAGATATTGAAATAAAAACGTTATACGTATTCTCGATATTTATTTGAAGATACCAGCTCTGTGAGTTCTTATTTATATAAAAATAAATATGCCTCTATGAAATTATATGAATTATAATTAACAAAGTCTTTCGCTCAAACTTTTATACAAAACAATAATGTCTTTATTCAGGAAATTTTTCCAATCTATATTATTACCATTTGATGAAAAGGTTATTCATTTTCAACGACTTATTACATTAATTTAAAAGCAAAAAAGACTTATATACGCACAAGGCTTATCAACTCAGCCGCAAACATAAAAGGTATAGTTTATCAGCTACAAAAGTCCGATACGATGCGCCACATGACCTTTAAAACCTCCGCACAGTACCGCCCACAATTGGTGCCGATTTAGCCAATTCAACACATAAAGAGTTACATTCATCCATTATGCGACTGTTAGCATGCCGCTGATAGTTATTTCTGTCGTATATTTTTTTTATATTTGTATTTGTTCTTCGTATAGTCTGGAAGGATTACACAATATTTTTATCCGCCGCCAAGCAGGATTGAGCCCTATTGTGTTCCGGTTTAAAGAACATTTTGTAATTACTATTAGTTACGAAACATCTAATATAATAAATCGTTCTTATTTCTTTCTTTCCTTGAAATCTCAGGAAAAAGTGCAAACTGTCGTACAAATCATTAACAGCGAAACATAAACCACAGCCGCTTTTAAT